>NW_017306293.1:2909965-2935101 GCF_000935625.1 Nanorana parkeri | reverse complement strand
AAAATTGGAGCAGTCAGAATCTGGAGCAGTTGCCCATGGCAACCAATCAGCTTCTCTCTTCAGTTCATTCAGTTAAGATTTAAAAATGAAAGAGAAGCTGATTGGTTGCCGAGCACAACTGCTCCAGATCTTGTCTGCTCCAGTTTTGATAAATACCCTTCACAGTATACTGGACTGGGTCATCTGCTTTTTATATTTGTTGGGGAGCACAGAGATTATATCTGTTCTTTTACCCACTATTAAAGTCTTACTCCTCCTGCTGCAACAAGGAGTATCTATATGATGTTTACTAGTGTAGCTAAATCAGCCTATCAGACTCCACCTGTAACTGAAATATCACCTTTTAAGTCTGCCATTGTTTGTTTTTTTCACCTTATGAAAATGCCACTTGCCTTATACAAATCTATTGTTTTCGGTTCTTTTTGAGTCATTGACTTGGAGCAAGCATGCACATCAAGAGTTTGGACTTCAGTCTGTCTTCATTCTTTTTCCATCTCCGAGTGTGCTGAAGTGAAAGATTTAGCATTACAGCCAGGCAACTAGCATTTTTAAATGAAGGTCAGCAAAGGCACCCTTAATGTTTCCCTCAGCACAGGTTGTCATGAAAAAAATAGAAACAAACACACTGCTTGTCCAACAAAAAACCTGGATCTAGCTTAGCACAAAGGTCAGAGCCTTCCATTGGATAATAGGTCTAGGTTCAGTAATGTTATGTCCCCAAAAAATGAAGTCAGCTGCCTACCTGAATATGCTGAATGACCAGGAGTTTCCTTCAAGGGATTTTTTCTTCCCTGATGGCACTGACATATTCCAACATGACAATGCCAGGATTCATCGGACTCAAATCGTGAGAGAGTGGTTCAGGGAGCACGAGACCTCATTGTAACACATGGATTGGCCACCACAGAGTCCAGACCTTAAAGTGACACTAAACCCAAGAACTAAAACTTTAAAAAAGCATTTAAGTTACTTAACTAGTAATTACATTGTATCTTATTTGTGTATCACTCAGCTGTAGATCCTCAAATCATCTCTGAAATCATGCTGACACTGTCCTTCCTTCTGGAGATGGCTACTTTTGTTCCCCATGGTCTCTGTGTGTGTTGTAAAGTAGCCACCACTCCAAGCACGCTCCTGTGATGGATTACAATCTCAATACAAATTTGTAAACTAAACATGAGATTGTAGTCCATTAGAGGAGTGAGCATGGAGCAGTGGCTACGTTACAACACACACAGGGACCATGGAGAACAAAAGTAGCCACCCTCCAGAAGGAAGGTCAGTGTCAGCACCAATTCAGAGATGATTTGAGGCTCTACAGCCGAGTGATTAACAAATGAGGTACATTTTTTGTGAACAGCTAAGTTATTTAAATACATTTTTACAATGTAACTCCCGAGTTTAATGTCACTTTAAACCCATTGAGAATCTATGGGATGTGCTGGAGAAGACTTTGCATAGTGGTCCGTAGAGGAAGGGGGGGGGGGTGGGGGGAGTGATCAAAATTGGAGCAGTCAGAATCTGGAGCAGTTGCCCATGGCAACCAATCAGCTTCTCTCTTCAGTTCATTCAGTTAAGATTTAAAAATGAAAGAGAAGCTGATTGGTTGCCGAGCACAACTGCTCCAGATCTTGTCTGCTCCAGTTTTGATAAATACCCTTCACAGTATACTGGACTGGGTCATCTGCTTTTTATATTTGTTGGGGAGCACAGAGATTATATCTGTTCTTTTACCCACTATTAAAGTCTTACTCCTCCTGCTGCAACAAGGAGTATCTATATGATGTTTACTAGTGTAGCTAAATCAGCCTATCAGACTCCACCTGTAACTGAAATATCACCTTTTAAGTCTGCCATTGTTTGTTTTTTTCACCTTATGAAAATGCCACTTGCCTTATACAAATCTATTGTTTTCGGTTCTTTTTGAGTCATTGACTTGGAGCAAGCATGCACATCAAGAGTTTGGACTTCAGTCTGTCTTCATTCTTTTTCCATCTCCGAGTGTGCTGAAGTGAAAGATTTAGCATTACAGCCAGGCAACTAGCATTTTTAAATGAAGGTCAGCAAAGGCACCCTTAATGTTTCCCTCAGCACAGGTTGTCATGAAAAAAATAGAAACAAACACACTGCTTGTCCAACAAAAAACCTGGATCTAGCTTAGCACAAAGGTCAGAGCCTTCCATTGGATAATAGGTCTAGGTTCAGTAATGTTATGTCCCCAAAAAATGAAGTCAGCTGCCTACCTGAATATGCTGAATGACCAGGAGTTTCCTTCAAGGGATTTTTTCTTCCCTGATGGCACTGACATATTCCAACATGACAATGCCAGGATTCATCGGACTCAAATCGTGAGAGAGTGGTTCAGGGAGCACGAGACCTCATTGTAACACATGGATTGGCCACCACAGAGTCCAGACCTTAAAGTGACACTAAACCCAAGAACTAAAACTTTAAAAAAGCATTTAAGTTACTTAACTAGTAATTACATTGTATCTTATTTGTGTATCACTCAGCTGTAGATCCTCAAATCATCTCTGAAATCATGCTGACACTGTCCTTCCTTCTGGAGATGGCTACTTTTGTTCCCCATGGTCTCTGTGTGTGTTGTAAAGTAGCCACCACTCCAAGCACGCTCCTGTGATGGATTACAATCTCAATACAAATTTGTAAACTAAACATGAGATTGTAGTCCATTAGAGGAGTGAGCATGGAGCAGTGGCTACGTTACAACACACACAGGGACCATGGAGAACAAAAGTAGCCACCCTCCAGAAGGAAGGTCAGTGTCAGCACCAATTCAGAGATGATTTGAGGCTCTACAGCCGAGTGATTAACAAATGAGGTACATTTTTTGTGAACAGCTAAGTTATTTAAATACATTTTTACAATGTAACTCCCGAGTTTAATGTCACTTTAAACCCATTGAGAATCTATGGGATGTGCTGGAGAAGACTTTGCATAGTGGTCCGACTCGCCCATCATCACTACAAGATCATAGTGAAAAATAAATGCAACTCTGGACAGAAATAAATGTTGTGACATTGCATAAGTTTAACGAAAGGAATGTGTGCCATAATCAAAGCTAAAGACGGTCTAATGAAATATCAGTGCGTTGCTTTTTTTTTTTTTTGGACAGGCATTGGATGTTTTTCTATGTTGGATTTTCATAAATTCTATCCCACTCCTCATAACCATACCAATCTGTAAAGAAGTTATTAGAATTTTATCCTTATATATATTTCTGTGACTTCAATTGGTTTTTAAGCACCTGTACTGCAAGATGATTGCCAACAAATAAGTAAAAGTGGTTTTATCAGTGCGTTTATAAGTGGGCATGAATAAATTCACATCACAAACATTCTTCAACAAAGCTGTACCTCTTATTACATTACAAACAGCAGTACTTGAGTTCCAGGTAAGTGGTTGTGTCTAGTGTTGGAGGTGCATTCGGAAGAATGATGTCAGCAATGGAAGCATTTCTTCGGTCTCCCCTACCCCAGTGATGACGCTGAGTGTAATGCAACTTTCTAGAAAGTCACAAAATGAGGCAAGAGCTGGGTAATAATCTGTGTGAGATCTTTTAGATTGTAAGCCCTCACGGGCAGGGCCCTCCTTACCATCTTGTCTTGAATTGTATTGTGATTGTAATGTCTTCCTTATATTGTAAAGCGCTGCGCAAAACGTTGGCGCCATATAAATCCTGTGTAATAATATTTGTGTGCACACAAATGCTACTAGACAGGCCTAGATTTTAGTCCAGGGTGCTGATTTATGAAGCGGTAGTGCGGACGTACCACTACTTTAAAATAAAATGCACATCAATGTGTTTCATAATGTGCTTGGCCCTCTGCTGGCTTAGAAACTCCAGAGTCCTAAAAAATTAATGGGACTGTGAATTAAAAAAGTCACGTGTTAGGCAGAGAAAGCTCTGTAAGGTACCATAGACTCAGTACTGTGACCTGCAGTTTATGAATATACCACAAAATGTAGGCCATGATATTGAGTAATACTGTGGAGGATAACGGAAAGCAGAAAACAATATCTGCTCTCCATAATATATTGGCGCATAGGAGATGGATGCTGACTTTAAATGACGCCTGAGCAGAGATGGCACTGGATTTCTAGGAAGTTAGGTAAATGAAGGCTTTATCTGGAGGTTTACTAAGATTTATCTGCGTGGTCATCAGTACGTACAAGTGCTACAGTTATACTTCGTAACCTGCATGCATGTAAAAATACATGAATTTGCTATTATTTAGGAGTTCAGCTTGGTGGGCTGGCAGTCCCCGGCTTATACTTCATACAGGTAGCCCTCAATTTACGCTGGGGTTAGGTTTCTGAGGGAATGGTTGTAAATAGAAACAGGTGTAAATTGAAACTCAGTATATAATGTAAGTCAATAGGAAGCGAGGGAGTTATGTTCCAGACCTTTTTCAAGGTTGACATAAGTGATAAAATACAGATACATTATATATAAAGCTGCTGCATGAGCTCACACAAGTAGCTTTCAATAAAATGTAGCTGCATTATGTTACTTATGTCAATGAGAGAGGCTTGGAACCTAACTTCCTCACTTTCCACTGACTTACATTTTTTACTGGGTTTCCGTTTACACCAGTTTCTATTTAGAACCATTCCTTGTTTAGAGAGAGGCCTGAAACCTAACGCCTCTCCCTTCCCATTGACATGCATTATATATTTGGTTTCAATTTACAACACTTCCAGAAAAGGGTGCCATTTTGAATCAGTGCAAATTGAACCATTGTAAACCGGGGGGCCACCTGTATTTGGATACCCTAACAGCAAGATCACCCTACCATACTCATTCTATTTCTGTCCACCTGGAATTTTAGCTGTTCTTGTCCAATTTTGCTTGTTCCACCACCTCCTGTTGTATTCTCTATGACATAAAATAAATAAAAACTCTCATAATGGCCCAGCAGGTGAGCAAACCCAGAAACATGAGCAAACAGATTTCTCCAATAGGTTTTTGAAGATATAAGAATTTAACAAAATTTAAATAGTTTTAGGTGAAGTAACCCTTTACATTGTTGTATTGTTTGTACAGCTGTCTGTAAATCCAGCTCTTCAGACTATGAACACTCGGAATCAGATGAAGGTGCAGGGTCCCTAAACATGTAAGTTTTTAGTGAAGGTACTTTTCTCACCAAGGATAAAACTTTGGTTCCCCTCTTTGAACATACTTGGGATGGCTTTGTATTTTTCTTCCTGTGGTTCTCCCAGTGTCCAGCTTTAGTGAATCTATCTTGGCTTGTTCCCTCTCCTATTGTCAGCTACTTAGTGAGAGAGTTTCACCATCTGTTGGTGTAACCTGGCCTGACCTTTGCGCTCCAAGCAGGACTTCCAGTTCTGACGCATTTGCAGTTCCGCCTGATTCGAGCTGCTAGTTCTGCTGTTGGAACGCATGTTTGCCTAGCTTTATTTTCAGTTTGTTTACCTTCCCTTTAGCTTGGCAACATCCCCCAGAGTGTTCATGGAAATCCTCCTTGCAGTGGTAGCCTTCACTTGAGGGAAAGACACTCATTGATATTTAATTTTGATGCCCCTGGGGAAGTTCAGATGGTTGGGTAGCCAAAGAGTTGCCTCTCTCCCGCCTAGGGCCTGGTACACCTCCAAGTCCTGTCAGAACACCATCTCACTTCCTGTAGAAAAGATTCCACTCAACTTAGAATCTGGCAGGCCTCAGAGGCAATTTCCATCTCCATGGGTCAAGGGCGAGAAATAAAAGGGACAATAGTATCCATGATACCAATAATCAAGTGGGCTCAGTCGAGTTTCTTAAACCAGCAGTGGTCGGAGAACTTGAGGCATAGAATTCTGATCCCTCAGTTAAAAGCCTTCAATCGTGGAAGAACAGACAAAATCTCTTTAACTGCCATTCCTTTTTATCCATACAATGGACTGTAATTATTTCAGATGCCAGCAAGAGCAGATGGGGAGCCCTATGCCTGGGAAAGTCAGCCCAGGGAGTGTGGTCTTTCTCCTCGAAGAGAGTTGTGTCCAACATCGTGGAGCTGAGGGCTGCCAATGAAGTTAGTCCTGCTAAAAGTGGACAACACCACAGCCGTGGTTTACATACAATTAGGTCTGGCAGCAATTTTACATTTTTGCATCCTCCCAGGCGTCCTCGGTTGCAAACCCACAAGTGTTAAACATCTGAGATTTCCTCTAGTGAGGCTTTGATATGGATCTCAGTCTACGTACATTGCAAGGACACATGTTGTCTATCTCAGCATTTTCAAAGACTCAATGGTCCTCCATTGAGGAGATTGTCCAGTTTTTCGAAGCAGTGATAAGCTTGAGGCCACCAAGAAAACTGCTCTTTCCAAAGTGGGATTTGCAATTCATCTTGGTCGGATTTCCTGTTATCTGATCATGGGGTTTCTCTCTGGCACCTCACCTTAAAAATGGCCTTCATAGTTGTAGCTACATATGCGAGAAGAGTTTTCCAGATTGCTGTATTAGGGGTGTAGGAGGCCTTTACATACATTTTGCAGACAGGATAGAGGGGTTTCACTCCATAAATTACTTTGGACTTCCCTCTGAAACGAGATTGTGCACCCTGCATTATTCTCTTCAGACTCTCATTATGAAAGCCGGTTGGATGTGGCCAGATCTCTGCAGCCATGCATAGAAGCTACAGTGACCATCTTTTAGTTGTCCTTACAAGTGCAAGTAAAGGCAAGAACGTGTCCAGCTGTGTTATAGCTTCCTTGACGGTCAAAACGACATCACTGCTCTACAAAGGTAAGGGCTTGGCAATGCCAGAAGCAGCTACATAACACTACAGAGAGTGGCTACTTTGGCCTTTATCCATACCTTCACCCACCTCCCTTACTAATGTGCTTTCCTCTGCTACCACTTTCAATTAAAATTTTGAGCACTCCCTCCCCAAGGTGTCCAGTAATTTCCCATTAGTATGCTTATATGGACCTGTCAGGAAAATCGGCACATTGAATTTGATACTTAGAATAAATGTAATTTCCTGGCAAGCTCCATGGCAGCATAGTATCCCTTCCAGTCACAATAGGCAATTAAGTGGCTGAGGGGGGTACAAGTTTATTGATACACAGTCCTATGAGGTAGAGCGGGTGGAGACTACCTGTCAGTATGCTGCCATGTAGCTGGCCAGGAAAGGAAAATTACCGTAAGTATCGAGTCCAATTTTTTGAATATGAGAAAAAGATTTGCATAGAAATTCATCTTGCTGTATTTCTGAATCTACAAATGGGTCCGACACCTTGCTTGATTAATCCTACCTTGTCTCTGGGGCTTTTATCACATAATACCATCACCAGTGGCATGTTCAGTTCCTTAACCAAGCACTGATTAGTTGTTCTGCTGCACTTCAGTTCGCGGCAGCAGCTTCACTGAACGCTTTGGCTGCACAGTGCTTAGCAAAATGGCGGAGGATAATATTTTTGACTAATAAATACCATTTTCCAACAAATATTTTGTGTGCTCGTTCACCAAAACATTAAATTGTAGGTTCCCATGCTGAATTAATTTCCTCCATCGGGGTTCAGGCACCTCTCTCCAGCACTGCCAGGTGTGCCCACAGTTAAAATGGCCACAGGTGCTCTGTCCCCACCTCCATCACACTCAGCACTATACATCTACATTCGCTTCCGCTGCAAGTGCCAAACAGTGCTGAGCGCTGACTTGCAGCACAGCGTTCAGTGGCAGTTTGCTAACTCAGCACTCGCAGCACCTGAGCAACTGAACATGCCTCGGCTTAATGGGATCATGTCCAAGGGCCAGCATACACAGCCATTTGTGCTCTGCTTCTAACATGCATTTGGGAAGCTCTGCTGCAGAATTTGGAAGGCAGTGTTTAACCTTAAATAAAAACCCCAGTGGTGAATAAATACCACCAAAAGAAAGCTCTATCTGTCCCCAAAAAAGGGTATAAAATTCATTTCAGTACAGCGCTGCATGATGGAATAAATGTCAGTCAAAGTACCGCAGCGCTGAATACTGAAAAATGGCCTGGATGGGAAGGGGGTTTAACACCGCGGATGTCAACTGGTTAAAGTACAGCTAAGGTGTATCTTTCTATAATATGGTAATGTATGCAACAGCTCATGTTAGCTTCATAAAAGCTAAATAAATAATTGTTCCTCCCCTTCTTATTTTTCTTCAACATGCATTCTAAACTTGCCTCCAGCACTTCCCTCAAAGGGTGTGATGGGCGGGGATATCTTGTGCTTCACCATTGTGTTCCAGAAGGCATGTAAATGGAATTAGGCAACTACATTTTATAGCGCTGTGCAAACTGTTGGCGCTATATAAATCCTGTATAATAATAATAATACATTTTTTGCTGGCTTCATTTCAGCATGGTGGGTCATTTCACATGGGAGGGTCAGTGGCTACTCCTTTGTGCCAGTTGGGGGGTTTGCGTAAGTGTCATCACCGACTGAAGGCAGTTAAAAAAAAAAAACCTGCTGTGGGCACTGTTAGTTGTAACACTTTACTTGTCAACTGAGCAAACAGTGCTGTGGGAATCGGCCTATATTGCTGTATTCGATCATTTGTTTCATTATTTGCCTATAGTTCTACTTTAACACTCACATCTGATTTAATGCAGCAGTTTTCCCTTTGTAAGTTACAAATGTGCTCGTGGCAGATAATATCGAAACAATGCTTCCAGGTACAGGAAGGGTGCATATGTATGCATTCATTATCTTAAAGAAACCATTACTGAAAGGCATATGAAGGCTGAATACCTTCTGAACAGAATCCAAACCTGGAAATCTGAAATGCACTTACTATAATAAGAACTGAAGTGCACAACTATTTTTAGCATCCCAGTGGGACCCCCTAGAGTCTAAGGTCCTGAGCAGCTGCCGGTTTTTACCCTTATTATAGTCTAGCACTGTTTTGACATTAAGGATTTTCTGTATCTAAGTTCAGCAGATGGATTTTTTAATCACATGATCGGGTTTGTGAGGTGGACTTTTAGAGCCCATTCATACTTGCTGGGTAAAGGTGCCCATACACCTTACGAATATCGTCCGATTTTCGTATGCAATTGCGTTTTCGTCCGATATTCATAAGGTTGATGGGCAGTGTACAACCACAACTACTGTACAATCGATCGACTTTTGACTAACCAGCAGGTTAGAAAACTTCGGTCGATCGGACGATTTTTGCAAGGTTGGTGGCGTTTCCGTACATCAAAATTCGTACGATTTACACTGCACATGCGCAGACGAAAATACGTGCGGTCGATTACTGCAATCCGTCCAGGTGCTTTCTTGTAATTACCGTGGATCCAACCTTGCGATAATCGGGGCAGGATGGGGCTGCCGTACGAAAATCGTATGTCGGTTCGATCATCGGACGAAAAGTGTCGTCCGATGATCGCAAGGTGTATGGGCAGCCTAAGGCCCCATTCACACTGAGCGATTTGCAAATCGCGCGTTTGTTGCGCGATTTGCATTTTGCGCGATATCGCACGTTTGTCGCGCGATATCACGCAAATGCTTGCATTGAGCAAGCTAGAATCGCGGCAAAATCCGCTCCAAAAAGGGTCCTGCTGTAGCGACCCACGACAGCGACGGACAGAGCCCCATTGCCATGCATTGGAGAGCGATATCGCGCTGTAAATAGCCGCGATATCGCTGGAATTACCGCGCGATAAATCGCTCAGTGTGAACAGGGTCTTAGACTGCGTAGTTTTAGTTTTCTTTCATGTAATCCAGACAGGACCTTTGTAATGTGACAGACAGAAGATGGCTTTACATTACAATGCTTCTCTGATGACACAGATAATACAAGGAAAGAAATATATTAAAACTGAGCTTGTGTAACAGATCTCCAAAGCTCAGAGAAACCCCAATCGCCTTGAATGATGGATAGGATAGAGCAGGGGTGCCCATTAGGTCAATCGCGATCTGCCAGTCGATCGCAAAGCGATCCCTGGTAGATCACGATGTCCTGTCCTCCTGCCATGGGGCTTCTCTGGATCTCCGCTGCTCTTCCCATCTATATGCAGCGGGATCCGAGAAGTGAATCACAAGAGTATCACAGCAGCACGCCGAGCGGTGAGGAAAGAGAGCCACTTGGCCTGGATCTGACAGCCGGCGGCTCTCCTCACCGCACATGCAGCTGTGACAGCAGCTCCGTCTGAATGCCCCCCGAGGCTGAAGTGCTTTCCTCACTTCTCCTCGTATCCCCCGCTGCCTCTGCCCAATCTGTACCAATCCTCTGTGCAGGACAAACACTGGAGCGATCGTCTGATCACTCCAGTGTTCGTAAATAACTGGGGACACATAGTGCTATGTGTCCCCAGTTATGAATGAACAGGATGTGATTTACATCACTTCCTGTTCATTCATGAGATTATCAATGGGGAGTAGCACTCTGTACAGAGGCTCCTCCCCATTCAGAAACTGCTTGATAGTAAATATTTTCTGAATGAATGGGAAGCCTCTGTACTGAGTGCTTTCCATTTATTTAGAACAGAGGCTGCAGAAAAAGATTGAGGAGTTTGTGTCCTCAATTTCTTTGTCTATTTTAAAAGGGAAATATAAGGGGGCTGTTTAGACCCCTAATATTTCCCCGAAGCCCAACCCGAAGAGTAAAAAAAAAAAAAAAAATTACATGAAAAAAATGTAAATTAAATAAAAAATAAGCAATAATAAAAAATAGTAAAAAATAAAAAAAAAGTCCTGGAGGCGGGGCGTAGGGTGATGTCACACGCCACACACCTGTTGGGGTTTTTTTTTCCTTGCCTCGGGCGCAAAAGGAGCTGGCTATGGCTATGCTCCCGCGGTGCTCGTGTGACAGCCGGCTGAATGTGTTAGACGCCGCAGACGGAAAGGGGCAGGTCACCTCTCCCGGTGTGCAAAGTCAGCCACACGAGCACCGAGGGAGGACAGGACACCGGCACCTCTAGAACGCACTGGCATGCAAGCCGGCCAACTCCCTGTGTTCAGGGGCAGGAGGGGGCGTGGGGTTGTATTGAAGTCAATGGCACCGCAGCCATTGCGGGGCCCACAGTGCAATCGCCTGCCTGCATTCCGGTCCAGTGCAATCTGCAAAAATAGTGCTTGCAGCATTTGTGCAGATCGCACTGGACCGGAACGCAGGCAGTAATGTGCCTGCATTCCGGGTGCGGGCAATCGCACTGCAGGTGAGGGGCGTGGCTGCGGTGCCATTGACTTCAATGCACCGCCATACTCCCTCCCCCCCCCTGAACGCAGGTGTTTTTTCATGGGTAGATCTCATTGAGCTTGTCATTTGAAAAGTAGATCTCCGAGCAAAAAATTGTGGGCGCCCCTGGGATAGGGCATAGAGGTGTTCTAACCAATGAATGCTTTGAGACTTTAAAAAAAATAAAATAACAGGTCCTATACCCTTCGGTCAGTAAGTCTGTAAAGGTGATCGGCTTTTGTCATGGTGAACCTTAGCTTTTGCTTATTTAAGAGCTAAACATGTCTTTGGATGAAGATTATGAGACAAATACGTGCATTAGACATGAGGACACCGAGGGACAATTCACAGCCGAAGCAGAGGAGGTGGAGGAGAGAGGGGAGCACCGAAAATCGTGTGACTGAGGGTCAGGTTAGGAAAACGGCTTTATTTGAGCCACTAGACAAAATGAGCACTTAATGCTTGCAGCGCGGGATAGCCCCACTGCAAGGGTCATTTATTTTTCTACCCGGAGTTCTGCTTTAAACATAAAAATGAAGTAACCATTTACAACAGGTTATTAACCACTTGATGACCGGGTTGTTAAACCCCCTTCCTGTCCAGGCCATTTCTCAGTATTCAGCGCTGTAGTGCTTTGACTAACAATTATTCAGCCATTGCAACACTGTGCCAAAATTCATTTTATATCTTTTTTTTGGACACACAGAGCTTTCTTTTGGTGGTATTTAGTCACCACTGTAGGTTTTTATTTTTTTACTGCGGGCTATGGACCCGCCGATCGCCTATATGTGAAACACCCGGTAACGGGTGTGTGCATTTAGCGGGTCTTTTCTGCCCGTGCGTGCCCGCTAGGGGGCGCGCGCGAGCAGAAAAAAATTGCCGTCTGGAGACGGCAACCCGCAGATGCTGCAGTGCCGTCCGTCCGTTTTTTTACTACGGGCGGACGGCAAGAGGTTAAGGAAAAATTACAGAACATTTTGAAAAATAACCTATTTTCCCTATGTTAAGCTATGAAAATTGCACATAAATAATCTTCATAAATTTAGGCCAAAATGTATTCTACTCCATTTCTTTAAAATGGAAAGAAAACCCCAAATAAGTATATTAATTACAGTGTATGAAAGTTAGACATAAAAAACCCTGGTGCCCTGACTGCCTATTGCATTTCTTGAGGCCCTTAAATGGCAGGACAGTAGAAACACCCACAAACAGGCAGGCGGGCGTTCACTTATGGCAATCAGGACTATGACAGGCTGGCACTGAATGCAATCAGGACCCTGACGGACGGACAGGCTGGCACTGAATGCAATCAGGACCCTGACGGACGGATAGGCTGGCACCGAATGCAATCAGGACCCTGACGGACGGACAGGCTGGCACCGAATGCAATCAGGACCCTGACGGACGGACAGGCTGGCACTGATGGCAATCAGGACCCTGACGGACGGATAGGCTGGCACCGAATGCAATCAGGACCCTGACGGACGGACAGGCTGGCACTGATGGCAATCAGGACTCTGACTGGAGTGGCAGGCTGGCTATTCCAATTGGCACCCCATACAAGCGATCTGCCGGATCTATAGCCAGCGGATTGCTTGTATGTAAACAGGCATCGCTGCCTGTTTTAAACGGCCGTTAAAAAATGACCCCTAACAGTGCGGCTACCCCCACACTGCAAGAAGTAAGTGCTCATTATGCTCTAGGGAAATAAAAAAAAAGATTTACTCACCCAATCCTCAGTCCCACCTGGCTCCTGGACCAGCCCCCGCAGCCTCTTCTTCCCGGGCACCTGCGGTCTAATGTCCCGTGATGTCATCATGTCAATTCACTTGCATTGGACTTGAGGACGCTGAGGAACATTCCACAGCTGGAGCGGAAGGGGAGAGAGGTGAGTGGTCACCACTGTGGGACCGAGGATTAGGTGAGTATATCTTTTTTATTTTAGACCCTAGACAAGGGGTGGGCAATTAATTTTCTCAAAGGGCCACATGAGAAACCTTATTGCTTTGTAAAAAGCAGTAAATTATATGGTTTTGATAATGTCCCCATGTGTGTGTCTCCTTCCATTGGTTGTCCCCTTTAGAGAGCCCCATTATATTATTTTCCCCACATACCTTATTATTCTACTTTATTAGTAGGCCGGAGGTGGGAGCCGGGAGGTGGAGCTGCAGAAGAAGATACTCTTCCGTCGTCCTGTAATGCTGGGGGAGGGGGACACATTTGATGTCACTGGTTGCTAGGACTGCAGGCAGTCCTAGCAACCAATGACTGCAGGGGGGTGGACATTTGACATCACTGGTTGCTAGGACACCAGGGGTCCTAGCAACCAATGACTGAAGAGGACGGGATACTGTGCTAGGCTATGGCTGGCAGCATCCCCTGTCAGCCAGCCAGGGCCGGTGCAAGGATTTTTGCCTACACAGGCAAAGTTGCAAAGTTATTTCTCAACTCTCCCGCATGTTTCGGAAGCCTTGCGCTATAAGATAGCGGCTCCCAGACACCCGGGAGAGAAACATTTTCTCTCCGAAAGGTTTACTCTGCTCTATCTAGCAAAGTGAACCTTTCCCTGCTATCTGTTTTGGGGGTTTTTTCTTGACATCATGGGCCGCCATCAGAAAAAACAAAACAAAAAACGGCATGGGAATGAACAACTAGAATCTACACTGAGTGGCCAGATTATTATGACCACCTGACGTTTGTAGGCAAATTAGCTATAATTTCGCACTGAAGTTGCTAGAGGGCCAGACCATTATAAATGGGGAAGCAGGTTGTTTATCACAACAGTAGAAGTGATTTTTTTCTGAAGATATGGGTAAACAACGCGATTTAACAGCCTTTGAACGTGGGATGATTGTTGGCGCTCAAGCCATGGAGCGAGTATCAGCAAAACAGCAGAATTTGTTAAATGTTCAAGAGCAGCTGTTGTTAAAGTGTTTAAAGACTGGACTGTAAAATGCCCAGGTTTGCCCTAGACCAAAGTGTGGGGTTAGCCCCACTGCAAGGGTTATTTTCTTAACGGCCTGGAGTTTTTCTTTAACTCCATATTTACATACCATTGCTGCTCTGTATGGAAATCTTTTACCATGTAAAACCCGGATGGACAGTATCAGGTTGTAATGAAATAACTGGGTTATATTTAGATGTAAACGGAATGGTGTATCCCTAGACTACGGTCTCCTGTGGACTCCAAGAAAATGGCGCCTGTATAGCTGCGGTTTATCCTCTAGTGATAGCACGGCAGTGTCAGGTCTCTTCCGGCCATGTGACAAAGGGCTTATATAGAGCTGAGTCGTCTCTCCGCCCCTCACATTCTGCCGACCTTGCCGAGCTATCGTTCAGCATGTCCTCCGCCATGACTCGTCTATTCCGGGTCCCCGCACTCAGCCGGTTCGTCCCTAGAAGAGGCCTGGCTGCTAACCCATCCTCCGGAAAGATCAGCACTATGGTAAGGTGTCGGTGCTGACCTGCTCGGCGGGTCATTTGTATAGTGAGTGTGTGTATATGGCGGCTGCATAGAGCTGTCATAGTTCTCTTGCTGGGCCTCCACACCGGGCCAGGGAGCCCATTTATCACTGTGTGTTGTATGGACTTCATACATGAAGAGTGGACGGTGTGCTGCTGCTTCATCTTAAAGCTAAACTGCAGGATTTTTTTTTAAAAATGGAGAAAACTACCCTGGCAGTGACCCCCCTCCCAGCACTGCAAGGGTTAACTGCTGTTAAAGGGAAACTGAAGCCAAAACTTTGTATTTGTTATCCCCAATGGGACACATGGCTAAAAAAAAGTGCTCAGGGATTCTAACTAGGGATGCACCGATATATCGGGCTGCCAAAACATATCGGCCGAAAATGGCACTTTTGGCTAAATGCCGAAAGTGCCATTTTTCTGCCGATCGGCGCATCCCTGCTTTCTTTCCTCCCCGCTGGGCGCTGATCTGTGTCCCAGCGAGGGGGAAAGAAACTGTCACAGGCGGCCGATCTATGCGAGAGGAGAGCGCTGTGAGCGGCCGGCGTCTCTCCTCCCACACCGCTCAGCCGCCTCTCACAGTCCGGCAGAGCGGTGTGGGGGGGCGTAGACAGGCCGTGCTGTCACAGGAGGCTGAGCTCCTGTGACAGTGTGTCAGTGGAGAGCGAGGTACAAACACTCAGTGATCGCTGAGTGTACATAATTGAGGACAGAGTATGGTTACTATATCCTCAATTCTGAATGAATGGGAAGTGATCTACATCACCTCCTGTTCATAATTGTGGTTATAGTAAACATACTCTGTCATGTTATGAATGAACAGGAACACTCAGATGATTCCTGTTAATTGATAACAGGGGACACAGAAAAAGAGACTGAGGACTCTGTTTCCTAAATCTTTTTCTATTTTAAGAGGGAAATAACAGGGGTCTGTTTAGACCCCTACTATTTCCCCAAAGCCCCTAAAAGTAAAGCAAAAAAATAAAAACATTTAACAAAATGAATAAATATAAAAAAATTAAAACGTTTATAAACAAATAAAAATAAAACATTTGAAAAAACGTAAATAAAAAACATTTTTGGTTTCGGTCTGATTTTTTTTATTTTGGTTTTGTAATTTCCATTTTGGGTCACCACTAATTCTAACCCTCACTTACTCTATCCAAAACTAACAAAGAAAGTTTTCCCTCTGCTGTCCACAACCCATAGTGTCATGTGGAAGAGGAGAGTGCCAGAGCCATCGGGAGGGAGGCCACACCCAGTACACTGTGTTCCTCCTAGACTTAATGCATTTAGCCCTTGCACTGGGGTGGGGGACAAAAGGGTAACTTTTCTAAATTACTGGAGTTCAAGTTTAAAGTGGCCTTTTGCATTCCCTAAAGTGGCAGCTTAGGTGTCTTCATTGTGATGTGGGAGCCCCGAGTCCTAAAGTGTCCTAAGATGAGGACAGGGGCTCCAGAGTGACAAGTCCAGTGCTGGCTTTGCCTCTCCATATCCTACAAAATCCTATCTGACACGAAGGCCACATTTGGCATATTACAGCTCATTTTGGCGCGATGGACTCATAAGGAAATGCTTGAAAATACGTGTTTTTGTGCATTTTTATGCGCTCTTTATGATTAACATCAATGAGCAACTATCTGCTCACAAAAATGCACGTTTTAACGAATGCGCATTAAACGAACGAAAATAAACGCTATCACCTAGGTGTGAACCCAGATTCGGTGCTGGAACGCATTGGATCGCATTCCGACCGCTTCACTGCATTCTAGGGTTCGAGGAGGCGTGTCGGTGCATTGAAGTCAGTGGCACCGCAGCCACGCCGCCCCCTGGCCGCAGTGTGATCACCGGAACGCGTGGCACATTAATGCCTGCGGTCTGGTGCAGTCAGAGAAAATGCTGCATTTGCAATTTTTTCTGTCTGCACTGGAACACAGGCATTGATGTGCCACGCGTTCTGGTGCGGGAGATCGCACTTCGGCGCCATTGACTTCAATGCATTGCAGCGCTCCTTCCCGCTCCAGAATGCAGTGAGCCATCCAAGATGCAATCCAGTGCGTTCTGGCTCCGAATTGGGCCGGAGCGCCCTGGAGCTGGTGTGAACTAGCCCGTAATGCTCGCAGCAAAAGGGTTAAATATTGGCGTAAGGTTTGTTTTCTTTTATTTAGTGTTTAAATAACTGAATTTGTATTTAGCCGCTCGGAGTTCAGATTAGAGTAACAATTATTAGACAAAACAAGGCCGGTGCAAATATGGCATCTATAAAGAAGTAGGCTTGCCCACTTTACTAAGAAGCACATTGGTGACGTTTTACATTTACAGGGTTGTTCGCTTGCGGGTGAGGAGTTCACATAGCTGATTTGGAGAAAATCCCCAATTCAGTTCACTTTCCAGTTCCGGTATGTTGTCCCTGACTTCTCCAAACTCTTCACCCTTTGTGAATAACCTAGTAATAGGATACGCAGAGTTTCTAAATAGAAAGGTTTTATTTCCTGCAGTGTTGCAGCTGACGCTAAGTTTGTATTTCTCCTCTTTTTGTTTTTGGAATGTTTTATCTTAGTATGTTTTTTTTTTTTTCTTTTCGCTCTCTACAGGACACCATCATTGGTTTTGGAACGTTTATGGTCTGCTTCCTGGTGCCATCAGGGTGGATCCTGTCCAATCTGGATAACTATAAAAAGAGAGACTAATTCTGCACACTGCAGTCAAGTTTTCTGCATTCCATTCCCAGCGATCTGTCTTCAGGAAGAGGCTGTAGCGATATGCTGGCATCCAACGCACACCATTTGTTACTAAGCAGTCTGTTACATTAAAACCTGTTTACACCCCTTCTTCATGTGTTGCATTGTTTAATGGGTCTTCTTTATAATGAATTAGGTTCTCACACAGTAGTTGTTCACTCACTGATGCTAAATTTCACAAAGTCAGTATGTGTTCTACTACAAAAAACTCCCCGGTCTCCTAAACACGAGTTACACTGAATATACTAA
The DNA here is from genome assembly GCF_000935625.1 of Nanorana parkeri. Classification (NCBI taxonomy): domain Eukaryota; kingdom Metazoa; phylum Chordata; class Amphibia; order Anura; family Dicroglossidae; genus Nanorana; species Nanorana parkeri. The sequence continues at coordinate 2,917,465 of NW_017306293.1, read as the reverse complement.
ACTGATGAAGTTGTGTATTTTCACGTTTTATCACTGCAGGAGAAGATTCATACAATGACTGGCTTTTATGCATTGAGGCTAGGGCTACATGGGGAACTTTAAGTTGCTCATTCACCAACTATTAAAGGAGAACTAGGGCCAGTGCTTTTCCCCATAGTTCTCCCCAGGGTCATGGGAGGACACAAAGTAGTGTCCTCCCGTGACCCAAAGCTCAGTGTACCGCGAGCTACAGCTCGCGATATACTGAGACCGCCGGGACAGATCCCGACATTACTGTCGAGATCCACCCAGCTGCATGATTGACAGCTCGCTCTGCCTATCTAGAGGCAGAGCCAGCTGTACCCGGTCATGGCTCTCTGCAGGGACATGATCGAGAAGTGAGCGAGCGACAGTATGTGTTTGCTCACTTCCTGATCTATTGAGCCGACGTGTGACAGTTTCATTGTCACACGTCGGCTCGAACTATGGGGCTGAGTGATATCCACTCGCCTGATAGTTCTGCTTTAACCTATAAAATTGCTGTTTGTATTGCATAGCTTTCAATGAGAGCTGCTGGAAAAGAGCATTTTAGTAGCGACTGTGAGCAATCAATTGCGCAATGTTACAATTTATTCATGTAGCAGATGTTATTTGCAGGAGTGGCCAAACTTTGTCCCTCCAGTTGTGGTGAAACTACATATCCCATAAGGCACTGGAAGACTCCCGACAGCCACGACTTCCAGAGGCAAATTCATGATGGGACTTCTAGTTTCACCGTGGCTGAAGGCTATATCTATATTCAAGCCCATTTACTGTTTTGAGGGTGGTGGGGCAGAGATGCATGTTTGTTTTTCCCCTGCGTTGAGGTGCTTTGGCAGCCCATTTAAAATGCAAGCTTTTAGCAATGTTTCAAAAGCATTTGTGAAGCTTCAAACAATGTTGCGGAAGCCCTTACGGGCCCATTCACACCAGTTGTGTTGGGATCCAGGCTGCGTCCCATGCAAAGATAATGAATTTGCCTTGTTTGCAATTGGCACGGCTCACACCCCCACCCAAAAATGCTACATGCAGTACTTTTTTAGCACCGCTTGCTAAGATGCAGTCCACTGTGTCGCATCGTGCTGAGGCCAATAGTAATGTCAGTAAAGTTGTAAGGTAAAGAAGGATATCTTGAGGGGAATTTTTTAAAACTGGAGCAGACAAAATCTGGAGCAGTTGTCCAGGGCCCAATCAGCTTCTCTGTTTAGTTTGTTCAGTAAAGATTTGAAAATGAAAGAGATGCTGATTAGTTGCCAGGCACAGCTGCTCCGGATTTTGTCTGCACCAGTTTTGAGCAGTTCTGCTCTAACAAGCCCTAACGCTTTTCGCTGCCGATGGAATGTGCCACTCTCCGTTTCTTTGAAAGGGTTAAAACAAGTCCACGGTTAATTGGCTATCAGCCTCTGGCTTATTATCCAAATATTCAGCGCTTAGTGGAGGTCACCATGAAATACACCCAGGCAGGATTTCCAAAGAAGGACATCAATACATGGCATGGAGGGGCTGCTGTTCGATATCAAGTTGGGAAGCCTCAAACTACGCGTAAATCAAGAAAGAAAGATCGAACGGCACCTTCTCATATAATACCGTTTATTGGTCCATAATAAAAAGCCTCTGGCTTATTGTAGAAGTGATCTGGGTGGCTGTAGAGCACAGTAAGGCCTTGGTGACTAATCTCTCTTCCCTAGACTTGAATAGAAGCCAGAGCTTAATCATCGGGGTTTTCCCCGATTCCAGTATATCCCAGTAAGAATAATCTATAGTAGCAGTTGTTTCTATTAAAAAAAAGTGGCCTATAAACATGGCTAGCTAACCTGGACACCGGGGTTCGGTCAGGTCACTCTTCTAGGTTAGATACTAAATGTGATCTGTGTGTTGTGACTGATCTGGGCACCACCCACTCGTAACCATGCATGGCTCTCTCCCATTCATGCCAAAGAAAGCATTCAATACCCAGACTGGCACAGATGGAGGAGATTGGCATTTATTGATAGTAGATATGTTTGGCTTGCACTCTTGAATGCCTAACGATGCAAATGACACACATTAAAACCCTATCCATGTGCCCTATGTGTATAAACAGACACATTGATAAGGCTGAAAAAACAAAGGGGTTAACTTAGTGGGTAATGTTCATCTTGCTTCAGATATGGAAAAAAAAAAACCTACTGGATAGAACTGTCTCTTGCTAAATCAAATACTCATGAATTTTATATTTCACATTTATAAAATCACAAAACACAAAGCTGGAAGTGACGCATTGAAATGCATACAGTGAATGCAAGGTTTCTGTTTAGCCAGCCATAAGTGTGATGCGCTGGCGCACACATTCGTATCGGGGAAATCACTTTTTCCATTTGCCTTACTTTCTGTAGAAAAACATCCAATAAAAAAATGCCACAGCAGTATGAACACCCTCATAATTACTCATTTTGTAAAGTAGATTCCCCCAAGCGATCGCCTCTTTTGCACAATGTTTGTAAATTAAAAAACATGCTGGCATTGAAGTGGCTAAAACATGGAGCTTAGTAGAGCTATTTCCAGGAGTCTTCTAGGACAGGAGAATTCCTGCCTTTGTGTTTTCTTTTTCTGTTGCACATGTTCTGTTTCAGATTATATCCTTTGGTTCTCATTTACCACTGACCTGTTTGGCAGAAGACCTTCCTTTTTAAAATGTTGTTGGTGATGTGTTTATTGTTCCTGTTGAAGGAGGTGCTTATCTCTTGTGTGCTGCCCTGGAAGGCGCCTGGACTTAGCTACTGGTAAGTCAAACTCTAGTTCTTGACGCAGACCCACCTAACCCATATGTGTCAGTGGCAGTAATGAGTTGTATAAAACTCAGATTAAATTGAGGGAACATTTGTATACAAGCAGCAGTTTCCTGGGGAATGCTAACAGTTCTGGATTAATCTTCATTTTTGCCTTAAATATCTCTTTAACTGTGTCCTATCAGACTGACATAAAGTGAATCGGTTACAAAGCATTTAGGGCCCGTTCACACCAGTGAACGATCCAAACCCTGGAGGAACTCCTTAACATGGAAGGAAACTTTTTTTCCATACCCCCACAATCAGCACATGGGTGGGGAATTCCCCAGCTGCAGCAATGGGGTGGGATGCAGTGATGTCATTAGTGATGCCAGATTAGTGAATGAGAAAGCATTGAAGTGACTATCAGTGTTTTAGCGAGGCAACATTTTTAAAAGGAAGTCAGTAATGGCAGCCTCCATATTTCTCTCAGTACTACTTTCCTTCAATTAACATAGTCTTGCTGCTCCAAATGTCACCTTCATTCTTTCAGACTGTCACCTGACAATTATTTGTCTCTACTACCCTCAGACCTGTTTGTTGCAGTCTGTTTTGACTGGTTTTGTGTGTTTTCCTTGTTGCATTTTTTGTATAACTTTCAAGCACATGTAAAGACATTTTTTGCAGAAAAAACAAAACAAAACTGGGGAGATAGCTTGACTGGAAACAAAAGATATGCGAGTTAAAGGAATCATGCATTAATACTGGTTATCGGTATCGAGTACTGATATTTCCCATAACGTCTTCCAGGACAGCATCACGAGATGGAATCTCCTCCCCCACACACAGGAAACACGTCACTTAATTTGCTTAAAAGACCCTCCTCTCCTCCACTCCCTCAGTCTTTTGTGTTTCCTCAGTCAAGCTGGGGAGCGCGTCACAGAACGCTGAGAGGGGCTTCCATGTGGTGATGCTGCCCGGGAAGTCTTGTTTATGGCCTGCCTGTGTAGGGCAGAGGGTGTAGGTTTGCCTACCTTATGTGAGCCCCAGGGATTCTCCTAGCGCTGCAGGAGATGAGGCTGGCTTCCTTTCCCCCTTCAGTGCCCAGTGCCCAGCGCGGGCCGGGACCAGGAGGACGAAACCCCCTTGGTCCCTGGCTTTCTTGCCAATCGGAAAACTGGTGGACGGGTAATGACTCGCCGCCCGGCTTCCTGATTGGCCAACTTCCCAACCATTCAGGAACCCAGGCGGCGAGTCATTAAATGCTGCCCGGCTTCCCGATTGGCCGGGAAGCCGGCTCCATGCTCTCTCATCACCAAGTGACGAGGGAGCTGGGAGCCGGCTTTCCGGCCAATCAAGAAGCTGGGGGAGCGGGTCATTACCTGCCCCCTGGCTTCCTGATTGGCAGGGAAACCGCCTTAATGCTCCCTGGTGAGCATGGAACCGGCTTCCTGGCCAATCAGGAAGCTGACTTTCCGCCTGGCTTCCTGATACCGGAAGTTCTGGCATCAGAATAAGAATCGGGAGTATTTTGGTGACTACGAGTACTCGCCCAAATACTCTGTATCGGCACCGATACTAGTATTTGTATCGGTGCATCCCTATTAACAATGCATTCAATTATCTTAAGCATTAACAAAAATGTATCTCATTTGTGTATCACTCGGCTTCACATTTAGTTTACTAACTAATATGCATTAGTAAGAGGTGACTACTTTACAACACAAACAGGGACCATGGGGAACAAAACTAGCCACCTTATAGATGGAAGGAAAATGTTAGCACCAGTTGTGTTGTTACAGCTATTGTATGCATAGTCATAGTTACAATGCATAGTCATAGTTAATATTGGTATTATTCGGTATTGTGTATTCATACAGTATAGTTAATGTTTCATATGCTGCCACAACAATTGTATTCAATGCAATAATATTTGGTATGTTGTTATCTTGTGGTCGTTTTGTTTATTACACCCCTTTTTTTCTGTATTTCCTCCCCTTGTGTAATGAAATACCTCCTTCTTCCTGTGTGTTGGATTCAGCCATTTTGTGGCCACATGTTCACATGAGGAGGAAGGTATTACCCTTTTTTGACTTGCAAATACCAGCATTTCAACCATCTGCTACATCCTATTATCTGCCAGTAACCTGCTGCATTCAATAAAGATCTTTGTGGAAGGTATTTGGTGAGCTCAGCTATATAGTTACATAGATTTGGAGGTTGAATAAAAACACAGGTCCATCAAGTCCAACCTTTGTGTGTCTGTGTGTGTGTTGTTCGTGCATGTGTGTATACAAGTAATGAGTATGAGTTATCTGATTGCCAACGGTGAATGTATCTGCTATATACAGGTCAGGCCTAGATGTCTTAGAAAGGGATACATCACTTTTTCAACAATTGGAGTCAGAATACCAATTCAGAGAAGCTGTGTGAAGTTGGCAACCCATGTTTGTAAACCGTGAATAAAAATATACCGTTCATTGTGCTGTAAAAATAAGCGTTTGTGTTGTAAAAATAAGCGTTTGAGCTGCAAAACGAGCGTATGAGCCAGTTTGTTTTTTTAGATATTGCACATTCAATTTAATTCAAACCTCGCCCACTTTGCACCCCATGTTACTGAATTCTAAAAACAAACATACCATTCGTTTGTGGTAATTTGTGCCGCAAAAGTAAACCGCCGATTTGGTTTCGGAGATATTGCGCATTTTAGTTGCTGAAACCCGCCCACTTTGTACCCCCCCAAAAAGCTTATGCCACTTTGGTTTCGGAGATACTGCAGATTATATGTCGTCAAACCACACTGACTTTACACCAAGTTATTAAATCTTACATACAACTGGATTCATTTGTTCCCTGTTTGTGCCGATTAAGTGGATATTGTACACAATGTTTTAAATAATAGTTTTGCCTACTGAGATATTACAGATATGTTTGGCCAGGTTTCCTCAGTCTACACCCAGTAATTAACTATACATTAAAGATATGCTCCACATCTTCTGGTCATGCCCGTCACTGATCCCTTTCTGGACACAGGTCCGTTCAATTGCGCAGAAATTTACTATTTTCCATCGAAGAGTTACCCCCGATCGGTTCTGGTGCATATACTGAACGCATCGGGAGACCCCGCCCTCGGTCCAACTGAGGTTTTCCAGAATAAACGATATTAGATTCATGAAAGACCTCACCAGCTCCATCAAGGGCACCTCCTCCAAATACCTTGTATTACTGGATAGAATACACCACCACTGCGGATTACCGCAAGATAATGGAGTCTTGAATTCTGGGGCTTGAGTACCCTGTACGCCGCCTGACGCCCTACCTTGCCTCCCCTTCCTCCCTATCTGTGTTTTTTTGTCTCTTGCTACGCAAGGGTTTGTGCTAGATCCCCACCCTCCTTCCCAGACCTCCATGGTCTACAACAGTTAAACAACACGTGCAGGCACAGCTGTACAGCCACATGACCTGTACCGAGCACGTTGTCCATTACCGTGTTATCCGATGGGGAGCAGAAGGAGCCCAGATCGCTCCGTCGGCAGGCATGCGACGGTTGCAGACCCTTCGGAAGGGTCTTGTATCTGCCCGACCTACATGTATGTCTACCTAGATGGTTGTACCTCCATACAGGCAAACATGGTTATCTGTGTTTTTTTGTCTCGTCCTACCGCCTCCAACCCCCCCGGTTTGTGCTAGATCCCCACCCTCCCTCCCAGACCTCCATGGTCTACAACAGTTACACAACACGTGCAGGCACAGCTTGTACAGCCACATGACCCTGTACCGAGCACGTTGTCCATTAACGTGGTATCCGATGGGGGGGGGAGAAGGAGCCCAGATCGCTCCGTCGGCAGCCCTGCGACGTTAGCAGACCCTTGGGAAGGGTCTCGTATCTGCCCGACCTACATGTATGTCTACCTAGATGGTTGTACCTCCATACAGGCAAACGTGATTCTTGTGTATTAACTGGAAGTGCCTAAATTGTGTATGTTGTTTTCAGAGGCGGCTCTAGACTTTGTGAGGCCTTAGGCGAAACTCAAAAGTGAGGCCCCCACTTACACCAAATACTCAAAGAAAATTCTAACAATAATTAAAAATGAACTGTATAAATTGCATATTGTAAGACTACTGTTTAATTCCAGCCAGGAATTTACAGCTGCTAGAGCTAAAATTGTATTACTGTCTCATATCTAATTCTACATATAACTATACACAAAACCCTGACCCTAAGTAAGTAACGTGCAGAGGTCATATGTAAGGAACACACAGAGTGCAGTGGTCAGACGTAAGGAGCGCACAGAGGTAAAATCTAAGGAACGCGCAGAGGTCAGATCTAAGGAGCGCACAGAGGTCAGATCTAAGGAGCGCACAGAGGTCAGATCTAAGGAGCGCGCAGAGGTCAGATCTAAGGAGCGCGCAGAGGTCAGATCTAAGGAGCGCGCAGAGGTCAGATCTAAGGAGCGCGCAGAGGTCAGATCTAAGGAGCGCGCAGAGCTCAGATCTAAGGAGCGCGCAGAGTGCAGTGGTCAGATGTAACGAACATACAGAGTGCAGAGGTCAGATTTAAAGAATGCACAGAGTGCAGTAGTCAGTAGTAAGGAATGCACAGAGTGCAGTAGTCAGTAGTAAGGAACTACTTTGGTGTAAGTAGTCAGTAGTAAGGAATGCACAGAGTGCAGTAGTCAGTAGTAAGGAATGCACAGAGTGCAGTAGTCAGTAGTAAGGAATGCACAGAGTGCAG
>NW_017306293.1:2908598-2908830 GCF_000935625.1 Nanorana parkeri | reverse complement strand
ATCTAAGGAGCGCGCAGAGGTCAGATCTAAGGAGCGCGCAGAGGTCAGATCTAAGGAGCGCGCAGAGGTCAGATCTAAGGAGCGCGCAGAGGTCAGATCTAAGGAGCGCGCAGAGGTCAGATCTAAGGAGCGCACAGAGGTCAGATCTAAGGAGCGCGCAGAGGTCAGATCTAAGGAGCGCGCAGAGGTCAGATCTAAGGAGCGCGCAGAGTTCAGATCTAAGAAGCAAGCA
>NW_017306293.1:2887948-2908494 GCF_000935625.1 Nanorana parkeri | reverse complement strand
TCAGATCTAAGGAGCGCGCAGAGGTCAGATCTAAGGAGCGCGCAGAGGTCAGATCTAAGGAGCGCGCAGAGGTCAGATCTAAGGAGCGCGCAGAGGTCAGATCTAAGGAGCGCGCAGAGGTCAGATCTAAGGAGCGCGCAGAGGTCAGATCTAAGGAGCGCGCAGAGCTCAGATCTAAGGAGCGCGCAGAGTGCAGTGGTCAGATGTAACGAACATACAGAGTGCAGAGGTCAGATTTAAAGAATGCACAGAGTGCAGTAGTCAGTAGTAAGGAATGCACAGAGTGCAGTAGTCAGTAGTAAGGAACTACTTTGGTGTAAGTAGTCAGTAGTAAGGAATGCACAGAGTGCAGTAGTCAGTAGTAAGGAATGCACAGAGTGCAGTAGTCAGTAGTAAGGAATGCACAGAGTGCAGACGTCCGAAGTAAGGAACGCACAGAGTGCAGTGGTCAGAAGTAAGGAACGCACAGAGTGCAATGGTCAGAAGTAAGGAATGCACAGAGTGCAGTGGTCAAAAGTAAGGAACGCACAGAGTGTAGAGTTCAGAAGTAAGTAACGAACAGAGTGCAGAGGTCAGATGTTCCGTACAGAGTGCAGAGAGTTTTGGGGTTTTTTCCAGCATGCTGCCGGGTTGCGTTCCAGAGGCCGAACGCACTCCTTATGGTGGAACTGGGGCCTTAGGGCTTGTGCACACCAATTACGGTGCGTTCCAGAGCGGTAGCTGCTCACAAAACTTCCCCCTGCAATTGCGGCACCCGAATAAGTGACACATTATTGTCTGCTTCCGGTCCAGTGCAATCAGCACAAAATAGTGCATGCAGCATTTTTGCAGATCGCACGGAAAGCATGCACTAATGTGTCACACGTTTGGGTGCCGGCGATCGCACTGCGGGCTGGGAGCGAGGCTGTGGTGCCATTGAGTTCAATGCACCTCCACGCCCCCTCCCACCCGTAGACAAAGTGAGCTGGCCGTGTTGCGTTCCAGAGGCTGAACGCACTCCTTATGGTGGGACTGGACCAGAAGCAGTGCCATACCCGTTTGGTGAGCGATTGCAGTGCGTTCCAGCAGCCACCGCTCTGCGGTACGAAGGCTGCAGGGGGAATTGCCGGAGCCCCATTCTCTCCGTGAGGAAATCGCTGCTCCCTCTGCTGAGTCAAGTGAGGTGGAGCTGTAGTGGAGGCGAGTTAGGTGGCCGCGAGGCCTAAGGCGACCGCCTAACTTGCCTGATTAGAGAGCCGCCTCTGGTTGTTTCCTGTACACCAATAAAGAATGTTTTTTTTTTTTTTAAACTATACATTAAAATACACTATTGTGCTGGATAGAGACAATTTGTGGGTGTTTTAGGGAAATATAAGAAACCAATATTAAATATTGCACCAGAAAGTTTCATGTCAGGGGTTAACATTGCACTAGAGAGGCATTAAGGGGTTAACATGGAAACATACTGGTTAATATGGTAGGCAACTTTTAGCCCACCATATGTTGTGGACTACATCTCTGCTAATGCTTTGCCAGCATGGATGTAAGCGCATTATGGGAGATATAGTCCACAACATCTGGAGGGCCAAAAAGTTGCCTACTCCTGGCTTAAGTAATGTAACGGCAAAGTGAATACGCAGAAAGTCTCTACTTAAAGGGACACACCCCTTAAAATACCTTGAGACAACTGTCTCTTTTAGTAGTTTAATAACTGAATCAGACAGCTGAATCTGTGTTGGATTCAGCTGAATGCAGAAAGTGCACACAGAGCATGCGCACAAGTACCATAAGGGGGAATCTCCTAATGGGTCTTGCGTATCTGGGCATGCATACGAGCGGGGTGCTCTTTCTGCCTTTAGCCGAAGGTGATGGAGATCTATTTTAAAAGGCAGCGGTCTCAGTTATTAAACTTCTGACTGAGACAGTTGTCTTAAAAAAGTATTTTAAGGGATGCATGTCCCTTTAATTGAAAAAGGAATTTTTCAATTAAATTGTAGTATAGCCCTTTTCAACCCTATTGGGAGGAAAAAACCTCCTTTATATCCATATTAACCTCTTAGTTGTTGCCATGTTACTCTCCTGTAATGTTATGTTAACCCCAGATAGCCCAATATTAACTTGCTTCGAAATAAATGAGAATTATGGGGAGAGTGAAATGCACTGATCACCACAATTAGAGCTGACATGTTACACGGAAGCTGTCATACATGTCGGCTCTATTGATCACGAACTGAGCAATCACATACCGCTGATTGCTGAGTTCCCAATCTTCTTCCTGCAGAGAGCAGTGACTGTCAGTCACTGCTCCTTGCAGGGATCTAACCCTCCTCAACAGAACTGCCTCTCTAGAGCCAGCTGTGCCCGCCCCCTTCTCATCCTTTTGTGCTAAGTGGAGGAACGGATGAGAAGGGGGCGGGCACAGCTGGCTCTGGCTCTAGAGAGGCAGAGCCAGCCAGCGGGGTGGATATCGACAGTATTGTTGGGATCTGTCCCAGCTGCAGCGGGGCTCTGCGCTGTCAGCATATAGTGGGCAGTAGCTCGCCATACGCTAAGTTTTTTTTGTCACAGGAGAACATAGTATTTGTCCTCTTGTGACCAAAAAGAGCAATACGGCCAAAAAAGGTAGGGCCACAGTTCTCTTTTAACAAAAGTTTTAACCAGGTGCTAACCAAGGAAAACAGCACTACAGCAAATTCTCTTACACAAGTCACTTCTTTTTTAGTTGCTTTTTTGGAAAACAGCTATGTTATTAAATATTTTTTTTCTGGTGTGTATATACTAAGTCAGATCTGTTCTCTTGTGTACCACAAAGATTTATAATTCCACTGGTACTTACAAAAATCTTTATTATAATACTTTTGAATCAACAAGTACATGTATACATAAGGGCTTGTTCACACCGAAAGCGTGTGCTTTCGAGAGCGGTAGCTGCTGGAACGCACCACGATCGCTAAGAAACTTCTCCCCACGTTTTGGGGCGGGAGGTGGCGTGGACTGAATTCAATGGCACCGATTCCACGCCCCCTCCCCCCCCCCCAGTGCGATCGAATGCATGGCAAAACTTTGCCAGCGTTGCGTACCACCGCAAACGCAAAAAATAGGGCTTCCGGCGCGTTTCAGCAGTTACCGCTCTGGAGCGCACACGCTTTTTTTTTTTAAATTCAGCCTCAACACCTGCAGAGCTCTCTGACCATCAAAGCTGTCCAAAGCAGAAGGTAACATGCCATTCTTATAGGGACAAGCTCTGGAGAGAAATGTAAGTTATCTTGGTCACCATCAAGCATCTTACTCCTTTCACAAGTTTCTGTTACCTATATTTTCAGGTCTGCTTGACATGTTTGTCTGCTCATCTCTACTAAATCCTCATCTTCAGTGACATTAGAAAAGAGACATCCCTCTGTGATACGTCTCTTCAGTTGAGTTTTGCATGTCTCAGATATAACAGGTATGCCTCTGTCATGTCATTAATCCCTTCTAATTCCCTAAATGCAACAACAGGAATTGAATGAATGACCTCCCTTGCATCATCCAGTGAATTTGATTAGAGAAGTTGTGCCATTGCTCTGAGGTAGAATTCTCTCACTCTGTTTCCTTTTTGTCTAAAGGTGGCCATACACTCTACAACCATCGCAAGACTTTAGTCTTGCGATGGTTGTACAGGGATTAAAAAAACGTACGATCTGCCTATCTTGGACAGGCAGATCGCCCTCTCGATCATCGCAAGCCCGCCCCCCTGAGGGGTGGGCTTCCGATGACTGCAACGCTGAACGGGCAGTGTGCGCGTGCGCACACCGGCCCGTTCGGCATTTGTCTTCCGAGCACCGTTCTAACCAGCCGAGAATCGTACGATTCCCGGCTGGTTTTCTAACATGCTGGTTCGACAGAAGACGTGCGACCGTACAGTAGAAACGGTCACGCGTCTCGATTATCGTACGAAAAACCGATCGCATACGATTATCGTACGATAATCGTGCAGTGTATGGGCACCTTTAGAAATGATATTGCACACTGTATTAAGCTCATTAGTCTATGGGAATGTCTAAAGGTGCCCATACACTGCACGATTATCGTACGATAATCGTATGCGATCGGTTTTTCGGTTTTTCTGGGTTAGAAGTCAGAAGGCTTTAACTAGAGCTCTAAGCAAAGCAAGGGAAAAATCACAGATTGCTTCTTTTGGAACCATAGCACCTGCTTTTTTCCATTCTGCCAGCCACTGGGCTATGGAATTGATAGTATGGCTCTCAGAAAGCATCTGAACTACTGAGGCATGATCTCCAAGTTAACTTAAAACTCCTTGATACAGAAAGATGTGTCCTGAAATGTCAACAGGTCTCTTTAGTTTTCTCACAACGGAACCTTCTGCATCAAAACTCACATAGGAGCCTATGTTCTTTGACTTCATTTGGTACACTTGCATTTGGGATGGGGGTCCAGTAATGGCAAAAAAAAATATCCAAACCTATGTTGTGTATGCTTCTATTCTGGGGAACACTATATTTAAGGAATTGTGATGAAAGAATTGGGTCCTTGTGGCCTAGCTCTTTGTCACCCATCTCTTGTTTGGCTTTTCGTAATGTTGCCAGAGTTGACTCGGCTCAGGGTCACCGACATCCATAACTTTGTGAGCCCCGCCATACATGTGCTGGTTTTCGTCCTTCCCTTTTGACACTCTTCTTCTCAAATCTCCTGATAATTTGCGTTTAGATTTTCCTGTGTGGAGACTCATCAATTTTGTAGATCATGCACTTATGCCAATCTCTGGTATGTTGTCAAATGTTATGGATAGTTGTGCATAAGGCTCCATTTACACAGGAGAGGTGGTCCACGTGTGTATTCGGCGGTACGCTATATGTGAATGGAGCCTTACACTCAGTGCAGCACCCTGTTATATCTAATATCTATGTAGCAAGATGCAACATTTGGAATAATTTTTGCCCGCTTGAATTAAAGTGTGCAAGTGTGCATTATGACTTGATATTTTTCCAGATCTCCTCATTCAAGACGTGAGTCCATGCACCAGGTTTTAGGATGGTTTATTCTCTTTTACCAGTGCACATGGATTTGTCATTGTAAATTATTTTCTCAGACCAGATTCCGAGCCATCTTTGAAAAGAAAGACTGAATTCAAACTGAATGTCATAACACTGAATTGATGAATGACTATCTGCACCTTCTGAGCTGTCACCGTTGGCAGTTTGTTAATGAATATCTCTGACACCTTTGCATAGACCAAGGACTTGCCATATACAGTATTGTGTCGGCTTGTCTTTACAAATGTATAAAGGTTTTTGGGTGACATTTTGTTGTTTAATTGTTGACACAAGTCTACCCGTACTTTGTCTGAGGGAACTGCTATTGTTTGTCCTGTAATCATTTTCTTCCTTGCAGCACCGATGGCTTTGATAATGTCATCACTTTCACAAGCTGGCTTCCTAGGCACCTGATCAAAACAAGAATGTTTTTTTTAGCATAGTCTTTATACCAAATAATCAATTCTTAATCCTGTGTTTTTGGGGGAACAAGTGCCCATCTATGGCTAGGCTAAGAAACACAGTCAAAATCATCTTGTCTGACAGGTTTTTGCTGTTTATAGTCAACCTCTCAGGATTCGTGCAGTAAGATAAATGGATTCGACTACCAGAAGAATGCGGTTCTCTCGTTGAGAAACTGGTCTGATATGAGTAGTAAAAAAATATTTGAAAGTTAGGTTGGTCAGGAAAAAAAAACCACACTCACTTCAGCCACACTGCACTAATAAGGTCATGGTTTCATAAGGTTGAATCCAGAAGTGGACAAAGCACGTGTTTAACTTTAGACTGCATTTCAGCTAGCCTTACTTTTCTTTCAGGGAGGAAATGGTAGAAAAAGACAGGAAATGCCAGACACAATATAAATACTCCATGTTGCCTTCATTCTGACAGTCCAGAGCATAAAGCAAAGCAGGCACTTCACTTATCTGAATGTGTGTACTAAACCATTTGACTATATGTTTTCATCCTGATGTTTAGGGAGCCATAAGAAAGACACACCAGGACCCCATTTAAACATTGTGTATGTGTTTAGAATATTTCACAGAACCCTTAGGATGAGAGAAAGTCTGAATGACTACTGACAAAAAGTGTTACATATACTTTAAAGCATATAAAAGCATCTGACTTTATCATTTATATATAGTTTTACAACAACTTAAAAAATCGGAAATAAATTCAACAAAACTATTCCTTGGTTTACTTAGTCGGACTTTGAAGGATCATGTAAGTAAAAAGTACGTAAAGCCCCTAATATAATTTTATCTGAAGACACTTTCTTGGGGGGGAGCTTTAGGGATCAAACCTTGTAGCCCACTCCTTTGGAAGAAGCCAACACAAAGGACAACCAAAGGGGTTTTAAAAGGGATGTGTTTTTATGAATGCTTAAGTTGCAGGAAACTAGCTGCCAGGCCTAAGATAGCTGTAAATTTGATGTAAATTTCAAGAGTACTTGGCTTTACGTCATCTTCAAGGCCTACTTTGAAGCGACAGTCAAGGCAAAATTAAAAAAAAATGTGAAGTCTATCTCTGCAATATGTACACAGTTCCTTGTGCTTTATCCATTTAACCCTCAAAGTACTTAAAAATAATTTATTTCAGAAATGCATTCTGCTCCTATTCCTGCTGTGGGCTGACAACACACAGCTTTTTTTGTGTAGCTCTCCCAGTTTCTTTTGCTAGACTACTCAACCACTCTCAAATCTCTACAACATAAAGGTAAATCATCTTGTAGTCCATGATAGGAACTAGGTGGACTAAACAGCCTTTTTAAGATAACACAGGAAGTCTGCACAGGATAAAGGACAGCTCTAAAGATCTGACAAGCAGGTTTTTGTGCACTTCCAACATATATATCAAAATACTTCCAATGCTCAGAAGAGTCACCAGAACTAGTCTACCCGCTCTGTTCTGGTGACAACCCAAAATTTGGGTTTTTGTTTCATTTCAGCGATAATGGTCACCAGACAAATAGGGAGGGTGAATCTCTCTAAAAAGGGGACACACACAGCAATAAAACCTGACAGTTGTTTTAATCCCTCTCCACTCTGTCCAAAACTAAAAATAAGTTTTGGTTTCACTTGAACTTTAACCTCCCTGGCAGTCTGATTTTTCTATTTTATTTTTTCCATTTTTGTTCCTATTTTTGTCCGTTTTTTTCTCTCTTTCCGTTTATAACTCCCGCCGGTTCTGCCCCCCTGCGACGCGTACGCTCGCAAGGGACGGAACCCGGAAAACGGTTGCCGGCATCGGCCGGAGGACACAGTGGGGATCGTGGACAAGGTAAGTGAGCGCTGTGTAATCCCGAGTGTGGCTCGGGGTTGCCGCTTTTGGTACTGAAAATGAACCCCGAGCCACACTCGGGAATACCGCCAAGAAGGTTAAGCAAGAGCAGCAGTTTTTAAAAAGAGACATTAACATTCTGAATGTCTCTTAGAAGAACTTGCCAAATCCTGGAGTAGATTTGTGGATTTCTTTTTTATTTAAAGAATAAGTATATGGAAAGTTTTGAGACCTGAGTCCTATCTATGGCAGCGCTCTTCCGGCTGTGTTCCAAAAACGGTGAAGGAAGTTTATTTTGGGGTAGTGGGGTATGCAGGGGGGTGTGCAACTTTAGTTTCAGTGTGGACCGGGGTGTCCAACTTTAGAGACAGAGCAGACAAAACAAATGGCGGAGTCTAAAGCGCTACTACCCTTGAGAACAGGGAGGGGGGGGGAGGTTGTTGCGGATGGAGGTTTTCTGTCACGTCAGATGCTCCGTTCGGTGTTGATGGCGAGAGGGAGACAGAGGTAACACATGAGGCATAAGTGACAAGGAAGACTACGTCTTCGAAACGTGTTGCCACGTAACCTTAACAACAGGAACCTCCGTCCCACGTCTGGGACGCCCTGTACACCTCCTCCGGCCAGGCCGGAACTTGCGACAACTGGGCCCGCCTCAGCAACAGCGCGCTCAAACCGGCCGACATCATCGCCTCACAGAGAAGGACACCAACCAGCGCCCCCCATCCATCCTCGGACCTGACGGGACCCCACCGGCACCAATGGACGCCATCACCACCTCATTAGCGGCCCTCCCGCAAACCGACGGAGCCAGCACACACTTCGATCAAACCCAGAGGAATCCACAGGATCAAGCCCCCACCACAGAGACCCGGACGTCGATGACGGCACACCCATGTGAACCTCATGGTGAGTTACTCCACTCTCTTGTTCTTGACACCATCACTTATGCCTCATGTGTTACCTCTGTCTCCCTCTCGCCATCAACACCGAACGGAGCATCTGACGTGACAGAAAACCTCCATCCGCAACAACCTCCCCCCCCCCTCCCTGTTCTCAAGGGTAGTAGCGCTTTAGACTCCGCCATTTGTTTTGTCTGCTCTGAAAGAATAAGTATAACCTCTTGAAAATGCCTTGTGATTGTAAATAAATGCACTGTAATTAAAATGTAAAGAGAAAAATAAAGAAAATGCACCATTCTCTTCCTCCTGCGCCTCAGCAGCAAAAAAAAAGTAAAATGTACCCAGTATATCTATTAACAAGAAGCAATCTGTTTGACTGCTTGGCCTACTTGGAGCCAACACAAAGCCTACAGCCAGCCCAGAGCTCCAGTGCTTTCCATTTCTATTGAAATCATACATGTACATGAGAAGGGGTAAGCAGCAATTCCAATGCAGAAAAGAAAGTCTTTGTACTTATTGTAAAATATATTTCTTCGAGTTCGTTGAGGGACAAAGGAATTCATAAAACAGTTGGATTTTACTGCCACCTTCAGGAGGTTAGGATATTGGCAAACAGAAAAACTGGAAGTCTGCCTAACCCCACCTCTACCCAGCGAGCCTCAGTTTTGTGAGAAAGTAATACATAGGGCCAAAAACACAGAGGGCTGTGACCTGGGTCCCTGAATGGACTTGAAGAAATAGACTTTATAGTAAGTACGACAATCCTTTTGGTTCCATCATCCTTGCAGGGACACAGGAATACCACTGAAACAGTTAGAATGTCCAAAAATAGTCCATCTGAGGGGTGGATAACAACCACTGATGAATCTGAAACAGAGGAATACCAAAAGGGCCAATGCCTGAATCTGAGCCAGATGAGAAGAATCCCCTTTAGGATTCACTACCAAACTAAAAGAAGACCACAGAGGATTAACCTGATGCACATACTAGAACAGGAGAATTCACTGCCAATGGGAAAGGGAACACTGAGCTTGCGCCAGCAGTAGTTGTGAACCAAGACAACTGGTTCCAGGAACAGAATGAGGTTGTTTGGCCAGACAACCAATTTTGCAAGGACATATTCAAGTCAGCGAGAAGCCCCACAATGTAATACCCAAAGGAATAGTAAAAAAAGGACCCTTTGGAATTTGGAACAACTCCAACGGTACAACTCTAAAGTCAGCTAAATTGGGGGGGGAGGGTGCTAAAAATGTAGGCAGGAATGAAAAACTACCACCCCAGACTGGTGCATGTAAACACAAGGCAAGAGGGTAAGCGACACCCATCCTCTAAAACACCCCCCAGTGTCACTGGGGTCTGACAGGGGAACCCTGCAAGACCTGCCTAACTGATCCATAGTGTTAAGGACCATCTGACCAGTCCCAATCCAGAGAATCATTAGAAACATTACCCAAGGATGCAGCATTTCCCTGACCTTCTGTTATGGAGCTGGAGGAAGTAATCAAGTTCATCGAAATCTACCAGTCCCCCTGCTGTGGGGACAGATGGGGCTTGTATTCTTTTATTCACAGATCATATGAATAGATCTGTAAATGGATGATGCAGCTGTGTGAGCTGAGGCAGAACAAATTAAAAAAAAACAGGGTGCCTGGGATAAGCACCCCATGATACAGGTATACGGCGAAGGTTTGAAGGTGGGGGTTGGGTAATCTGACCATGTGACCCACATATAGGCGTAACATGAAACATGGTCTCAAAGATGGAGTGTTCTTTTAAGGAGGAATGAGTGACAGAAGGAGTAAGTTCCAAAGCAAGGACAGTCCCTACAAATAAAGAACAGTTTCAGGAAGCTCTACAACAGGCCAGTAGCTGTACTACAAATCCCAGCACGCCCTGCCAGCCATAGACTGGAGCTGTATTTGCACCTCACAGCCACGGCAGCTCCTGTGCAGCATATCACTAGGACATGTGGCCTCATGGTGCAGGGTTTAGGGTTACTGCACAGTTTCCATAGTAACAACAGCATCCGGAGCACAGGGGTGAAAGGACGGCCGAATTTCCGGTATGCCGCTCCCGGAAGTGGTGTAGGAAGAGGTGGACCGGAGAAAAGATGGCGGCCGAGGAACCTGCACGGCAGCGATTGGAGTGTGATGGTGAGATGAGATGCTGCTTGTTGAATGTTTGAGCGGAGGAGGCGGCTGGTCCATGTACCCAGCGTGCTGTACATCCTCCATTATTGCGGCGTGTGAGAGCCCCGGGTGGCTCTTTGTATCACACTCGGCGCCGGGCTCTGATTATGTCTGTGTGTCCTTGTGTACAGCCGGAGTGCGCCATTCACATCCCCATCGCGTATCTTCACCCAAATCTCCACCTTTCATATTACTGATCGATTAAAGGTCACTGCAATTCTTCCCACAGACATACAATGCAGTGTAAAGGTGGCCATACACATGTGGATATGTTTATGCATGAGCGATCTCAAACAAGCAAATTGTCTGTAAAATATTGAACGATGCAACACATACTGCATTGATCAGAAACAATTTATTGAAAAAGATCAATTCATTGATCTGTATTAGGATTAGTTGTTTGTCTCTAGTGATGAGGTTAGGCTTGGTGTGAACCCAGTTTGTCCAAGCCTGCTCCAAATTTTGACCACCGACCCATCCCAGTCAGTTGTAGAGAGGCGCATTCACCAACCTGCATTAATACATCACAGGCAGGGAATGCCTCTTCCACCACTGATTGGCCCGGGAGGAGGGATTGGCGGTCACAGTTTGGAGTAGCCTTGGGTGAACTCATGGCGGACTGGATTCACACTAAACCCATGTTTAGTGTTTGACTCACACACATAGAGTCATATGATTGATCAGATATCGCTTCAGAAGTTACAACACTGATGATCTGCTGCCGATGAAAGGCCACTAGATTGATCAACTGGAGGGTCTGTGGTTTACATTTCTTATTCAGTTCTAGGATTGTAGTGGAATCGAATGACCAGTATGGACCAGATCACCCCAAGACCTTCAGTCAGTGGCCAGCCCCCACTCCCTTCAGCTATTTACAGCAGAACTCAATTTTGGGGATGTTTTCTCAGGGGTAGAGGAGACTTTGAGGGGAGTTGCTCAAAACTGGAGCAGACAAAATCTTTCTCATTTTCAAATCTTACCTGAGCAAACTGAAGAGAGAAGCTGATTGGTTGCCATGGGCAACTGCTCCAGATTCTGTCTGCTCCAGTTTTGATAACCCCCCACCCCTTTTGTCTCTTCTGCCAGAAAAACCTTTAATTCCCCTAGAATTTCCTGTACACCACCTGGGGCACATGTGCAGGACAATGTGTGCTCTTTCGTTGTGCAATGGTTGTAAGGTGATTAAAATTTCGTACGATCTGCCCATCTTGGACAGGCAGATCGTACTTGCGATCATCGCCATCCCTCCCCGCTGAGGGGAGGGCTTGCCGATGATTGCAATGCTAGGCGGGCAGTGTGTGCTTGCGCACACCGGCCCGTGTGGCTTTCATCTTGCGATTGCGATACCAACCCGATTTTCGCTGTGTTTTCTAGCGTGCTCGTAAGGCGAAAGTCGTGCGACCGTACAGTAAATGCGGTCGCACTCTGCCCATACACCTGCCGTTTATCGTACGATCCCGGGATCACCCACGATTATCGTATGATAATCGTCGGTGTATGGGCACCTTAAGGGTCATTCACACCACATGCATGGGCTGTGTTGGCCAGTGTAGCCCCTATGCAATGAGAAAGCAAAAAGCCATTGCATCAGCTGACACTGATGCACTGAAAAAAAAATTGATGCAGGCAGCATTTTATTGCACTGCAACACATTGGGACACGCTTAGCACAAGCTGGGTAAATGGAAAGTAAGACATATGTCAAAAATGCACACAGCACACAGTGCTGGAATAGACCATAAATGGGTGCCCAATAACGAAAGGAAGGTGGCACAGTCTGGAAGAACAACAGTAAAAGATGGCAGCAGTGGCAAGCATGAACCTGTCATTATTGGCAGTACAAGAGGTAAAACCGGGTTTATACAGTTCTTGTTTTTTTCCTTCATCACGAGGGACTAAACGGAAAAAAATAGAGCAGATTCTTCCGTCAACGCTTACGAGCGTTGATCAAGGCATCCCCTGCTGTTTCTATTGTATTGGAGCGTACACATTGTACAGTCCACATACAGTTATAAAACAGAAAATGTAAAAAAAGTGACGATTGGCACTGCAACAATGCACAAGCCTGCTAGCTAAAACGTGGCATTTTATCAGACGGACTAGTGTGAATGGACCCTCAGTGCTGCAATGCAGAGAGATTGTGGCAGGGACTCTCTAAATATGCCTATACGTACCCCATTATGTGACAAGCGTAAGGCTTACTGATTGCTCGGGCCTTGAACATTACATTGTGGAATGACACAGAGGGCATGCGTGTCTTCCACTATCAGGAAGTGGAGAAATCACTGGGATTCCCCTGACATCACTAGGGTGAAGGTGAGTCACATACTGTCATATGTCTGACAATAACGACTGTTTAGTACTCCACTCCCCTCACCTATTTACCTGGAAAATGTGCTGTGATATGAAAGCACTACTGGGCGATAATACTTGTTAGTTATGTACATTATGGGTATATGCACAAAAACAGGTAACTGCCATCTAGCAAAACAGTGTCAGTGACAACCAGGGTCCAAGACTTCCCATCCTGCTACAGACCACTGAATAGGAACTCATCAGTCGCTTTCAGTGGCTCTTCACTGGCATGGCATTTTCTTACAGGTCAGTCTATCTCCAACTAGGCAGTCTCTGTCCACAAAGTCAGTCTGCCACCTAATGAGTACTTGTCTGCTTTTCACCCCCTAAAAATCCCTCTGACACGTAAGCACCTGCAACACCCCTTTTCCTTAGACTGGTGGTCACGCAAATCTCCCCCAAAACTATGCCCCACTATGACAGGTAACATGTACTGCCAGTGCTGTATGGCGATGTGACTCCTTCAGTTAAAGGTGGCTTACTTGTTTTAATAGAAACCACATGGTGACTACAGATCTCTGGTCAACATTAGATGTATTGCTTTGTGGTATATTTTGTGTTGGGGGCTGATGAATATAAGTATATCATGTGGTTCCTTTTGAAACTAACAGTTCACCTTTCACTGAATAAATGCACCAAGTGAGTGTCTTTGAGAAAAGGCTTTGGATGAGCAGTTGCACAAATGGAGTGAGGAATAAGGTATTATTACTCCTTATTCCTCTACCCGTAGATTTGACTTAAGCATTTAATTCCTGCAGTATGGAAGGAACAAGCCTGCCATGCTGAGCTTGCTGTGATGATATACACCAAATTATGCATAACATTATGACTTCCTGCCTAAGTAGGTTGAGTAGGTCCCCCTTTTGCCACCAAAACAGCCCTGACCCATTGAGACATGGACTCCACTAGACCTCTGAAGGTATGCTGTGGTAGCTAGCACCAAGGCTTTAAGTCCTGTAAGTTGCATTGGTGGGACCTCCATAGATAGGACTTGTTTTTCCAGCACCTCCCACAAATGCTCAATTGGATTGAGATCTGGAGAATTTAGAGGCCATGTCAACCCCTCAAACTCGTTGTGTTCCTCAAACCATTTTTGCAGTGTGGCGGCACATTATCCTGCTGAAAGGGAGGGCACTGCCATCAGGGAATACTGTTTTCATGAAGGGGGTGTACTTGGTCAGCAACAATGTTTCAGTAGGTGCTGTGTGTCATAGTAACATCCACATAAATGGCAGGACCCAAGGTTTCCCAGCAGAACATTGCCCAAAGTATCACACTGCCTCTGCCAGGTTGTCTTCTTCTCATAGTGCATTGTGCACCCCAGGGAAGAGAGCCACACACCCGGCCATCCACATGGTGTAAAAGAAAACGTGATTCGTTAGACAATGCCACGTCCTTCCACTGCTCTCCAGTTCTGATGCTCACATGCCCATTGGAGCTTTTGGCAGTGGACACAGGTCAGCATAGGCACCCTGACTGGTCTTCTGCTACGCAGCTCATACACAGCAAACTGATCAGACACCTTGGACCAGCCTTCGTTCCTCACGGGCATCAATGAGCCTTGGCCACCCATGATCCTGTCACCGATTTCCCTTCCTTGAACCACTTTTGGTAGGTCTTAACCACTGCAAGCTGAGAAAATCCCACAAGAGCTGCAGTACTGGAGTTGCTCTGCCCCTGTTGTGTAGCCATCACAATTTAACCCTTGTCAAAGTTGCTCGGATCTTTACATTTGTCCATTTTATTCTGCTTCTAACACATCAACTTCAGGGACAAAATGTTCACTTGCTGCCTAATATATCCCACCCACTCCCAGATGCCACTGTAACAAGATAATCAATATTATTAATGGGCATTATGTTATGGCTGATCGGTGTATGTATTGTACATTCGCAGTACAAACAGAACTTTGTAATAAGGGAATGTTAATTAAAAATAACTGACCCCTCTTGATTAGGTTCCAG
The DNA here is from genome assembly GCF_000935625.1 of Nanorana parkeri. Taxonomy (NCBI): domain Eukaryota; kingdom Metazoa; phylum Chordata; class Amphibia; order Anura; family Dicroglossidae; genus Nanorana; species Nanorana parkeri. The sequence goes on along the minus strand of NW_017306293.1, from coordinate 2,893,793 downwards.
TTATTTCAGGTGTAGGTTGTCCAGTTCTGTTGCTTACATACAATAATATGAGACATCTTTCTGTTGGAATGTATGGATGATTTTTTTTCCTTTATTATTTAACTGTACTAACCTTTTATTTTATGTGTAGGTGTAAATTGCCTCACGTACGATGAAGCTATTATTGCCCAGCAGGACCGTATACAGCAAGAGGTAAGTGTGTGACACAATGTGGGATGATCGTGCATTCGCAGTGAGAGCGGAGGCGCGTGGATTCTTTTATGTAATGCTGTTCTAATCAGATCACCTTGTGGATTCCAACATTCTTTCAAATTTTGATGAAACGCCAAATAAAGTCCAGAACTTTTCCATGCCTTAGAAGGTGTAAACGCAGGGAACAAAATATGCTAGAAAGAGCTATGTTAAGATGTTCTGGAAGACACCTTAGTCGATGTTTACACAAATCAGTTCTTGACCTTACTTTTTAAAAAGTTTTCTTTATTTTACTCTAGATTGCTGGACAGACTCCACTACTCTCAGATCGGTTGGACCTTTCTGTACTGTATCAGGAATATGCTTCTGATGATCAGGTGTACCAGAGCAAAATTAAGGTAATTTTACAAAGTTGTCGGGTTAGGAGGTTTAGACAACAAAAGGATATACCTAACAGAGATCATAAAGGGATACATTGACATTAGAGGTTGTTGGGATGTTCAAGTTTAGCTATCAGAAGGCCATGTGTGTTGCCCCAGAAATTGCCAGGTTCTTATGGCACTGTCTGGAAAAAGCAGGATTTACAAAAGGAATGTGTTTGCAATACCTTGTTGCATGAGATTTTGAAGCAGTGGTAAGCTCAGACAGCTGCATTGCAGTCTGGTGGAGAAAGCCCAGCATCTGATGCTGCTACATGGTGCTCCATTGTAACCAAGTGCTTTCTCATTGTGGCTACATAGGAAATCCAGGTTACATCACTTAAATTTCCTGTAACCTCTAGAAAACGCATTGGAAGGGGTGATAGCAATTCAGGTCTGATATAGCGATATGTTGCTTGCAGTGAGCAGTGGATCACGAAGGAATCTTATTACAGAAGTGAATATATGGGTTGACTAGGTCTTGCAAGACATGATTTAGCTCACCCTGCCCATTAAAGAAAACAAATACAGATGCTCCTGAGTTTATTGTATAGTACTGTACAGTAAACGCCCAATTATTCGGCACCCACAGGGAAGTGTAGGTGCCAGATAACTGTAGATTCTGGTTGCTTGAGAGTTAATAGTAACTCTCAAGCAACCATCCCTAAGGCTGGGTTCACACCTGGGCGTACGGAATATGCACGTTTTGTGCCGCGTGTTTTTACCGCAAAATGAAAAACGCGCCTTTCCGAGGGCTATCCGGCTGTATTCTAATGCAAATATCCTACGCCCTGCAAAACGCCCAGGTGGGAACCATGCCCAGAGGCAATTATTGGTTTTCACATGTTGAGCGTTTTACAGCGCATAGGAACGTGCTGTAAAACGCCCAGGTGTGAACCAGGCCTAAGGCACCCCGCTTCCCCATTCACCTGCTGGCTAGCTTCTGCAGCCGACTGATGAATGTAAGAAGCCGGGAGCAATAGCCAAAGTTCTATTTTCTATTTCAATTTGCAGTAGTAGGCTGGCAATTGCACACTTCCACTGAGCAGAGGAGCGGACCATGGAGAGAACTTTCTCTCTCAGGTCCCCTCCGTCTCTTACAGGGCGGGGTTTCAATAGCCAGCCTGCTATTGTGAGTTACATAGTATTTGAGGTTGAATAAAGACATTAGTCCATCAAGTCCAACCTATTAGGATCTCATTCTAGGAGTACCTGTACCCCTGTATATTACCTGTACCCCTGTATATTACGGTCCCTTAAGAAATCGTCCAAAAGTTTCTTGAACAATTCCACATTATTTGCTGAAATCACCACCTGTGGCAGTGAGTTACAGACCCTAATTGATCTTACTGTGAAGAACCCCCTGCGCCCCTTGTGCTGGAATTTTTTTTCCACCAGTTTTAGGTGATGGCCTCTAGTTTTTGTAATGGAGTTAATTTTAAACAGTTTGTGCAATGGTGGTAGCAACATTAGCGATATTTTGTACATGGAGATCATATCCCCCCTTAATCTCCTCACCTCCAATGTGAACATGTTTAAATTTAGTAGCCTTGTCTCGTAGCTCTGGTCCTCCATACCCCTAATTAGTTTGGTTGTGCTCCGCGAGACTTTTTCCAACTCAAGGACTCCAGATGAGGTTGAACCAATGATCTATAAAGTGGCAAAATTATAGACTTGTCCCTGCAATACATCCCCTTTTTAATACAGGACAAAACCCTGCTAGCTTTGTTTACAGCAGCCTGGCACTGCAAACTACCTTTCAGTTTGTGGTCTACAATGACCCCCAAAATCCTTCTCCATTTCTGACTTCCCTAGCGGCATACCCATGATTGTATAACCCATTTGTTTATTTTTAATTCCAAAGTGCATTACTTTGCATTTATCGACATTAAACCTCACCTGCCACATTAATGCCCACTCCCCTATTTTATCCAGGTCCTCCTGTAATGTTATAATGTCTAAGTCCTTGTCTATTACCCTCCCGATTTTGGTGTCATCCGCAAAAAACACGGAAATATCGCTGTTAACACCCTCCCCGATGTCATTAATAAATAAGTTGAACAATATGGGACCCAGCACAGAACCCTGAGGCACACCGCTCATTACACTAGCCCAGTCTGAAAAGATTTAAAATAGCCAATAGCATTCTGGCAATTGCTCCCTATTGTGTACTTTCTGCTGCCGACTACGGCAGTAGAGTACACTACAGTACACCCCTCGGCTTACAATACGATCGCCTTACGTTGGTGTTATCAGAACATAACCCCATCGACAACCGAGGAGTGTCTGTATAGAAACATAAAATAAATGATTTGCCCTATTATTTGCACCTATTTCTTTATTGTGTGCGTGTTAGATGTCGCAGTTTGTATACACTCGCACACAACTCTGTTTTATTTTCATTTTTCTGTAACATTGAAAGGAAAACACGCTTTTCTAAACTGAAAGGAGAACGTATGATATTGGGCTGTAGAACTAACCTACATTCTGTAATCACTCTACATATACTTGTTATTAAGCTGTCTTTTTATAAATCTTCCAGCCAGCCATACGCTTGGTGAATGCCATGTGAATAGAATTCACCTAGCATATGGCTGGGTGGAAGATTTATAAATAGATCCTTGTATGTAAAGGCAAAATGTTTTTGTATGGAGTGAAAAAGGGTTAGACCTTCTGACATGTTCTTAATGCTGTGTCCCCATCTGGAAGATTTACCATCTTATTTGTAATGGTGACCATGGTCACTCAGACAGAAATTAAGGGAACGCAAAAAATTTAGACTTGTCATCATAGGAAGAGTTGAGGGGAAATCTTTTAATGGGGACAGATATTCTGGTGACAACTGTTCCAGATAGGAATCCCCCTCATTTTGGGTAAATTTCGTTTTTAGTTGAATTTGCATCTCTCAGAGAGGAAATGAAGGGAAATTTTCCTGGCAGGGCAGAAAAAGCCTGTTTTAAGTTAACCCTTCCTTACTTTATCCAAATCAACAAAGACTTTTTGACTATATACACGTTAAGAAGTACTAGACCGTTACATTTTTGGGTTAAATTATTTAAGTAAAAACACCATCGATATTCATACAGAAGGTGGAATTTGTTTTCCTCTTTAATACTATAGTTGTAAATTGGGATGTCCCGATACCATTTTGTCAAGTCCAAGTACAAGTCCCTCAGGTACATGCCGATACCAATTACCAATACTTTTTCTTAAGGGGGCATGTGACATTTTTTTCTAAAACAATACAGACTAATGATTTTAGGGCAGTTTCTTTATAAGTATCAAGAACTGTATCTCAGTCCATGATTATTTAGCAATTGTAACCAGCAATAGAAGACTACAGATGTCAGTAATCCGTGATTATACAGCAATTGAGAATGGCAACCGGCTGTAGTGGACTAAAAGTCCCAGCAATCCATGATTATAGAGCAATTATACAGGGCTGCATTTGGGGTCTCACCAGGGCTGCGTGCACATCTCTCCAGGGCTCTGTGGGCGAGTGCCACGCACTCCAGAGCTCTGCGTGCTGCTACCGGGCACTCCAGTGCTAAACGGCTGTGATCTGCGTACTCTAGGGCTGGCGTTTTCACGAGTACAAGACTGGGGTACTGAGATTTGCAGTACAGTAGGCAGTGACAGATCACAAACCACGCTTGCAGCACTGATAAAGCCCAAAGTGGAGACGCATACCTAAATGTCGCTCTCCAAGCAGATTGCGTGTGTGTTTGACGTGACCCTACAATTCTGTATAATGTCCTCTCAAGTGGCTGTTACGATGCAATCAGAATCTTTGTGTGAGGATAATCTCGGCGTCAGTCTATAGAACTCCAGTGCTAAACGGCTGTGATCTGCGTACTCTAAGCCTGGCGTTTTCACGAGTACAAGACTGGGGTACTGAGATTTGCAGTACAGTAGGCAGTGACAGATCACAAACCACGCTTGCAGCACTGATAAAGCCCAAAGTGGAGACGCATACCTAAATGTCGCTCTCCAAGCAGATTGCGTGTGTGTTTGACGTGACCCTACAATTCTGTATAATGTCCTCTCAAGTGGCTGTTACGATGCAATCAGAATCTTTGTGTGAGGATAATCTCGGCGTCAGTCTATAGAACTGTCTCATGCCGTTTGTGGTGACATGGCGCTGAAACCATTAAGACAATCGGGTTGTGAGAAAAGATCGGGATGTGTATAGCCACTAACTGTGTACAGCACTAACAGACCATGCCGCCATGGATTCATAAGGTGAAGTGCCCCCCTTTTGGGCTTCCACATTAAAGCCTTGCTTGTTCGTTGTTAGGCAATGACGTTTACCCCTTCGTTAGCCGACAGCGCCGGTCTAGCACGCCACGTCTCCTTTGTGCCTAATAAAACCATTGTCCGCTCTTCACCTGTTTCCACTTCAGCGTGCTCTGACATAATGGAGCCAGTGTGCCCATTAGTGTGAATTAGGCAACCTCTGTCTCCCCGCAGCATGAGGTGCTATTGTTGTTGGGTTGTTTGAAGGCGCTCGTTGTCCTGCAGGGCTGTGCTGTTGGGTGGGGGGCTGTCAAGTGCTGTGCACCAGGAAGGAGGTAATTTGCTGCTGGACCTGCACTGTCAAAGACAGCTGCCTGAGGTCCCCAGCAAGCTCAAAACCTCAAGCAGCCAACCTTCCTGAAAAATGTAAAGGACCAGTATCGGCCTTTCTTATCCAGGGCATTTACACTAGTATCGATATTGGGAGATACCTAGTTGTACAAAAGAAATTAGGAAGTTAAAGTGTTTTTCCCCTTGCTTCCAGGCTAAAATAGAGATTTTATGTTCAAAACATTAATACATGTCCAATGTTCAATAGTTTAGGAGGGTAGTGAGTAGTAGATGTTGTATTCCAAGTATAATGTTTATCTTGAAAGTAAAAGAAATAAAGAATACATTTAAATCTTTGGGTTCAGTAGTAATGGCGGCTGAAAATGGAGGTGGTGTACAGGTAGCACTGGGCCTGTTTACCTTTCTGGCACCCCCTCCAGAACATGCACATTCCACCCCATCACCTCTAACATCCCCTGCCGCCACCTCTGCTGCTGGCTGATGTAGTGAACTCCAGGCTCCTGTTGCTGGGCCATTTGAAATGTCACATGACCACCACAAGCAAGGGATGTCTGGTACTGAAGACTTCCTGTGTTCACATGCCAACAATGATCCACGGCAGGGAGTGGAAAGTCTCATTGCTCTGGTATGTGCCGGACCAGATGTGC
>NW_017306293.1:2876611-2886675 GCF_000935625.1 Nanorana parkeri | reverse complement strand
AAGTGGCAAAATTATAGACTTGTCCCTGCAATACATCCCCTTTTTAATACAGGACAAAACCCTGCTAGCTTTGTTTACAGCAGCCTGGCACTGCAAACTACCTTTCAGTTTGTGGTCTACAATGACCCCCAAAATCCTTCTCCATTTCTGACTTCCCTAGCGGCATACCCATGATTGTATAACCCATTTGTTTATTTTTAATTCCAAAGTGCATTACTTTGCATTTATCGACATTAAACCTCACCTGCCACATTAATGCCCACTCCCCTATTTTATCCAGGTCCTCCTGTAATGTTATAATGTCTAAGTCCTTGTCTATTACCCTCCCGATTTTGGTGTCATCCGCAACAAACACGGAAATATCGCTGTTAACACCCTCCCCGATGTCATTAATAAATAAGTTGAACAATATGGGACCCAGCACAGAACCCTGAGGCACACCGCTCATTACACTAGCCCAGTCTGAAAAGATTTAAAATAGCCAATAGCATTCTGGCAATTGCTCCCTATTGTGTACTTTCTGCTGCCGACTACGGCAGTAGAGTACACTACAGTACACCCCTCGGCTTACAATACGATCGCCTTACGTTGGTGTTATCAGAACATAACCCCATCGACAACCGAGGAGTGTCTGTATAGAAACATAAAATAAATGATTTGCCCTATTATTTGCACCTATTTCTTTATTGTGTGCGTGTTAGATGTCGCAGTTTGTATACACTCGCACACAACTCTGTTTTATTTTCATTTTTCTGTAACATTGAAAGGAAAACACGCTTTTCTAAACTGAAAGGAGAACGTATGATATTGGGCTGTAGAACTAACCTACATTCTGTAATCACTCTACATATACTTGTTATTAAGCTGTCTTTTTATAAATCTTCCAGCCAGCCATACGCTTGGTGAATGCCATGTGAATAGAATTCACCTAGCATATGGCTGGGTGGAAGATTTATAAATAGATCCTTGTATGTAAAGGCAAAATGTTTTTGTATGGAGTGAAAAAGGGTTAGACCTTCTGACATGTTCTTAATGCTGTGTCCCCATCTGGAAGATTTACCATCTTATTTGTAATGGTGACCATGGTCACTCAGACAGAAATTAAGGGAACGCAAAAAATTTAGACTTGTCATCATAGGAAGAGTTGAGGGGAAATCTTTTAATGGGGACAGATATTCTGGTGACAACTGTTCCAGATAGGAATCCCCCTCATTTTGGGTAAATTTCGTTTTTAGTTGAATTTGCATCTCTCAGAGAGGAAATGAAGGGAAATTTTCCTGGCAGGGCAGAAAAAGCCTGTTTTAAGTTAACCCTTCCTTACTTTATCCAAATCAACAAAGACTTTTTGACTATATACACGTTAAGAAGTACTAGACCGTTACATTTTTGGGTTAAATTATTTAAGTAAAAACACCATCGATATTCATACAGAAGGTGGAATTTGTTTTCCTCTTTAATACTATAGTTGTAAATTGGGATGTCCCGATACCATTTTGTCAAGTCCAAGTACAAGTCCCTCAGGTACATGCCGATACCAATTACCAATACTTTTTCTTAAGGGGGCATGTGACATTTTTTTCTAAAACAATACAGACTAATGATTTTAGGGCAGTTTCTTTATAAGTATCAAGAACTGTATCTCAGTCCATGATTATTTAGCAATTGTAACCAGCAATAGAAGACTACAGATGTCAGTAATCCGTGATTATACAGCAATTGAGAATGGCAACCGGCTGTAGTGGACTAAAAGTCCCAGCAATCCATGATTATAGAGCAATTATACAGGGCTGCATTTGGGGTCTCACCAGGGCTGCGTGCACATCTCTCCAGGGCTCTGTGGGCGAGTGCCACGCACTCCAGAGCTCTGCGTGCTGCTACCGGGCACTCCAGTGCTAAACGGCTGTGATCTGCGTACTCTAGGGCTGGCGTTTTCACGAGTACAAGACTGGGGTACTGAGATTTGCAGTACAGTAGGCAGTGACAGATCACAAACCACGCTTGCAGCACTGATAAAGCCCAAAGTGGAGACGCATACCTAAATGTCGCTCTCCAAGCAGATTGCGTGTGTGTTTGACGTGACCCTACAATTCTGTATAATGTCCTCTCAAGTGGCTGTTACGATGCAATCAGAATCTTTGTGTGAGGATAATCTCGGCGTCAGTCTATAGAACTGTCTCATGCCGTTTGTGGTGACATGGCGCTGAAACCATTAAGACAATCGGGTTGTGAGAAAAGATCGGGATGTGTATAGCCACTAACTGTGTACAGCACTAACAGACCATGCCGCCATGGATTCATAAGGTGAAGTGCCCCCCTTTTGGGCTTCCACATTAAAGCCTTGCTTGTTCGTTGTTAGGCAATGACGTTTACCCCTTCGTTAGCCGACAGCGCCGGTCTAGCACGCCACGTCTCCTTTGTGCCTAATAAAACCATTGTCCGCTCTTCACCTGTTTCCACTTCAGCGTGCTCTGACATAATGGAGCCAGTGTGCCCATTAGTGTGAATTAGGCAACCTCTGTCTCCCCGCAGCATGAGGTGCTATTGTTGTTGGGTTGTTTGAAGGCGCTCGTTGTCCTGCAGGGCTGTGCTGTTGGGTGGGGGGCTGTCAAGTGCTGTGCACCAGGAAGGAGGTAATTTGCTGCTGGACCTGCACTGTCAAAGACAGCTGCCTGAGGTCCCCAGCAAGCTCAAAACCTCAAGCAGCCAACCTTCCTGAAAAATGTAAAGGACCAGTATCGGCCTTTCTTATCCAGGGCATTTACACTAGTATCGATATTGGGAGATACCTAGTTGTACAAAAGAAATTAGGAAGTTAAAGTGTTTTTCCCCTTGCTTCCAGGCTAAAATAGAGATTTTATGTTCAAAACATTAATACATGTCCAATGTTCAATAGTTTAGGAGGGTAGTGAGTAGTAGATGTTGTATTCCAAGTATAATGTTTATCTTGAAAGTAAAAGAAATAAAGAATACATTTAAATCTTTGGGTTCAGTAGTAATGGCGGCTGAAAATGGAGGTGGTGTACAGGTAGCACTGGGCCTGTTTACCTTTCTGGCACCCCCTCCAGAACATGCACATTCCACCCCATCACCTCTAACATCCCCTGCCGCCACCTCTGCTGCTGGCTGATGTAGTGAACTCCAGGCTCCTGTTGCTGGGCCATTTGAAATGTCACATGACCACCACAAGCAAGGGATGTCTGGTACTGAAGACTTCCTGTGTTCACATGCCAACAATGATCCACGGCAGGGAGTGGAAAGTCTCATTGCTCTGGTATCCCCCTCCCCCCCCCCCCCCCCCTTCTCACAACTGTGCCAGACTCTCATCCTCCCTTACTACTCTTACCACTGTACCTGTATGGCCTTCTCACCCTCACCACAGTGCCTGACCCCTTTGCTCCCAACACTGCACCACTGCTTTTTTTTTCCTCCAATTAAAAAAAACCCCAAAACACATTCTTAAACGCTGCATCCTTTATGTATGTCTGGTGCATATTACCCAAGGTAGACAAAAAAAAGGGAAAAAAATTGAAATAGAAAGACCAGTCTTGTATCACTTTCTCTCTGTACCGCCTCCCATATCACTGCGAACATTTACTTGGACACAACTCCCAAAGACTAGGAATGTATCGGTATTTCGGTATCGAGTACCGATATTTTTTTTCCCCCGATACTCGCCAATACTGAATACCGGAAGTCCCATTAAGGAAGCCGAGCGGCGGGAATTGACACAGGAAGCCGGCTTCATGCTCCCTTATCACCAGGTGACGAGGAAGCATGGAGCTGGCTTTCTGGTCAATCAGGAAGCCGGGGGGGTGGCAGATGATGACTCGCAGCCTGAGTTCCTGATTGGCCAGCTTCCCGACCAAGTGACGAGTGAGCACAGAGCCGGCTTCCTGGCCAATCAGGAAGCCGGGGGGCGAGTCATTACCTGCCCCCTGGCTTCCTGATTGGCCGGGAAGCCAGCTTCATGCTCTTTGGTGATGAGGAAGCATGGAGCCGGCTTTCTGGGCAATCAGGAAGCCGGGAGGCATGTAATGACTCTCAGCCCAGCTTCCTATTACTGGAGGTTCTGGTATCGGGATAAATATCAGGAGCATTTTGGCAAGTAAGAGTACTCACCCAAATACTCGGTATTGGCACTCATACTACACTGTGTGCACAATTAGTAGGCAAGTTGTATTTTGAGGATTCATGTCATTATTGAACAACTACAGTGCTCTCAGTCAATCCAAAATCTTAATAAGCCTCAAACCTGAATATTTAAGAAAGTAAAAGTGATGTTTTGGCTTTCTTAGGATAAGATCTATGTGTGCACAATTATTATGCAACTAAATGGAAAACGATAATGTTCCCATCTCACTTGTTTATTTTAATCTGTTAAAGTGAGAATAATAAACAACTCAACATTTACAAATAAACATTTCTGACATTTTCAAAAAACTAAATCAGTGACCAATATAGCCCCCCTTCTTTTCAATAACAGTCATCAGCCTTCCATCCATGGAATCTGTCAGTTTCTTTATCTGTTGACTATCAACTTTTTGTGCAGCAGCCACCACAGCCTCCCAGACACTGTTCAGAGAGGTGTACTGTTTTCCTTCACCCATTTAAGAAGGGCCCAAGAGTTTTTAATAGGGTTTAGGTCAGGAGAGGAAGGGGGCCATGTCATTATTGTCATGGCCAGTGAAGGCCATCTTTAAGGCCTTTACTGGCTAGCCACGCAGTGGAATACTTTGATGCATGCGATGGAGCATTGTCCTGCATAAATATCACGGTCTTCTTGAAAGATGCAGACTTTTTCCTGTACCACTGCTTGAAGAAAGTATCTTCTAAAAACTGACAGTAGGTTTGGGAGTTGATTTTGAGTCCATCTTCAACCCGAAAAGGTCCAACTAGCTTATCTTTAATAATACCAGCCCACCAGTACCCCACCTCCACCTTGCTGGCGTCTTGAGTCGAAGTGGAGCTCTGTGCTTATTACTGATCCAGCCACGGGCCCATCCATCTGGTCCATCAAGAGTCACTCTCATCTCATCAGTCCATAAAACCTTTGAAAAATCTGTCTTCAGATATTTCTTGGCCCAGTCTTGACATTTCAACTTATGTGTCTTGTTCACTGGTGGTCGGGTTTCAGGCTCCCTTACCTTGGCCATGTCCCTGAGCACTGAACACCTTGTACTTTTGGGCACTCCAGGTAGGTTGCAGTTCTGGAATACGACAGCACTGGAGGATAATGGGTTCCTGGTAGCTTCACGTTTGATTCTTCTCAAATCTTTGGCAGTTAATTTGCGTCTTTCTTTCTCAACGCATTTCTTGCGACCCTGTTGACTATTTGCAACAAAACTTTTAATGGTTCTGTGATCACGCCCCGATATGTTAGCAAGTTTGAGTCCTGCATCCCTCTGAAATACTTTTTACAATTTTTTACTTTTCAAGGTCAGTTAAAGGGTTATTGAACCCTCCCCGTTTTGCATATATCGACTGCTAGCAAGCAGTAGATATATGCCAAAACATACAAATAAATAGGTTCTCCAAAGGGTTAAAACTTACCTGTGTCTTTTGGCCGATTTCTTAAGGGACCGTAATATACAGGGGTACAGGTAATATACAGGGGTACAGGTACTCCTAGAATGAGATCCTAATAGGTTGGACTTGATGGACTAATGTCTTTATTCAACCTCAAATACTATGTAACTATGTGTCTCCGCCGCGCGCTCTCGACCAAACATCTGAAAATTCTCGGGCGGCCGCAAAGGATCTTGGGGCGGGCGCATGTGCAGTTCAGATCTTCGGCTGGGAGACGAGGAGAGACACAAGGTAAGTCTATGGACGGCGTGCACCCGCACAGACTGCGTGGGACAGGAGGTACCAGATAAGACAGAGGAGTCAGCGCTGGATCGGATCGCTGCACACTGTGTGCTGTTATTTAATTTAATTAGAAATGTGGATTATAATGGGGAACATTACATTGTATAAAAGTACACAGTACACTCTATTTCTCCGATTAAATGATTAGACAGGGCCGCTGTTCTATCAAAGTTTGTGACTAGGTTGGAATGTGTGACCAGTGATGTGGTCACACATTTCAATGTAATCCCGCCCAGTTTTGGCGGTGGAATGTGAGACCACCAATAGGTGAAGCATTCCAACGCTCTCTCAGCTGTTCCAGGGCAGTTCGGCATCGCAGATCGTATGTGCAGGAGAACTGATCTGTCCTGAAACAGCTGATCACTCCTGAAATTTCACTTCTATCCGACTTTGTGAGTGGGGTGGAATGTGAGATCGCACTCTGTTTCAGGGCAGATCAGTTCTCCTGCACATCCGATATGCGATGCCGATCTGCCCTGGAACAGCTGAGAAAGCGTCGGAATGCTTGACCTATTGGTGGTCACACATTCCACCGCCAAAAAACTGGGCGGGACTACTTTGAAATGTGTGACCACATCATCGGTCAGACATTGTAACATAGTCCCAAACTTTGATAGAACACCGCCGTCAGGTGGGTACGGCCGGTACCCATGTGAGGGGTCTGGGCAGCCTAGGGGGCCTCTTACATGAGTATCAGCTGTACCAGGGGTGGCATGGCAGAGGTGACAGGGGAGGGGGTGGAGGAGGCCGGGCCTCAGCGGCAGCAGGTAAGAGGAGTTGGGAGGAGCTACAGGGAAAGGGACACCGGCGACCAGCCCACTTGAGGCTCTGCAGAGCCTACCATAGAGAGTCTCAGATGGGCTGTGCAGGATCTATGGTGTGTTCTGCGAGGTCACTCTCAGGTGGGCTCTGCAAGGTCTCAGGTAAGCCCAGAGTCCAGTGCGTCACTAAGCCCAGAGTCCAGTGCGTTACTAAGCCCACACATACCTATAAACATGCTATACATCGCATAAAGGTAAAAAAGGATATATGCCGTGTTATCTTCATTTTAGATGTCAAAAGGGTTTTGTGGCTCCCAGTGTATTCTTTTCTGTGGGAAACGGGTCCAAACGGCTCTTTGAGTGTTTTAGGTTCCCTGGCCTAGGAAAAGAAGCTGACTAATTATAATGCACACCTTGATATAGGGTGTTGATCTTCTAAGACCACACCCTCCCTCATTACACAAATACACATCACCTGATATGCTTAAATCCAATAAGCATTCAAGTTTATACAGCTTGGAGTTGGACAATATGTATAAAAATGGTGGTTAAAATACTCACTTGCCTAATAATTGTGCACACAGTGTAGTACCTGTGCATCCCTACCGAAGAAACGTTACAATCATAATGAACCAACGTAAAGAATGGATAGCACAGAAAAAGTAGTGTTACTTTGGTGCTTGCTGCATGTGTAGCCTGCTGTGTATGCTGTTTGGGGTCCCATGATTTCTAATGGCTCTGCATACAATAGCTCATGTAACACACGTCACTAGTCTTGTTATTGTTTTAGGATTTACACAGAAGATATGCTCACATACGCCGAACGAGACCAGATGGAAACTGCTTTTATCGAGCATTCGGCTATTCGTACTTAGAAGCCTTGTTGGAGGGAGGTGCTGACCTAGCACGGTAAGATAGAAACCATTTTCCTCATTTGCTTGGACAGTGTCTTTGCATTAGGTGTGACACGAGAGACAGGCTGCTTATATACTTGTACAGTTATCTTGGTTGGGCTCTTCTCTGTGATGAAACTTTCTGTCTACATCTCCATGGCTTCACCTGTCTTTCCTTTCACTTTTGTAGGTTTAAGGAAGTGTCACTGAACAGTAAGGAAGAGCTTATCAAACAAGGCTTTACAGAGTTTACTATAGAAGATTTCCACAATACGGTGAGCGCAGTCTGACTGTATTATGCAGAATGATTATCCTTAAGGCATATCTGTCACCTCTTCTAGTTAATTCTGCATAACATTCTATTTTTCTTTTTTTGTAGTAAACATCTCACTTTTTGTAATTTCTGAATATCTTTCTATGAACTGCTCTCTGTAGAGAATTTCAATGTGAACACTTATATTATTTGATATGACCTCCATTGTTCTTTTCCTTTTACACTCTCAGTTCATGGATTTAATCGCTCTCGTGGAGAAGGGCCCTGTAGTGTCAGAGCTACTAGCTGCATTTAATGAGCAGACTGTTTCAGACTATGTGGTTGTCTACCTGCGTCTTCTGACATCTGGTCACCTGCAGAGGGATTGTGTCTTCTACCAGCACTTTATAGAAGGAGGAAGAAGTGTCAAAGAATTCTGCCAGCAGGTAAAGAAAAGCTGCGCAGGGTTTTTTTTTTTTAATAGCACACTATCTCTTGACAATCGTTGTTTATCAGATATCTTGCTATTTTTCCTTATGGGAGCAACACCACACACACACACACACACACACCATAACGGCAGTGGACTTTCTTCTGCCCTGCTGCGTATATATGCATCATGTGCTTGTGCTGAAAGCATGCTCAATCATGTGCCCCCCAGCACAGAGACTGAGTTATCGCCTACAGCTGCTGGTCTAAAATTAATGATCAGGAGCCAGGCGGATCAACTCCCGGTCATGTGATGACTGTGATAGCCAATCACTGTGATCACAGGTTTGAGCACCCTCTTCCTGTTCTGTTTCTCCTCTGTGAGGATATGAAGATACATTTAGGGGAATCTATCAAAATTGGAGCAGACAGAATATGAAGCAGCTGTGCATGGCAACCAAAAAGCTTATATATTTTATTTTCAAATCTTAACTGAATAAACTCATGAGAGAAGCTGTTTGGTTACCATGGACAACTGCTCCAGATTCTGTCTGCTCCAGTTTTGATGAATTCCTCCTACTGTATCTTTATCTCCTTGCTAAAGGAGAAGTCTAAAAAATAAAATAGATCAGGGCTTGATCTAGGTTAGTGTCATTTTTGGCATCAGTGTGTTTTAGGTAGCAGTAAAAAAAATACGAGCTTTGCCGGCCCCCTCCCCGGTCCTTTCTGGGGATTCTGAGGAAGAGGGAGAAATTTCGGCGACGGCCGCGCAGCCTGACCTGGGGGATTCCTCCCAGGCGGAGTCTGCTAGTGAGGAAGAGTCAGAGACTGCCGTCTGTGTCCTTCAATGAACGGAGAGAAAAGGATTTTACGGTGAGTACCAAAATCCTATTTTTTAATTTAGTGTCTGTGCCAGGTTTAGTGTCCATGTTTAGGTAGGATGAAAGACAAATCAAAATACACACTACCATTCTAGGCCGCACTACAAGTACAAACAACGCACACATATATGGTATTGCCATGAACATCAGGAGTTTGTTTAGTTTTTTTCTGTGGTGGGACATGGTAATGGCAAGAAATATACAGCTACATTTAAAAAAAATATTTTTTAAAATACATTTGAAAATAAAGAAAACCAAATGAGGCCCCAGGGGTGTGGAATTCCTATCGCCCGACGCCCGGGACATGCAGTTTCATGCGCCGGGCGAGTAGTTTTTTTGTACACTTAGCCCGGTTTCGGACAAGCAGAGCTAAGTGTACATAGTGAAGCCGCCGCTCGTTTTCAAGTGATCTGATCATGGGGGGGGGGGGGGGGAGTAAAAAATAAAAAAAAGTTATAAAAAAGTTTTAAAAAAAAAGTGACAATGTAAAAAATCAAATTAAAAAAATGAAAACGAACCCCGCCATCTGCATGCAAATGCACGCATAGGACATTGTGTGTGTGCGTTGAGTGCTGCCGCCATTTCACTGTGCCATATTGTGGTAGCAAAGCAGCAGAACACTCCCACACGCACAATGTGCATTAAAGGGCAAGTTCACTTTCCCAGGTAATATGGGAAAATGGAATTACCCGATCAAATCTGGCCCCCGTCTCTTCCAAAACCCCCCCGCCCCCGGCTATACTTACCTTTCGGCAAACAGTCCTTACCCTCCGCCGGTACAGGTGTACTGTCCAGCGCAGTCCTGCCCTATGCATTTTGAATTTCGCTCGCAAATGCAAGCACTCATTGGTCAGCGTGGTCTGGTGACCACGCTGGCCAATGAGAAGCGCTATTTAGCAGAGACCAATACAGTTTTGATTAGGGATGCACAGATACAGAGTATTTGGGCAAGTACTTGTACTCGCCCAAATGCTCGATA
>NW_017306293.1:2820660-2876353 GCF_000935625.1 Nanorana parkeri | reverse complement strand
CAATCAGGTCATTACTCGCCGCCCGGTTTCCTGATTGGGCAGGAAGCTGGCTCGATGCTGATTGGCCGCCGGGAAACCGGCTTCCCAGCCATTCACAATCAAGCCAGCCAAACAACATGGAGTCGGCTTCCCTGGCAGTCAGGAAGCTGGGTAGCATCTCATTACCCGCTGCCCGGCTTCCTGATTGCCCGGGAAGCCTGCTCCATGCAAAAGGAAGCACCGATACTCGGTGAGTACAGAGGTAATTTCCTCTGACCGGCAGTGCCGTAGGGGAACATGGAGCCGGCGTCCTGGGCAATCAGGAAGCCGGGTGGTGAGTAATGACCCGGCTCCCTGCTGATTGGCCGGGAAGCTGGCACAATCGAGCCGGCCAAACAACATGGAGCCGTCTTCCTGGGCAATCAGGAAGCCGGGCAGCATGTCATCACATGCTGCCCGGCTTCCTGATTACCCGGGAAGCCGGCTCCATGCCTGCGGAAGCACCGGTATTGGTAATCGGTATCGGCGAGTACCGAAGGCAAAATATCGGTACTCGCACTTGATACCGAAAAACGGGTATCTGTGCATCCCTAGTTTTTACCTTTGTCACTAAAGGGTTAAGGAAAGTAAAGGAAATATTTTAATGTATAAGATATATAAATGGTTTTTGTGTACATGTTATATTTTACAGAAATGCAATATAGTAAAGCATACCAGCTTTGAGATTGTTTGACTTATTGTTGAGGATTTTATAACAACTTAGGGCTTTACTTAACTTCGGTATCTTTTAAAAATTTTTTATTTAATGCAGTCCTATGGTCAAATAAACATGTTATGCCGTGCCCATCCCGTACACCGAAAATCATTCGATTTAATAGAAGTCTTGGAATACCTTCACTGCCACCCTTAATGGCTGCCACCATGGTATTTTGTCTCTTTAGAAAGTGGGGATCAAATGTTAAATCCTTTGGTACCAGCCACTGTAGAATTCCATTGTTAGTTTAAAGTAAGTATTTATGACTTGGTTACATCTAAAGTCATAAATACATAAAACATAAATACTAGAGCAGCAAAGAAAGTTTTATGTTAAATTGCTGTACAGATAATTACAAACATTACAGAAAAGATTTAATATCTATTTTCCTTTTTTTTTTTTTCTTTACCTCTATCTACCCATTCTTTTTGTCTCTTGCTTTCCTCACCCATGGTGGTGTTTTCTTCTGTTTCCCTCTTTAGGAAGTAGAGCCCATGTGTAAGGAAAGTGATCACATCCACATCATTGCTCTCGCCCAGGCCTTGAATGTTTCCATCCAGGTTGAATATATGGACAGGGGTGAGGGGGTAAGCACGGTCACCCACGTGTTTCCAGAAGGATCAAATCCACAAGTTTTCTTGCTCTACCGACCTGGACACTACGACATTCTCTATAAGTGACCAATTCTGAATTGTTCATCGCTTCCCCTACATGAAGTCATCTTCTATTCTCTCCACCTACTGTGCTTTGACCTGCCTCCCCTTGTCTGTACATTACCCCTTGTCTGTTACATTTTATCTCAGTGGAGCAAAATAAACGAATTCTACAGAGTGGTATGTGCTGGTACTGCATGGGTAGTTGTGGGGCGCAGAGGGCACATATCAAACTAGGTGACATTATTTTGTGTATCAGAGTGTTATTCTCCCTCCTTGAAAAAATTCAAAACACCAAAATGTTAGAAATGGAGTACAAGAAGAGACAAGAAATATCTGTATCTATTTTTCTCATCAGTAGAGCCTCACTTTTTTTTTTCCCTTCAGATTTGTAATCCTTTGACAATCCAATGTGTATTTACTGTTAAGAGTTGTGTGCAAATAGTTGTTAATTTTGTGACACTAGTATTTCAGAAATCTCTGAACCTGAGAAATAGCGTTGTGTTGGAGAGCTTGTAATTGCTTTAAACCTTTTGGTTAGTGCTTTTAAGGGGCACAAGTGGTAATAACGTTGAAATAAATTTTATTTAGCATTATGTTAAGTGTTACATTACCTTTACCCATTTTCTTTTGCGGGGGCAGACTTGTACTACACCATGTCTTTATTTCCTGTACTGTTTGCAAGCCAATCTTTTTTTAAGTAACCAATTCCTGGCAGCCTGCATTATTAAAATGCACTTGAAGTGTTATTAAACCCTCCATAAAAAAAAAAGAATTAATGTAGCAGCATACCTTACATCACCTTTGCTTCCAGTGCCCTTTTTATTTGCTTTCTTTACTGTAAAATCCAGCTTCTAAAAGCTGTTCTGTGCAGTTTCTGTCTTTAGAGTGGCTCTTCGACTTAGTGTCTGAATGGATATGTGGGCTCCCAGCATTGTGTTTGATGGACACTTGTGCAGTAGGGGCCATTGCCTGTACTGTGCTCCGGTGCTGCTTTCATGCGCTAATTGTGCAGTACAGGCTGCTGCTAAACTGGGCACCAGAGTACTACGCATGCATCAAGCGAACACGACATCAGAGCGCACCATGGCCCTGGTGCTGTGTTTACCCGATGTATACAACATGGGACAAGTAGTCCAGAAGATTTTGATCTTAGCTGTGCTCAGGGCGCGCTTCCCGACTGGAAGTTCAGGGCAGCGCTGATTGGGGGACACGGGAGAGACAATTCCAGAGCATCTGAAATGCAAGGGAAGAAAGTTTTGAAAGTCATATGGAGGCTTCTATTGCTGGCTTCTGAAAATGCTAGCTGCCAACACAGATACAGCTAGTTAAGGCAGAGGACTGGCATACACTCTGATCTATATACTGGTTCCAGGTCAGTGACTGAAAACATATCTTAACCCAGAAACAAAAATATTATATATTGCAGCTTAACAATCCTTGGATTGTGGTGGTTGCATTCTTTTCTCAGGCTTTTTTTTTTTCTTTTCACCTGTTAATCCTGGTAGTAACACCATTCCTGTTCCTTTATGGCTACACTCATGTCTCCACTGTATCTGTGGAGGAAGCCACAGTTGCCACACAGGCTGAACTTCAATTCTAGCTTTGTTCATCTCCATTACGTGAAAGTTGATGGGTATTAGTAGTTTTCTTTTCACAGGAAGTGACAACGTATATATGGCAAGATCATCGTGAAATTTCCTTGCTACTAAATATTCCACGGTCACCTGTTAGTGGTATTATAACAAAGTGGAAGCAACTGGGAACAACAGCAACTCAGCCACGAAGTGGTAGGCCACATAAAATGACAGAGCGGGGTTAGCACATGCTGAAGTGCGCAGAAGTTGCCAACTGTCTGAAGATTCAATAGCTACAGACCTCCAAACTTCATGTGGCCTTCAGATTGGCACAACAACAGTGTGTAGAAAGCTTCATGGAATGGGTTTCCATGTCCGAGCAGCTGCATCCAAGCCTTACATCAAGTGCAATTCAAAGCTTCGGATGCAGTGGTGTAAAGCACGCCGCCACTGGACTCTAGAGAAGTGGAGATGTGTTCTCTGGAGTGACAAATCACACTTCTCTGTCTGGCAGTCCGATGGAGGTGTCTGGGTTTGGCGGTTGCCAGGAGAACAGTACTTGCCTGACTGCGTTGTGCCAAGTGTGAAGTTTGGTGGAGGGAGGATTATGGTGTGGGGTTGTTTTTCAGGGGTTGGGCATGGCCCCTTAGTTCCAGTGAAAGGAAATCTTAAGGCATCATCATACCAAGATATTTTGGACAATTTCATGCTCCCAACTTTGTGGGAACAGTTTGGGGATGGCCTCTTCCTGTTCCAACATGACTGCACAAAGCAAGGTCCATAAAGACATGGATGAGCGAGTTTGGGGTGGAGGAACTTGACTGGCCTGCACAGAGTCCTGACCCCAACCCGATAGAACACCTTTGGGATGAATTCGAGCGGAGACTGCGAGCCAGGCCTTCTCGTCCCACATCAGTACCTGACCTCAGAAATGCACTTCTGGAAGAATGGTGAAACATTCCCATAGACACACTCCTAAACTTTGTGGACGCCTTCCCAGAAGAGTTGAAGCTGTTATAGCTGCAAAGGGTGGGCCAACTCAATATTCAACCCTACGCACTAAGACTGGGATACCATTAAAGTTCACGTGCATACTTTTGGTAATATAGTGCATATATAGCTAGTCCTTCATCGTCCAGGCTAAGGCTGTAGAGGAGACAAAGTGTAACTGCGTTGCAGCAGAGCAAAAAAATAAAGTTTCCTCCCTTGTCAGACTTGTAAATCTCAGAACTGGATGGATAGAAATAAAAATCCTTTCGCAGGTAAAACAACCCATATATGTATTTAAACTATATTTAGCTGTTTACCTGACATTCAGTTAATACACATTTCATCATTCTACTTAGCCTGCTTTTATGGCATGAAGTAGCACATTGGAAGAGCATAGGTAGTGGTGTTGGTGCTTTGCTGGTTGTCCAGGGGCAGAGGTGGATGACAATAGCTGCAGAGATTGTAAAATTAGCACCAGCATGCCAGTTAAAATCATCTCAATTTTCCTAATGTTATGCTAATGCTTTAAGGAAATTCTTTTGACTAAGCCCCCTGCTATGTAATGTTGAAAAGGAAAACTGAAAAGGCGGCTTTGGGCTCTAATACTCTGTAAAATAAGAGTATTCCCTATGTATCCCCTTTTTAAATTACACAGCAGACAGTAACATTTTGCAGTAAATATCTTTTTGTATGTGCATCTTATATAAGCATGGGATAGTTGTTTAGCATTATAAACCACCACAAAAGTATGAAAAAGTACTATGGCAGGCGTCGCATCTAAAGATTCTGAGTTTTAGGCGCCTGTTTTACCTCAGGCTTACATTATTCAAACTTATTGGAGAAAGAACTTTGCATTGATTTGCTTTTTCTACCTCTCATTCAGTAATTAAACACTGGCATTCTTACCTTTCTGTTAGGGCTTTACAGCTATCGGCATTGACCTTGGCCACAGAAGGAATGTCTTCAGTATACACCAATGTGCTGCGTTGGTGTGTGCTAGACATAATCTGACGTAGCATTTGTGTGTAATGTAATGCACTGCAGCATGGGTTTACAGTGAAATTAAAGTCAAGGTTTTTTAAGCTATTTCAAATTCTGAATAAATCACTTAGAATGTAAGCTGCTCCTTGACGTGTAACATTTTCAGCTTCTTGCAGAATAAAATGGTCCCCTGAGCACCGGCCCTGATAGCCTGCTTTAGATTTGGCTCCTTTCTCTTGCAGGGTCTTATGGAGCCACCCTTGTGTGTGCTAGTAAGCTGTGTGTGTCTCCACAGACACAGCAAGAAAAGCCTCTCTCCTGATCATCCCTACCCCATGCTCTTCCCTCCTCCTTTCTCTAAGCTAGCAGTTGGGTAGCTTCTGGAGACTTTGCTGTCCCTTGTGATCTTGTGCTCAACAGGAAGTTCAGGGAAGCTGAGAGAGTTGAAGCCAGCTGTTTGGAAACATGATGACTGTGCTTGGGCAAAAATTTTAAGAAATGCATTGCCGGGTAATGTATATTTGTGTAATACCACTTTAAAGCATTAAGACAAAAGAAAAAGGTCATATCAAATGCATTGTAAGGCGTGTTTAAAACACTGCAGTACATCTTTGGTCAGCAATCAGGAAGGTTTTTTTTTTCCATGTTAGATCAAATTAGAACAATGAAAGGCACACCAAACCATTAAGATATGTGATAAATGACCTGCTACTACGAAAAGACAGGATACCCTGACTGAAAACTGACAAAAACACAAGGAATTCACAGACCAATAAACCCAAATAAAGAATAAAAGAAAAAGGGGACCTAGAATCAGTCCAATGGAGAGTAGTAATGGTTAGGCACAGCATGTATTCAAAATTACCTTTGTGATCTCAGGAATGCTTACTAGCAGCAGCTGAGTCATGTAGCAGGGAAATTCAGATAAGACTAAATCAGTGGCCATATTGTAATACAGCCAATGCATAGAGGATCAAGTGGACTTGCAGTCTTATGGTCAGGACAGTAAAACACAGCAGAAAGAGCACTAATAGTGCAATAAAGAGCAAATATTTCATAAAAACAGATGCACGCAGAGGCAGAAAAGAGCATGTCCCAAAACCTGGAGAGAGTCCTGCAAGTGCCTGCTGTGGCCAGCATGCCTAAACGCTGTAAGATGCTGCATCAGTCTTAGGTGCACTGGAACTCCACCATCCTGTATGTCTACATAAGAAAGGCATCCTTGCAGTAGTACAGTCACAGGTCTGGGGGCGTCCACTTTCCAGGAGAGGTGACAAGGCAGCGCCGTGTTTCAAGGATTCTGCTCTCTGTCAGGTCACTCCTGTGAGATCATAAAAGTAATTTTTAATACATGCTTTGCATAACCATTACTACTCTCCATTGGATTGATTCTAGGTCCCCTTTTATTTGTAATTCTTGAATATATACTAGGTCCCCTTTTATTTGTAATTCTTGGATTGATTCTAGGTCCCCTTTTATTTGTAATTCTTGGATATATACTAGGTCCCCTTTTATTTGTAATTCTTGGATTGATTCTAGGTCCCCTTTTATTTTTCATTCTTGGATATATTCTAGGTCCCCTTTTATTTTTTTATTCTTGGATATATACTAGGTCCCCGTTTTATTTTTAATTCTTGAATATATTCTAGGTCACCTTTTATTTTTCATTCTTGAATATATACTAGGTCCCCGTTTTATTTTTTATTCTTGGATATATACTAGGCCCCCGTTTTATTTTTAATTCTTGGATATATACTAGGTCCCCTTTTATTTTTTATTCTTGGATATATACTAGGTCCCCGTTTTATTTTTAATTCTTGAATATATTCTAGGTCACCTTTTATTTTTTATTCTTGAATATATTCTAGGTCCCCTTTTATGTTTTATTCTTGGATATATACTAGGTCCCCTTTTATTTTGTATTCTTGGATATATTCTAGGTCCCCTTTTTCCTTTTATTTTTTTGTCACTGGGTTTGTAGTTCACACGTAGGTCTGTGCATTTGTTTTGTGTTTAGAGAAAATTGGACCATGCTTTAAAAGAAGTATTTTTGTCTTCTGAATCAACTATGGGTTTAGGGTTTTGCAGGTTTTTGATGCCTCTGACCTTCACCACAGATTCAGCTACTTCTGGTTCACTCTGAGTCACTTCACTTCCCAAACTCAATCATGCCTCCGGGAAAAGACAATCATTTTCACACCCCACTAAAAATTATGTATGTTATGTGTTGCTGCAAGTATAAAATTCTTACCTCACAACATGCCGGCCCCATCACATAATGCCGAGCTTCCAGGTACTAAGAGTGTGTTTGTATCGCATCACTCGCTCCCCCCTTACTACTACTATTCACAATATGCTTTGTCTCACAGAATACAAGATGTTCTGTAATTGGAGGAGGACAGAGGGGGTGGGATGTGACATCTCTCCTCCAATCACAGAAGGCCTTGTATTCTAAGGCTGAGTGGATTCACACCAGGTGCATTGGGATTGCTCTGGCTGCTTTTTCCTGCAAACCTCCAAACACTAGACAAGACAGTTGTCTAGTTTCAAATAGACTTAGTGCTTTGTTTTGGCGTAGCAGGCCGCAATGTGGTACATCACATCATGCTGTGGTTATAGAACACTTGGGACATTGCAAGTTCTAACGAAAAGGTAAATACAATGGGCAGGGAATGGTGTATTAGCACTGTGCCTGGCAATGCACATTAAGTGGCAATTGGCATTGAGTGTTAATTGCCTTTAAAGGGATGCCAACACTGAAACTTTCCTCATTAGAACACTGCAAGTGCACCAGGTGGTTATAATGAACACAGACCCTCCCATTCAGGGATCAATCTGGAAAGGACATGCTGCAACAAACCGCTTTTTCCTCAGAACAGAACAAGGTCAGAGTCTGCAACAAAGTCTGTTGAAATCCTTGCAATGTACATTGATCACCCAGACACAAGTATCAGCTTTGTATAACTTTCCAAAATGGTGAACCTTTAGTAATGGGAGTAGTACACCATTAACAAGATGCATTTGTTTTGCCTTTTTTTCTTTTAACTACCTCAGCAATCATACCCACAGTTTACATGGCTGAATAATCCAAACGTACATAACATGCCTAGATTTCCAACTCTTCCAGACAGCTCTCGAGCTTTGAACAACTATATAAAAAGAGAGTCCGAGTTTACAAGTGAAGTTGTACTGAATTAGGTATTCTTATTTTAGCTCAGTGAAGGCTTCCATTTTGGGTACTATGACCAGCAGCTGTTTTATATATGGTTTCTAGACGGGTGACAACTGTTCCGATGTGCTCAGCGAGAGAGCATAACACAATAAAGTCCTTATGGTATTTGAATGTTAATGTAAACGTTCAATGCAAAGACACATAGGAAACAATTGTTTTCTATTAACCCTGTTTACACCATAATGCTGTTTTGTAGTGCATTGCGTGATAATGCATCTTTTCATGCTGTGCATAGAGTTGAATGAAGTGTCTCTTTGTGTCATATAGTAAAAAAATTAAGAAAGAGTAAACAGTGGGATGTGTTGCAACAAATTGCTTTGTCTGTACACAAGGCCCACCAGCGCACACGCGTTATTTCGAGCATAATGCTTACTGCTGGTGTGAATGAGCCCTAACAAAATCTAGGGGTGTAGTTAGTCCACTCTATTGTGTGTTTATTGCAAGTATTCCTATTTAACCCCTTCATGACTGAGGCCCTTTTTTCATTTTTTGCACCCATGTTATATTCCACATTTTAGGCCTGAAAATGACGTAAAACCCCCCAACGCAATATTATTAAACGGCCCTGATGCTGGCGACGTACACTGTACGTCGTCAGTCACGAAGGGGTTAAAAAGTGTGTATCGTTTGTTCTGAGTAAGGAGCAAAGAGGAGCTGTTGCATACAGGGATCAGTCAGGTAACACTCTTAAAGGAGAACTCTGGCATCTAATTAAAAAGTTAATTAATTAATTGTGCTGCAGTACTTAAAAGAGAACTATGGGGTAAGTGTCCTCCCGTGACCCAAAGCTCAGTATATCGCGAGCTACAGCTCGCGGTATACTGAGACTGCCACATTACTGTCGAGATCCACCCAGCTGCATGAGTGACAGCTGGCTCTGCCTATCTAGACGCAGAGCCAGCTGTGCCCGCCCCTCCCCATCCGTTCCTCCAGTCAGCGCTTCCTGCAGGGAGATTGTCAAGAACTGAGCGAGCGACGGTATGTGTTCGCTCACTTCCCGATCTATTGAGCCGATGTGTGACAGTTTATTTGTCACATGTCGGCTTGAACTATGAGGATGAGTGATTTTCACTCACCTCATAGTTCTCCTTTAATTATAAATGCATCAGCACTTACATTTCTTTCTGATTCCCCTGTAAAGTCCCACAGATACCGGTTGATTGTGCCAATGAAGTCCACCTAATGCACCTAGTCCACCTATGATGGTTTGGCAACGATGCTGCACTGCCCCTGAATGTAGGCAACATTGAAAATATACAAATCCTTTAAGGAAGAACTCTACGTATGCCAAAAGTTGACCCTTGCAGTGGGGTTACCCCTGCACTTCAAGGGTTAACTGCTCGTTTTCCTCTAGGGACCAGAATAAAGAAGATATGTTCACCTGATCCTCGGTCCTGTGGTGGTGAGAGACCACCTCTCTCCCCCTCCGCTCTGGCTGCAGTATAATGCATAATGCAAGTGAATTAGGTGTGAATGCAAGTGAATTAGGTGTGGTGATGTCAGCAGGGCTTAGACCACTGGAACCCTGGGGAGAAGAGGCTGGGGGACCGGTCAAGCAGCCATGCGGGAACAATGATCACATGCGTATATTTCTTTCATTTGAGCCCCAAGAGAAAAACAAGCAGTTACCCCCACACTGCAAGGGTTAACTTTTTAGATTGCTGGAGTTCCTCTTTAAATGACATGCTGGGGGGCTGTTGGTTATAAGGAAATAGGGCAGGCTTCAAGGGGGTTGTTTCACTCCTCATAAAACTCAGGAGTTATGTATGAGTGGTGTGATATTAGGGGAACTTCTACCATCTCAGAGGGAGCCCAAAATGCAATACTTTGAGGAGGTGCTGCGAAGAACCTCTTTTCCGCATTACCTGATGTTGGCAGAATCCCCTTTGATGACCAACATGCCTCCAATACTCTGATCCCTGAAAGCGTTTTTAAACCACAGCGGCCAGGCCTGGCTGCAGGGAGCACTCACAGGAAGCTCCCTAACCACATAATTGCTGACTATATTGGAATATGAGGAGGAACAGGGTGCTGGTGAGGAGCGGGAGGAAGAAAGGTAGGCGGCAGGCTATATTTAAAATTTTTTTATTATCAGAGGACAGTTCCACTGCAATAGGTGACCTCACTGCATATTCTCCTACTGTTTCAGGGAGCAAATCACCAGTATCCTCAGAGGGAATCTATGTCTATATTTTAAATTCTAGGACCCCTATTTCCATAATATTCATCTTTATCAGTAGCTTCTGTAGCTCAGCTGCCTGAGCACCAAATCTACCAGGCCTCATATATTCACTTCTGACTTTGTGTCAATCTGTGCAAGATTAATGGAACAATATGCTTGCAGACATTCAATTCATGGTTCAGTGGCATCTGCGGCAGAACCTGGTTCTGACCCTATTGGGGCCTTATCTTTCAGAGTATCAGAGGCCCTCTTCATTATCTCGGATTCAGAAACTACACATTCTTCTATAGAAACTGTATTTGACTAGGTTCATGATAACTCACATATGCAAAATGTTTCTAATCTGACCGATGCAGTACACTCTGGTATCCATCTAGAAGACCAACCTGCTTTACCACATAAAAGGTATTTTTCAGCTCTTGCTAACACACAGACATTTACCGTTGACGTCACATTCGAACAGAATCCGGACATGCACGGGGAGAGCTGTCAGTGTTCTGCTGGTGAGTACTGCACCCTGCTATGGGGAGGGCACTCTGCACACTCCACCTGCATTGCTGTACTTTCTTAAGGGTCAAATAGTATTTTGCCAGGATTGGCCGGGAATCCGGCTCCATATTCCCTTTCAGGAAATCTCCCTCTGACCCGAAGTTCCGCTATCGGGATAAGTATCGGAGCATTTGGGCAAGTACTAGTACTCGCCCAAATACTCTCTATCGGCACCGATACCAATACCAGTATCGGTGCACCCCTACTTTAAATATTTTGGGGATACAGGGATAGAAGGGGGTTCAAAGAATGTGGGGTTGTGGTTTTGAAGTGTTTTTGTGCACTCTGTTCTGACATTTTATTAAACTTGTCAGATTGGGATGCTGTATTTAAGCCGACCTAAATGTAAAAGTTAAAAAATCAGATACGTATTTTAAAAATGTGATTGCGAAATATGGTGTTGCTGATGCTGTCTGTGAAGATCATAATATGTTGTAACACCACATACAGCTAAGAGACATCTCCCAAGAATGTAATTGAAAATATTGAAAAATGTTTTTTCGCTTTATTACGTGTCCCCATGGCAATGTCCAGCTCCATACGCCCTTTTTTTGACAATAGTTTGCCTATTACCTCAACAATGGGCAGAATTTAACAGCAAGATTCACCCCCTATAATTTTTAGTGGCATCACCCCAAAATTCGGTTTATCAAAGTTTGAACCAGATTCGCCGACCCCTTGGGGAATTTAACCCAAGCAGATTCACCCATCACTACTGATCTTGGTCTGTGCTGAGAAACTTCGCACTGAAGTCACATAGTGCTAGGGCACAGTACAGTACCCTGAAATGCAGGAGACAGTAGTGACATTGGGGTTGGGGAGAGGAACCACTAAGCGCTGCAAGGGACACAGTAGATCAACACTCCTACAAGTGTCGGTTTCTGAAAAGACTTTCAGAGATAGTTTTTCTTCATTGCAGCATGGTTCGGTGGTGTGGTCAATGGAAAATTGTTTGCTTGTCTTGCAAAACACTCTCAAACCAAGTTACTTGTAAACCAAGGTATTACTGTATTTACTTTCCAGGTAGAGCTTTTATTCCAACTTTGGCTTTAGTAACAAAGTCACTTTAAAGTTTGCAGAGCCGGCTGTTGCTATACTTTCACTTTCTTTCTGTAGTTCAGATCCCCACTGGTAGTCCTGCAATGTAAATCAGGACACCTAGGTCCCATTCACAACCCAGAGCACCAGAGAGAGGAGAAGAGTACCAGCTGCAGGGGGAGCGAGGGATATGACAAGTATAATTGCTTTTTTTGTTCCCTCAAATGAGCATTTAATGCTTTCACTGCAAGGGCAATTTCTTATTGGCTTTGCCTTTAAAGTTCTAGTTTGTCTGTCTAGTCTAATAGGGGGCTTTTGTATGTCTATGAATGCTAAATTATTTTCGTGTATACATTATTTGTGTCTGTGTTGTTTGTATTTGGTTATTTTATTTAGTTTTGTATTTTTTACTTAACTTTAATACTTGAGAGGGGGCTACTCCTTCCTTATATGTCTTAAAAAAATATAAAAACTTTTTTTTTTTTAAATAGGTTTTGATTAGGTGCATGAAAAAACTATAGAAATAACTACAGAACTTATATATGGAATCCTCCATTTTGGTTTCCTCCAGGAACGTCTGTTTTCTCAAAGACGTGGTAGGTTAATTAGTTTCTGTCTAAATTGGCCCTAGTGTGCATGTACAGTATGTGAGATAGGGACCTTAGATTGTAAGCTCCTTGAGGGCAGGGACTGATGTGAATGTACAGTTTGCAAAAACGATGTGTAAATTGTTGGCACTATATAAATACCTGTAATAAAAAATATATAAATGTCCCAATAATTCACTCTTAATCCATACCCACCAGTAAGGTGATGTTCATTTCAAAGTGACATAATTGTTGAGACAACACGTTGAGACAACAAAAAGTTTTTTATTTAGGTTCTTCCCCCCTTCAAAGCATACAGTATGTGTCAGAAATATAATGAGGCTTTAAACTATAATCCTTATGTCATCTTTTTGACCTGTAAAATGTCCTCTACAGACATAACATCTTTGGATCTAATTGTTCAACCACGTGGCTGTACAGCATTAAATCTCTTTCATCAAACCAACCAATAGAAAATAATCTTTTTCTCCTAAGTTAAAAACAACTGATCAAAGTTTGAGAGTCTAAATAGTAAAGTCTAATTCCTGTTGAAATATATATAATTTTTTTGTTTTGATATAGTATGTAAGAGAAACAAATTCTGCCAGGTTTATAATACTGCTTTAATTATTTTTTTACTTTGTCATTCTCTAGATGGATTATTTTCTTGATCCTCCTTCACTTATCATTGACATTTAATCTCTTTTTGTTCAGTAATGCCTTATTCTAAACATGTTTTCTCATATACATTGGCTTGAAGCATGTTTTGAATAAATTAAATACACTGCCTGTCCAAAAAAAAAAAAAGTCACATTCTATAATATTTCGTTGGACGACGTTTAGCTTTGATTATGGCATGCATTTGCCGTGGCATGGTTTTAATAACATTATGCAATGTCACAACCTTTATTTCTTTCCAGAATTGCATTCATTTTTCACCAAGATCTTGTAGTGATGATGGGGTAGTCAGACCACTGCGTAAAGTCTTCTCCAGCACTTCCCAAAGTTTCTTAATGGGGTTAAGGTGGCCATTTCATATGTGAAAATGATGTCTCATGTCCCATGAACCACTCTTTCACAATTTGAGTCTGATGAATCCCGCGCTTTGTCGTCTTGGAATATGCCTGTGCCATCAGGGAAGAAAAAGTCCATTGATGGAAAAACCTGGTCATTTAGTATATTCAGGTAGACAGCTGACCTAATTTTTTGCAACATAATGTTGCTGAACCTAGACCTGTTATCCAATGGAAGGCTCTGACCTATTTGTTTAGCTAAATCCATGTGGTGACTTTTTCTGGGAAGAAAGTGTATATCCCAATGATTTTTTCGGGGCTAGAGCTAAATATGTTTTCTACTTTGTGTTTTGAGTATTGATAGTACTCACACGCTAACTGATGACATCTTGACACTTCTATAATAGTTTTCCTTATTTCACAATTTAATAGACTTTTTAGGCATATGATATCTTTTTCATGTTGTCATTTATTTAGATACATCCAAATGATGTACACTATGTAAAATCTAAGATGACCTCATATCTGTTTTATTTTTATTTATATTATCTTACTACCATCTAAATACCATCTAAATACTTTGAGGGTTATTCACTAATGAGCCGAAGGATCCAACCGTAGCTTCGGCTGATCCTTCGGCTCACTTCAGCTGCCAGAGCCCATACAGCCTATAGCCCATATAGCAGCCGAGCGGCTCAGTTGAGCCGAACCCATATGCCTCGGCTCGGCTGAGCCATGGTGACACCCAAAGCGTGGAGAAAGGTTGGCTGAAAGGCCGACCGTTCTTCACGCAAATGACAGTTAGGCGGAGCCAGCCGTGATCTCACGGCTGGCTCCGCCCAGTTGTAATGACAGATCAGCAACCCAAAATGACCTGGGGACGCTAATCTGTCATTAAACAATAACAACTGGGTGGAGCTGGCCGTGACATCATGGCCGGCTCCGCCCAGTTGTTATTTATTACCCGGGACCTGCTAGAAGACTCTGGCAGGTGCCGGCCAATAAGAAACAGTTGGGCGGAGCTAGCGGTGATGTCAACGCTAGCTCCGCCCAATTGTTTATATTTTGCCGGCATCTGTCAGTAGTGATGGGCTCAATGTTCAAGTTGAACGTGAGTTCGACTCAAACATTGGCAGTTTGTGTTTCGCCCACCGAGCGCCCCGCAAGGCCTTGTGAAGCCCTGATTGGCTAAAGCCTTGCACCTGCACCTGACTTTACCCAATCAGGGCCCA
Organism: Nanorana parkeri; assembly: GCF_000935625.1. Taxonomy (NCBI): domain Eukaryota; kingdom Metazoa; phylum Chordata; class Amphibia; order Anura; family Dicroglossidae; genus Nanorana; species Nanorana parkeri. Next base: position 2,861,586 of record NW_017306293.1, on the reverse strand, counting down.
GTACTCTGTAAGAGCCATGATTGGGCAAAGTCATGATGACGTTGTCCAATCACGGCTCACCTGTCAGATGCCCTACAACTGTTTTTGCTCCACCCAATTGTTCATATGTCAAAATTACATTATGCGGCTGTGTGTTCGCCGCGAGCGGACAGGAAGGCGGTCGTGGTTTTTTCCCCCCATTATTTCTATTTATTTTTTATTTTTCATCAAGTCGTCGTCGCCGTGGACAATACTGGACGTCGCAATTGACCCTGGATTATGTCGGTGGATCCATTTTTGGGGGCTTAAAAAAATAAAAGACTTGTCAAAAACTTGCAGAACATGTTCAGCTGACCGAAGGCAGCCGATGTATGGCTGAAATCAGCCGCACAAGGATGAAGTGAATAGCCGAACAGCGTTTGGCTCACTTCACTTCGGCTCGGTTATTCACTCGGCTGCCTTCGGCCTCTAAGTGATTAACCCCCTTTGTCTCCATTTAAAGTAGTTCTGTTTGTATGTTGGTGTAAATAATCAATTTGTAATATAATTTTACCCCTCTAGATGGCGACATAACTGTAGATGATAAAATATCACATGAAAAGCATGACCTTACTTTTGCTGAGCTCAGTGACTTGTAAAGGTGTGTCTTTTTTTTTCTCCAGCTATAAAAGACTTGTCAGGTGACTATACTGTCATGCATGGCGGACATTATGGCATTTTGGTTGATACATTTGCTGCTTTTGTTCAGATATGATTCTGAGTCAGACCATTTGAATGGAGTTCATGAAGTATCCAGTAAGTGGCAGCAAACACTAATTGCAGTGAGGCCGTAATGCTGCAGAAATACAATTACTTATCCGCAAGAAGTAAAATGGGAAAATTAATAGCTGAAATGTTGTTTTGCAACTCTTGATTCTTAATAATTAAAATTGAAAGCACAAGCCTGATCGTCTGTTACTGAAAGTACGCTGAAAGAAAACGTATGAAGTCTGAGTTACTAGAATTTGGTGCAGCGTTATACCGTCTTCCATATCCATCAGCTGGAAACATTTTTCTCCATTTGAGGCTCCTAAAATGTTGTCTTTGATCAGCCATTACTGCACCAATGCCTTAACAATGTGTTAGTAAATAATCCTTTTAGTGACATGTCAAATAACTACAATGATAATAGTGTCCTCTCTACAATCCTACATGCTTTTACTGGCCACTAAGGTGGCCACATTGGATCATGGGTAAATAGGGCTGATCTCAAGGGTCAGGGCTTACCCCTAAAGTGAATGAAGGTGATCCCTTAAACTCACCACACACATTGACCTCTGATTGTACAATCTTCTTTATAGTGCAAGGGCCTGTCTGACTGGATCCATTTACATGGTTAGATTAGTTAGGAGCTCATATTACATCCTTTTGGTAAATCTAAAGTTATTTGTACAAAGATTGTATCACCAGATTGTAACATGTATGGTGTCCCTTAGTACCAGAGCACACCCAGGTTCCGCGGGGAGCATAGGAAGGCCTGATTCACACTTGGAAATGGAGACAATTTCATGAGTTTCATGCATTGCTCAGTGAGACTAATCTGAACAGCTGCGGGCGGGAGGTACTGTTATTATTACTACATAGTATTTATATAGTGCCAACAGTTTGTGCAGTGCTTTACAATATAAGGAAGACATTACAATCACAATACAATTCAAGACAAGATGGTAAGGAGGGCCCTGCCCCTGGGGGCTTACAATCTAAAAGGGGAGGGGGAAGTGATACATGAGGAGGTAGCTGTGTGGGGATGAATTGTTTGAGAACGTGATGGTTGAGTGGTTAGGTTGAGGTGGGATAGGCTTCCCTGAAGACATGAGTCTTTAGGGAACGCCTAAAGGCAGTCAAGGTGGGAGATAGACGGACAGGTTGGGGTAAAGAGTTCCAGAGAATGGGAGAGACTTTAGTGAAGTCCTGGAGGCGAGTATGGGAGGAGTTGACAAGGGAGCTGGAAAGCCGGAGGTCTTGGGAAGAGCGGAGTGGACGGTTAGAGTGATAGTCTGAGACAAGGTCTGAGATGTATCCGGGGGCAGAGTTGTGGATGGCTTTGTAAGTGACTGTTAATATTTTGAATTTTATCCTCTGGGCGAGTGGAAGCCAGTGGAGGGATTGGCAGAGGGGGGATGCAGACACTGAGCGGTTGGTCAGGTGGATGAGTCTAGCAGCTGCATTCATGATAGACTGAAGGGGGGAAAAGCAGTTCAAAGCAGCTGCCAGTACCTGCAACCGTATACATCTATCTCACATGCCACAATTACCTGCAGATGGTCACCCTGGATGCAGACTGCCATCCTCAGATGTTCGCATGAGTCTCATGGAACAATTGGCCCGATTCGTAATTGTAAATGGGGCCTAATACTTGCTGTAAGACAGTAGTTTTAGTTTTTTTTTAAATTGACAGTTGACTTTTTCTTTAAAGTGTATTTCACAGCCCAAAAATGTTTTAACAATGCTTCTTGCAGTTTAAATTGCTTATACTTGGATTGGGGTTTCTTGGATTCTTAATGGTTCACATTTCTACTTACTTCCCCTGCTTTGTAATGTTAGGAGGAGATTACAACCCTGCTTCTCCATTATTTGTTAATGAAGTTAATGAGAGAAACACAATCCTCAAATTCCAGTCTTTAATCTGGCCATACATCTATAGATTATCTGCAGATTTTCGATGGTCAGATGGAAAAAGTGCAACAGATCCCTCCATCTACGCTAAACTATGTGGATGGAGGGATGACCCACTGGGCCAAGCTTCAGTATCCTGCTAGTCGGCCCCGCTGGCTCTCAAAACACAATGCCTGCATCCAATCAGATTGTTCAGATATTTTGAGAGCCAGCGGGGCCGACTAGCAAGATACTGAAGCTTGGCCTAGCGAGAGATTCCGCCATCCACACAGTTTAGTGTAGATGGAGGAATCTGTTGCACTTTTTCCATCTGACCATAGAAAATCTGCAAATAATCTATAGGTGTATGGTCAGCTTTAGTCTTTCTGTAAGGACAGATCACTGTAAAGGTGTTCAGAAAAAAAACTTGATTTATTATTCGTTATGCTGTGTGAATAAGAACATACAACAAACATATAGAGGTGTTTTCTGAAATTTGACTGCAAAAAGTGGAAATACACTTTAAAGGAGAACTATTGGGAAAGTAAAACGTACTCTTCCCTTTAGTTTGAGCCGGTGTGTGACACTGCATCTGTCACATGCTGGCTCTATAGCTTGAGAACTCAGTAATTACTAAGCGATCACAAATCACTGATCGCTCAGATCATGGCTTCTCCCTGCAGAGAGCAATGACTGTCAGTACCCTCAGCCCTCTCTGTTCATCCAGCGCTCATTGGAGGGACAGACAGGGGAGTGGGCGGGCACAGCTGGCTCTGGTTCTAGAGAGGCAGAGCCAACTGTCAATCAGGGAGCAGAGTGGATCCTGACAATATTTTTGGGATCTTTCCTGACTGCAGCGCGGCTCTGTAGTAGCCTGCTATATGCTGAGTTTGGGACAAAAGAGTACATTTACTAATTTACTGAAAGCCAAAAGAGAACTAAAGCCAAAAAAAGGGTTTGGCTTTAGTTCTCTTTTAAATATGAACGCCACGCAAGCAGTTAAAGCAGAACTCCAGTCAAACATAGAAATATAAAAACAGATAAAATAACTAAACCAGCTTTTGCTGTAATGTTTACTTTTAGTCCAAAAATTCCACTGCAGTACTTTTTTTTCTACTGATGTCCTCAGTCTGATGGCCACCATCGTTCAACCCGCTGGTCCACGGGGCAGGTCCTGGACCTGCCCCCAGCCAGTGACTGGACAGTGAAAGGATAAGCAGCACAGTGATGAGCTTGTCTCTCTTTTCTTTTCCTGTTAGCATGCTTCTTGTCAGCACATGATTTCATTGGCTCCTTGTGCTGCTGCTTCCTTTTAAATTGTAGACCTAATGTACTGAAGTACAGGGACTGCAAGAGGTTGATACCAGGATAAATTTAGGTACTTACACTGCTTACATTTAAAAAATACATTTAATGATGTATTAATGATTACAAAGCTGAATTAATTTGTGTCTTTTATATCTGTTTAGAGTTGAGCTTGAAATACACAGTAGAAATGCATGTGTGGGAACTGTTTTTCCAGTCAAAGTGTTTTTAATTCTGTTCAGCCAGCCATATGATCCCCTGCCAGGAAGTACAGACAGAGCTTGAGTCTGCACTGCAGCAGCAGCAGTTTGATAAAAACAAACAAACAGTGTCAAACCCCACGCCGAGCTTGTTGAATGGACAAATTTCAGTACTTATTCCAGTTACATATAAAAAGACACGAAATTAAACACATAGTTAACTGGTTTTTAATATTCACCTAGAGTTCAGCATCAAAAAGATATTTTCACCTTGCCCTTTCAGGACAAATTGACAATATCTATGTAAATGCCCCCCGTTCCACCATTGCAGTCAGCACTAAAATAACCAGTTGGTGTCAGATGCTAGGGAAAGCGATTACTTCACTCCTTGTGTCATGTGACAGTACTTGGGCCTAGCAATTGGCTTCTTTCCTTGGCGGCCAGGAGCAGGAGACTCCCGGGCCGCCAGGGAGAGTAAGGGGGTCCTGGGGCCGAAGCTAGCCGAAGGATCGGCCGAAGCTACGGCCATATCCTTCGGCAGCTTCGTGAATAGACCCCTGTGTTTTGTCTGGCTGCAACAAAGGAAGGGTGGTGGGGGAGTGCTGGCAAAATGCGAATCAGTAGGTTGAGATGCCACTTTGCAAAGACACTGTCACTGACACTGTCTAATAGGAGTGAGCAGAGAGATCACCTCATGAGTCTGCTGCTTTTCATTTGCGTGTCCAGTTAAGGGCCGTGGGAGGGACAAGACCCGTGTTACTTATAGGCAGCAGAGAAAAATCAAATCTCCTTTCCTGTCACATAGAGTTGTGCTGTGTGACAAAGCCATGTAAATCTCATAGGTGGAAGACAAGGTTATATAACCTTGGGCAGGCACTACAGCTGGATTATAAGTATTCACTCTGTGTGTTTAGCTGTTTGCCTGGAACTTCAGATACATCAAACCATAAATTGGCTTTAAAACAAGACTTCATTGACCTCTGTAGCTGCAGGCATTGTGTAAGAAGTCATCTTTAAAGTTTACAGTGAAATCATTTTCAGCGGCTAGGCTCATTATACTCTCTCCTTCTAGCTCTGACTTCCAGCCTTCTAATCCCGAATGTGAGCACAGAGCAGGTACCCAGGAAGAGGAGAGCAGAAAGAGCTGAGCTACTCAGAGACCAGACTTGGAGGGCTTCATTTCTTTTACTGTGAAATTTGAGGATGAATTGCTCCACAGTGCAGCCTGAGAGGCTTATTTAAATGTCATCGTCTGCTTGTGAATAGAATGTAAAAACTTGACTTCCACACCCTGGCCACGGGTACACTTTAAGCAATAGTACATGCTACTACCCCGACTTCCTAATACTACAGGTTTTTGGTGAAGTGTGACCCAGGAATTTGTCACAAAGCATCCACCTTTCTCAGAAGGCTCTGATAGAAGCAGCCAAGACACATCTGTATGAGACTCAAAAGAACATTGGAAGAATTCTATTGTCCAGGTTTGAACTATGTGTGGCCAAAATGCTGCTCATTTACAGCAGAACTCCACGCATTAAATGTATTAACCCATTTAATACATTTTTAATACATAAAACTGTAGAACCCAACTGTGCTGGTTCTACGTTTTTTCAAAAAGAGCTGTTAACCCTTGCAGTGCACAGGCAGACCCACTGCAAGGGTTAATACATTGTTTCCGGTGTTCTGCTTTGATAAAAATAAGTTCTTTCTGCAGAAAACAGTAAACCTGTGAGAGAAAACGGGCACAAGATGGGTGATTTTTTTTTTTGCAACCTCCTACCATTGGCATATTGGGAGAGCAGCGTAGTTTGTCCTTTTCTTTTAACCATTTGCTGACGTGTCTGGTGAAGTAGGATTGTTATTTGGAGTCTTGTCTGTCTGATACACATGCAGTGTACCGCTTGAGTTGCTTATGAATGACCAGTATTGTCCAGCTACAACCGCCTATTTCCCTCTCCTATAGCGATCTCTAATGCTGGCCACAGACACTTCAGTGAAGATTCTTTGAATCTTGAGCATGAATAACTTCACAGCATTCAACGGTCACCAACAGCAGATATGATGGGAGTTGGCAGTCCACACTATTGCCAGCTTGCTGGAAGATCTACAAAAAAGTGTTGAACACACAGAGCAATTACAGTGTAAATGTTACTTGCTACTGAGGGAAAATGTTTAGAAAGGATGACCAGTTAGTGTAAAATGGAATGACTGGCATACAAATATTTTAAAGGAGAACTATGAGGTGACTGATTTTCACTCATCCTCATAGTTCGAGCCAACGTGCTGCAACGTGCGGCAATAAAACTGTCACAGGTCGGCTCAATAGATCGGGAAGTGAGCGAACACATACCGTCGCTCGCTCACTTCTCGATCATCTCCCTGCAGAGAGCCGTGACTGTCACTCACGGCTCCCTGTAGGGATTCTCCCCTCCCCGCTCCGATCCTCCAGCGCTGACTGGAGGAACGGACGGGGGAGGGGGCGGGTGCAGCTGGCTCTGCCTCCAGATAGGCAGAGCCAGCTGTCACTCACGCAGCTGGGTGCATCTCGACAGTAATTTCGGGATCCGTCCCGGGTGCAGCGGTCTCAGTATACCGCTGCAGCTCGCGATATACTGAGCTTTGGGTCACGGGAGGAGGCTAGTATATGTCCTCCCGTGACCCTTAGGAGAACTATGGGGAAAAACACTTACCCCATAGTTCTCCTTTAATTATATTCTATCAGCAGAGATCATTGTGATAAAGATTATTTGTTCAATAATCTTCCTAAAAATTGAACCATCTGTGGCCAGCTTGACTCGTCTACACTCTGTTCCAAGTCTTTCCTATTTGTGAATAATGTGTTCTGCTTTTCAGTGTTTTCACTATGAATTATTAGGGTAGACTTGTTCCTCCAATGAGGCTGGTAGGTGTTCTGCTCCCTATGCCTCTTTGATGGCTGTCTTTTATGCTGACAGTTTTCTGGCTGTAGTGTTTCTCAAAGTGATAGGTCATTGGCTGTCTCAGATTAATGGAAAAACAAATCAATAAGTGGTTTTAAGCTCAGCTCTTAATTAAATGATTAGGGTGGTTCTCTTCTCTTTCATTATTTCTAGTGCCTACTGTTTGGGGTAAATAATCACACTATTAAGGCTTGTGTATCATTGACTTTACTGATATCACAGTGAGTGTGAAAGAGACGAAAGACAAGAATCAGGTCTGGTTGGATCGGTCTTCACACACAGGGCTACAGCTTACAGGACTCGACTTCTTGATCTGCAATGGGAAAAATAATAACTGTTAAAAGAGCAAATATGAACATAGATGAGATCAATCACACTTCCTTAAGAATCTGTCAGGGCAGAAATATGTTATATCTGCTATCGTTGACTGGTTTTTGTCATCCTTATCCTTGCTTCAGTACTTGGTGGGTCACTGACCTGGAACAAGTATGTGCGTGTCAAGTGCTCTCATACCTGATATATACAGGCTTGTTGGAGGTCAGTGACTAACCAGTATTTAAAGATGGGATCAGGATGACAGGTACTTCAACAGCAATAAAAAAAATAAATGTAACTATGACAGTTCTTATCATGACAGGTTGATTTAAAAACAAAATATCCAATTATATAGAGGCATTGCTGTAGGGGAAACTTGGTATCACGACATGTCCATGTGAATGTTATGGTGCTCCCTTTATTACAGCAGGATCAGTTCTATTCTTGCTTCCAAGAAGAATGTGCAGGTGGTTGATGAACCCCATTGAGTACTACATGGAGATGAATGGACCAGAGGTCTGAGTCTGGTTTCAAGTCAAAAACTGTGAACACAGAGGACACATATGATATCATCCATGAACATATTAATAAAATAAACCTTTTTTAGGATTATTTGTAGGGGCTGCCATTGCTGACTCCCTTCTGAAAATGGCAATTGCTTGGCAGTTATGCTGCCCCTCTGGCTTCAGTACTTCCCGATCCAGAAATGCATGTGAGGAAAGTCAGAGCAAAGCCAAAAGTCTTTATGTGCATATTTTCTCTAGGTTAGTAACAAAGTATTTAAGTGTATCTGTAACCAAACCCCTTTTTTTCTTAGATTTGTATTGGGCAGGGAAACGCCGAAACCCCTTTCAGGCTTTTAAAAAAAAAAATGTATTTCTACTTTTGCATTAAAATTTGAGAAACCTCCCAAGTATATGTTTGTCATGTGTTCCCATCCACACAGCATACCAAAAAAAAATATAATTTTAAAACATTTCTCGCCTTTCTATCTGTTTGTGTGGAGCGGGAATATACATAGGACACTACAGGCAGCTTCTAGTGCGTAGAATAGATTGCAATGTGCCAGGGCAACTTGGAGGTCTCTAACCCTAGACAGTCCCACAAATCTGGTTTGCAAGCGATAATGGTAAGCAATTATTCCCCCAGTCCCCTCAAACAGTGAGAACTAAGCAGGATTTTCAGTCCTGAAGTTTCCAGAAAACAGCATATAAAATAGGTAAGCTGCAATTTTTTTTTTTAAGTTATGCAATGTGATTGGGAACATGTAACAAATATAAAGTAGCTGTTATCCCAATTTGACTGCAAAAGTGGAAATATGCTTTAAAGAAGACCTTAGACCGATGCAGCATAGGAGGAGCGAGGTTGGAAGGACCGGTCTAAGAACAAGCCAGCTCCATGGATCGGGTGGGTATAACTGTTATTTTCCTCCCTAGACCAAAAGGAACAGTTAACCCTTGCAATGCAGGGGTAGCCCCACTGCAAGGGTTAATAAAACATTTGCGTGGAGTTATTCTTCTAAGTATCTACTGGGCTTTAAATTAATAGAGTAATGAAGTACAGAGAATTCTACCTCATTCTTTTCCCAGCCCTGCCCCTCCGATCATTTTAGTGATTGGTTTTGTGTTAAGGAATAGGGAGGTTAGGGGAAAAGAAAAAAAAAAATGATTAAAAATAAATAAATAAATAATAATGGATGCCTGACAGATGTTTTGGCTAAAAATACACTTTTAAGGAAAAAGGTGAGTTTTTGTCAAGCAACAAGTATTTTCAGTACAGGAAGCAGCAATAGAAGCCTCCCCATTTCTCTCAGAAAAGGTTTCCCTTACAGAAAAATTGCCTATATCCTTTTATCTTCTGGATTTCTACTTGTAAGTGCCTTCCACTTAAAAGACGGAGAGGGTCTAATGTCAGGCAGTACCATGATGGTACATAATGCTGTCCCTTCTGTGTCACTCTAAGGCCCCATCAAGTCATCAAATGATGCCGTGGCAGACATTAGGCTCCATGTACTCCATTCTATTCTCAGCTGAACTATAATTAGGGTCCAAATAAAAGATTTGTATCAATAAAGTATAAGCTATGTGCATGCAAAATGCAAAATTGTGCTATAGGCAAGTTACAAAATATATACTGCTTAGCAATACATGTGTCATGTGAAGAACACATCTATAGTCTTTTATTTTATACCAGTCGTAATATTCATTTTCTAACCCATTTGGCTTACTAGAGGGTTGGAACAAGAAAACATAATAAGGTATATCCTGTGTTTTAGAAATTCTCCATTTAATCATGGCATTGAAAACAGACCTTTAAAACTGTCAGAAAGAAAAGCTGGAGCAGAAAAACAGAGCAGCAAGAGGCATCAGGCTCAGCATGTGAGGCGCATGGTGATAATTACCATCATGAGAGTGGTTGCTGTTAGACAGATCAGAAAAATTAGAAGACAAAACTAGGATAGCAAGGCAAGCCAGGAACGCCTCATATAAGCTACATGCATGTTAGAATATTGTCTATGCAGTTATAGCTCTCGCACTGGGGTCAGAAAGTGTCTACAGTGATCATATCCCTAGTTTTGACACCTCAGACAACACTGATGCACAAAGTTCTTTCCAATCATTTCAGAAACACAAAGGGCTATAATGTATAGAGCTGAAAGCCTAAAGGTACGCTTTTTTGCCTAAGTGCACAGGGGAATTACAGCAGAATTAACTGGATTCTGACTACCGGAACACATTTGATCATTCATTACAGATTCATTTAAAGGTTTTATAATGGAACGTTATAGTCTTTTTCATTTTTTTAAATATTAATGAATTTGATCAGCTTAAAGTAAACCTGGCATGAGAGAAGCATGGAAACTGCCATTGCTGATTTCTTAAAAATTCCAATTGTCATGCTGACCCTTTTCCTCAATGCTATAAGTCACCGACCTGGAACAATTGTACAGGTAAGGAATTCTGAGTTTTCTGATCTGTATGTTTGCCAGGCGACTAGCATTTACTAAAGGAAGTCAGCAATGGCAGCCCACTTATGTCCAATTTACTTTAGGACCTCGTTCTCACTGCCATTCATAGCCAGACACCACCCAGATCAGCATATTTCTGTGGCAGGTATAAACAGGTGTTTCCAATTAACTGCAGACAAGAAGCCTGTACTAATCAATGATACTGTTTGCATGCAATCACTTAAAAGAGAACTATGGCCTAACCTTTTTTGGCCATAGTTCTCTTCAGGGTCACAGGAGGACATATACTAATGTCCTCCGGTGACCAAAAACTCAGTATATAGCGGGCTATTGCCCCCTATGTGCTGAGAGAGCAAAGCCGTACCGCAGCCGGGACGGATCCCGACAATACTGATTGACAGCTGGCTAGAGGCAGAGCCAGCTGTGCCCACCCCCTCCCCATCCGTTCTTCCAGTCAGTGCTAAAGGATTGGAGAGGGGAGGGAAATCCCTGCGGGGAGCGGTGGCTGACAGTGACTGCTCTATGCAGATAGAGGATCGGGAAGTCAGCGATCGGCGGTATGTGTTCACCGATCAATAGAGCTGACCTGTGATAGATTCAGTGTCACAGGTCAGCTTGAATTATGGGGATGAGTGTATTTCACTCACCCCATAATTCTCCTTTAAGTAGCGATTTAATCTGACTGGGATAGATGAGTGGCCCAGTACGCAGACTGTTTGTGTCCATCTGTCCTGAGCTCCACGTTTTATTACATTTGGAAAGCTGTGGAACCTCTCAGCCTGTCATTTATTTGTACAGGTTGAGCAGCTGCAACTAATCGGAAACACTGATCTGGTTGGTGTACGGCTATGAACAACCATGTTAATGAGGCCTAAAGCTCTACTGTAATTTCATTGACATAATTTAATTACATAAAACAGTAAGTGCTCAATGTCTTAGCATTGGTTTGTTTTATGTAGCACCCCGACCCAGAAGAAAGTCTGTGGCTGGCACCAGGCTGCAAGTAAGGACCACTGCACTCTGAATGAAAGCAGTTGCCTCTCTGCAGTGGTCCAAAATGTACCCTGCCTTATTCACAACTGAAGCTCTGCAATCAGCAATGCTCACTCTCACTGCTCCTGAGAGGGAAGACTAATGATTTCAGTGGATCGCTGCAGAGGGAAAGAGGCTTCCACACAGCACAAAGGTCTTTATCCGCAGTCTTTTGCCTTTTCTTCTCATGTTGAGGGAAACTAAACCAATGGTAAGACAATGTGAAATAACCTACTGTGTTGATGCACCCTGAATTTATTTAGATCATGTTATTAAACTACAATTAGACTTTAATGAAAATAACCTTATCCATGTGCTCAATTGTGCATAAAACTTTATTTGTTTTTGTTGTTTGTCAACAATTAAAAATGGCTTTTTCATTTTACGGAAGGTAATTCTGAACAAATAGGCTGATTTTACCACATACACATACTTTATTGATTCTTAAGTGGATTTTGTCTATCAATGTAAATACACAAAAATGATCACACAAGCTATCACTCCTTAAAAATAGAATTGCCTTCTATCTGGTGATAATTGTGAGTTTTTAAGGGGTCTATAGAGGAAAAAGGTTAAATTAGAGTCAGTTTTAAATGTTACCTTTCTGCGGAATGTTAAACATTCAGGGAGTGCAAAACTGTAAATAAGAAACCTAAACAAAACAATTTGAGGCTAGTTTTACACATGCGTTGTGGTAATGGATGATCCGCAGGGCATTGGGATGCAATGTCATTAATTAACGCATGTGTAATTTGGAAAAAAAACAATGGAGAGGGGATAAAACAAAGGAAGAAAAGCAATTTCTTTTCTCATATGAATGGCTTTATTTTCACCTTCAATCCTGTACATACTAGCCCTATGAATGGCTTTGAAAGTAAACAACCATTTATACTAGCGATCCCTTGAGGAGGAGTAGCTGGGGTAGAGGTGGCCAGATTAGAGAAGGCTATGGAAGAGGTGGACAGTTCGGAGCAGGCTGTGGAAGAGTTGGCCAGATCAAAGCAGGCTGAGGAAGAGGTGGCCAGATGAGAGCAGGCTGGGAGAAGAGTTGACCGAATCAGAACAGGCTGGAGGAGAGTTGACCAGATCACAGCAGGTTGGGGGAGAGCTGACCAGATTAGAACAGGCTGGAGGAGAGGTGGCCAGATTTGAGCAGGATAGGGAAGAGGTGGCCAGATCGTACCCGACTAGGGAGCGGTGGCCAGATCAGAGCAGGCAGGGGAAGAGGTGGATGGATCAGAGCAGGCTGGGGGAGAGGTGGCTGGATCGGAGCAGGCTGGGGGAGAGATGACTGGATCAGAGCAGACTAGAGCTAGGTGGCCAGATCAGAGCAGGCAGGGGAAGAGGTGGCTGTATAGAAGCAGGCTGGGGGAGAGTCGACCAGATTAGAGCAGGCTGATTGAGAGGTGGTCAGATCAGAGCAGGGTGCGGAAGAGGTGGCCAGATCAGACCAAACTGGGGGAGAGGTGGCCAGATCAAAGCAAGCTGGGGAAGAGGTGGACGGATCAGAGCAGGCTGGGGGAGAGGTGGCCAGATCAGAGCAGGCTGGGGGAGAGGTGGCCAGATCAGACCAGACTGGGGAAGAAGTGGCAAGAACAGACCACACTGGAGGACAGGTAGCCAGACCAAAGCAGGTTGGGGAAGAGGTAGACGGATCAGAGCAGGCTGGGGAAGAGGTGGCCAGATCAGACCAGTCTAGGGAGAGCTGCCCAGATGAGAGCAGGCTGGGGGAGAGTTGACCAGATGAGAGCAGGCTGGGGGAGAGGTGGCCAGATGAGAGCAGGCTGGGGGAGAGGTGGCCAGATCAGAGCAGGCTGGGGGAGAGTTGACCAGATCAGAGCAGGCTGGGGAGGTGGCCAGATCAGACCAGTCTAGGGAGAGGTGCCCAGATGAGAGCAGGCTGAGGGGAGAATTGACCAGATCAGAGCAGGCTGGGAAGGTGGCCAGATCAGACCAGTCTAGGGAGAGGTGCCCAGATGAGAGCAGGCTGGGGGAGAGTTGACCAGATCAGAGCAGGCTGGGGGAGAGGTGGCCAGATGAGAGCAGGCTGGGGGAGAGTTGACCAGATCAGAGCAGGCTGGGGAAGAGGCCAGATTAGAGCAGGATAGGGAAGAGGTAGCCAGATTGTACCCGACTGGGGGGGTGGCCAGAGCAGGCAGGGGAAGAGGTGGACGGATCAGAGCAGGCTGGGGGAAGGAGAGGTGACTGGACCAGAGTAGACTGGAGAGAGGTGGCCAGATCAGAGCAGGCAGGGGAAGAGGTGGCTGGATGGAAGTAGGCAGGGGGGAAGGTGACTGAATCAGAGCAAACTGGGGGAGAGGTGACCAGATCGGAGCAGGTTGGGGAAAGGTGGCTGGGATTAGAGTAGTGTTGGGACACTGAAACCAGTATTCTTTCTATGTAGATAAATGATTTTATTTCAGAAATTGTTGACAGCTACACTTTGTATGCTGGGAGTGCAGACGTCAGGAGTATGCCACATAAGGCAGAGCATAAAGAGTACAGAAATCAGGATTATGTAAAATACTTTGTACAGTACATTCTCTTGAATGCCATACTCTGTTCACTGTGCTAAGGGGTGTACACACCCCTTACTGTTGCATGCTACATGCTTATAACTGCTGCACTCTGTAGATTATTTACTCTTGCACTCTGCAATCAATATGCTAATAGTAATTGTTTATTCATGACCTAAGTGTTCATTGTCCTGAAAGTCAGAAATCGCTGGTTAATAAGTAGTCCCTGACTATTTTAATTAAGTTATTCATTTAATTAGGCTCAGGCAAAGTGTTAAATCTCTGTCTATATTGTGCAGAAAATTATATGTAATGGAAGAGTTACAGTTTAAAAAAATGTATTGTGCTGAGGTTTATATGTGCCTGTGAGACTCTGGTTTCTGGCAATGTAATTTATGAGACACTGTCAGGTAGGCTGTACAGGGCCCACATGATTTCCAAGGGCAGAAATCTGAATCCTTTGTTTTATATTGCATATCTTCTCTTTTTCTATATATTAGAATATAGCGTATGTTCTATATTCACATTTTATACACAGAGCTTTTTAGAATGAGTGCCACTGCATTTTAAAAGAGGAACACTTCATATTGTTGTACAAACAACACACATAATATGGCGCAATATTACATGGAATTAAATCAACTGTCAAAACAAGATTATATAGCATTAGTCAGAGTTCTGAGCTTCAAAGTCCTAAATGACAGACAACCTGGGGAGGAACACTAGCAGTCAGAAAGTGCATCTTTACGGTCAAATTTTCATCACTGAGTGTTGCTGTGTAAAGTAAACGATAAAGAGCCAAACATACAAAGTAATTAATATGTATATAGAAATTACCACAACATTTCATTGTACTAATCTATAGTATTAAAAGGCATAATCATAATACAAATTCATGTACATATAAGGTACAACTTGCAAACACCATTAGCTGGCAGGCACTTAGCACACACTATCAGGTTAGCAGTCCCTGACTTGCACACAAAGGTCTTACCCTGTCGACTGATGAAGGCTTCTGTTTTATGCTGGAAAAGCACAGAGAGTTGTAACCTGAGCAAATCGATTAACCTGTCTCATATTCACATTATTCCTTTCTAGATACTAGCAGATCTTCCCAAAACCTGCCACGTGGATCACTTGGTAACAGAGCCATGTCAGAGTCAAACATGTAACAATAATAACAAAAATGGGTATTTCTGCATGATATTCTTCTGACTCTTTCCCTTGGGATCCTTTTATTATGTCTGATACGGTTTCTGTAATCTGGAATGCTTGTACAATTTTCCAGATAAAAGATAATTTGGTCTAAATTCCTTTAAACCTGGTCCCCATGGCCGGAATATAACCGATATTTGTACCTGGACCACTGCCTACTCTCACTTTGAGAAGTGGTGCAGTTTGTCGGGCTGCGGATTCAGGTCCTCCTCCAGGCGTCTTGTTTTTTTTCTCCTCTATTCCTTTTTTTTTTTTTGTGTGAGCCAAGCATGACCTTCCTCGTGCACTTATATTGCATGGATATTAGATATGGGTAAGATCTTTTAGGGGTAGCCGTATCCCCCTTGGACTGGGCCTGGACCATTCCCTTGAGACTGTTTGGTGCACAGGGATGGCCTAGGCCGGGGAAGCTCTCGGGGCACATCTCCCTTTGTCTCCTATGTGTTGAGGCCAATATTCTGTTTGTTTTGTTCTTGCATTTTACTTGTTTTATTGAATATGTCCCTGACATCTCTTGTTTTCTTTGCTAGTATTTTGCCTGCACTTTTTTCTACCCTTGTATTATCACATTATCTTGTATCTCTGTTTCATAATTTCTTGGAAAATAAAACTTTTGTAAAAGAAAAGATAATTTGCAGCACAATGTCTAATGTGTCATTACATGTAAAAGCTTACCGTCACTCTGCTCATTCAGGGCAAAGTCACAGATTATTTAAAAGGGACCCTGTTATGTACTACATTTTTAACCAAGCCCATACCTGTAAAGAAGAGGCTGAATGCTTACCTCTCCTGCTGCAGCCCTGCTAAACACTACTCTGGTCGCTACACGTGGTCCTCCAAAGTCTGCTGGGAAATCAACGCCTCCAGGTGTGTTATCTCCTTGGTTCACCCGCAGATCTCACTAGTTACTCCCGCTTACCTCCATATCACTGCCTGTAATGACATGGAAAGTCAGCAGGAAGAACAATTTAGTACTGCAGGGGCCCCAAGAGATCGAAACCCCTAGAAGTATCAGTTACCCAGCACTCTTCAGGGGTACCATTTATCAGCAGTGAAGTGGCATTCAACAGCGCAGGAGGCATCTTTTGAACTAGGGGGAGAAAGGAAATGGAAATGCAACCAGTATCGACATGAAGGTCAGCAGGAGGAACCAGTGGGAGCTGCGGGGAATGCTGGAGATCAACATTTTCTGAAGTGTCAGTTTACCAGAAGACTTTGGGGGGAACATTTCTCAGCAACGAAACAGCAATCAGAAGGAAACGCAAATATGTAAGCTTTAGTTTTACAGAAAGAGCTTGCCTGAGTTAAGGGTTGCTTTAACGTGGCAGTGCTCTGCATATGACCAATCATTTTAAAAGTTATTTTTAAGCAATATGATGAGCAAAGTTGAGTGCAGTTTTGGAAGCCATTAACAGGTGTCCTACTGTTCAGTACAGCATTTCTAGTTTAGAAATATTTTGTTCTTTAAGCCCCCTGACCATAACCTGACCATATAGACCATAATCTATTCCTGATGCTTTGTAAGCTCTACACCCATTTCTACATCTTGCACTGATAAGGGCTTTTAAGCCTCAAACAGTTGTGTGCAAGGAGGAATACATGGCTTTGTACATTAAAGCGATATTAAACCCTCCTTTTTAAAAAAACAAACATTTGCTATAGGGATGCCCACCTTTGCCTGAGGCTGTTGTGGTTTTTCTTTAAAATCTTTTCATTCCTCATACTCAAGTGGGTCTCTGCAGCGTTTGCCCCCCCCCCGCCCCCTGTACGGGTGCCACCATCGTTCTAATGGAGGCTCCCCTGCGTGCTCGTGCTTGCAGTGGTTGTGTGCATCCATAGACACACACAGCCCTGTGGCAGGCCACTCCCCTTCTGTCTTTGATTGATGGCAGAAGGAGTCTATGGCTCCTCTGCCATCAGTATCCTCCCCCTGCAACCAGGAAGTACAGGGAACGGAGGATCACTTCGGGACCGGCGGCAGGGACGAGCGTAAGTGTGTGGGGGACGGGGACTGGGACTGGGGGAGAAAAAGGTTCTGGGTGGTTTTTTTCCGGAATGCAAAGAATGCAATAAGGTAAAAAAACGCCCAGATCTTAATACTACTTTAAGGTTGTATTTGTACCTTTAAACCAGAAATAGCTCAGGATCTACAACTAGCCTTTGGAGCGTGTTCTAATGGCTTTGCCCTTTAGGCCTAAAATATAGCCATTAAATACAGTACAATATATTGCATCTGCATTCATTTTACACAAGTACAGAAAAATATGTGTTAATCTTGCCTGAAATTTTAAATTTCTGTCAGTAACTCTTAAAAAAACAAATACATTTTACTTTTTTTTATTATGTTATTTCATATACAGAATTGCAAACATTTCCTCTGCTTGTCATCTGGTATATTAGGAAATGTGATTTGCATCCCTGTATAAAACAGTTGCAATAACTAGCCTTGTCCTACTGTAGAGTGTCTATTTTTCAAGTCAAGTCAGACCTGAATCATAGGTTTGCACTGAGAAAAAAAAAGAAGTAGCAATGTACAATTATTGAGTGCTTCTACTAAACAGGAAGCAGAGTCTGCATATGTAATGAGCAAATATGGATGCCTCCATGTATATAAAGTGTATATTTACCACTATACAGTGAAGCAAGGTCTCAAATAATCAACATTCTTTGGTAAACCTATTTGCATTAAACTGATTTAAAAAAAAACACCTCTAAACACACTATAGTTTCCCTTTCACATAATCATTAAAAGGAAAGTATAACACAGACGATTATGGTGAGGAGAGGCTAAAGAAATGAAAAAGCCCTACACTGAACCAGTGCAAAGCACTCTATAAAATTAGGCTGTATCTGCGCTGCACACCAGCAGTTCTGAATGTACAGTTAGCTAATGGAGCAAAAAGGAATGATTTGCATAGCTCTGCTTCACTCTCCTGAAATGACGAATAATCCCCTAATTTATGGGATATGTGATGGATTGGGACATGCAAACTTCAATTCTAAGAAGGCTCTAATGGTTCTAAACAAAGTCACTAACAATTAACAATGCACAATAACTTTTAGCAACCAATCAAATATCAGCTTTAATCAAAGCAGTGCAGTAGACCTGTAAAAGCTGATTTGTGATTGGCTGGTATGTAAAGCTTCACATCGCTACTGTTTGTATGTTATTAACAATATGCCGTACATTACTTTTTTTAGTGGCATCCTGGCTTTCAGTATATTCTGGATGCCAGGATTCTGCATAAAAGATCCCATACCTGTAACTGGTCCCTTCAGTTCATATCATGAAAGCATTTGTAAAATACTTACCTGAATTTGGTTTAGAATTGCGTTGAAATTATATCCCATCACTGAGCCTGCTTTTTCAATATATCCATAGTAAAGGTATTAATATACTTCCTTCTACAAGATCAATTAATAACCCTCTCATCATTTCAGTATCCTTTTGGTATGGAATCTAAAGCTGCAATTTCCCACAAGTCTATGTAAAGTAGTCCACAGCAGGCTAAACTGCACAGGCAAATTTAAATTTTCACAAGAGAGGCTGGTCCTCCCAGGCAGCAGTTTGGTTGATATGCTTTCTTATTTATTATTAACATGAAAACTGTACTTTTCCTTTGTGTGAATGACAGTTTGAATGCAGTGCAGGCTTTTCAAGTCTTAAAACGAGTTGTCTTTAAAATACAATGATATTTATTTCTTAAGGATTTTTGCCTCCTTTTATTAGAGTTATTCAGATACCATCATCTTTCCAGTTTGAAAAAATAAATAAAAGAACCATTCATAGGTTTCACTGCTATAAATAAAATGAATTTAGAAGTACAGGTCACAAAAAAGTTAGCAGACTCTTGCATTTATAAACAGGCAGCACTCAAATGAGAATTGTAGTGAAGTAGTACAGATGGAGTGGGAGTCTTTGCAGCAACAAGTCCCAGAAATCCCCACAAATCACTGTGTAGCCCCACAGCACCCCAAGTCCTTTGATCTGCCAACATCTGTAAGCATAGATAGCAGCTGTCCCTCCTCTTGCCTGTGAATTATGTTTTTTCCATCACAGTGGAGAGTTCATTATTCTTTTATGGAGTGATTATCGAAACCAATCGTGGGCATCCAGCGTCCCTCCAGCTGCTACAGAGCTTTAAGCTGGAGCACGCACTGACGACCAGGAGCTAACAGGGCATACTAGGATATGTATGTCCTCAAATGAGAAGGGGTGAATGTTGCCCATGGCTAAATAAACAATTAACTACACTCCATATCTGTGTTTTATTACAAAAAGTCATCATTATTCATTTGCTGAATTCGTTTTTATGCATGTCCTCGCTAACAATCCTTTGATCATGCTTTGTATGAAAGTAGATCTAGACCCTAACTGGGTGACATTTATTTTGCTAAAGCGTTTTCAAATCATATTCAATAGCCATGTTTTTTTCATTAAGAAATAGCGCTTTCACTTTGTTTTAATTCCTTTTTTGCATCTGATTTCGTGCTGATCTCCTCCACCCTATTCCTATCTATGTGCATTCACTCCAGAAACAGCGGCTGACTTCCTGATAATGACAATTACTGGAATATTCCCTTACAATGAGTGTCAGAATGGCTGCTTATAGTCACCAGCTGTAGGCATGTTACAGGATGACAACACAGTAGGGCAAATAAGATACTAGGATAGAGTGTTCTCATCCCATAACAGGAACTGCCAGAACAAGGACCTCCATGGCAGGGTTACTGGGTATTATTTTACGTATAGCCATAGGTTCACATGATGCTGTAACAAGCAGAAATGATAATGGTCATTC
The DNA here is from genome assembly GCF_000935625.1 of Nanorana parkeri. Classification (NCBI taxonomy): domain Eukaryota; kingdom Metazoa; phylum Chordata; class Amphibia; order Anura; family Dicroglossidae; genus Nanorana; species Nanorana parkeri. The sequence goes on along the minus strand of NW_017306293.1, from coordinate 2,841,681 downwards.
TATTATTACATCAACTTGTGCAGAAAATATGGATTAGGCAGGGATCAGCCCTTTAACCAGGGAAAGTTGTGTCAACTTCTGCCTCTATTAAAGAATTAACGTTTGGGACCCTATGGGTACTGTTCACCTTAAAGTTCAACCTTGGACAAAATGTTCTTTTTAGTTTTGGATAGATTTAGGAAGGGTAAATTCACTTGCCTAGTTTTTATTGCTGTCTGTAATCTCATTGGGGAGATTTCACCTCACCTTCTGTCCCTGTGAGAGCAGGACAAGAAATGACAGGAGCGGTTGTCACAAAGACAGCACTAATAACCTTACAGAGTTCACTGCAGAGATTTCACATTATGTCTCAACAAGATGTAAGGGAAAATCTCCCCAATGGTAAACTAGATTGAAAATAAAAGCATAATAGAGGTTTATGTTCCTAATCCCCTCTGCAAAACTAAAAAAAGGAACTTGTGACTGGAGTTGAGTATTTAAGAAAGAGAAGTCCGTTGCTCTGTTATTATTTAAGGGACTAGTCATTTACGGTTGCATCTTCTCCATTTTATTATCACATACTAACAATTTTTAGCCACAATTATACCGTTATACGTTTACTGCTACTAAAGAAAACTTGTGAAGGCATAGGAACTGAAGCAAGGACTATCCCGTGTTGAGCTGAACATTTAGTAACACTATATGGTGTGCTAGGATACTGCTTTGTGGTGTCCTATGCCAATTTAATTTGAACATAAAGACAGTCGAAAGACTGATATTGTGTTTTTGTGTTTATTGGCTGATGAAGGATTGTTATTAAATGATGAAACATGTTAATTGTCATTCATTATTCGGGGTTAGGAATACATTCTTCATCATTATGTCCAGTGAAACCTCCTTCAAACAAGCCTCTTCCAGCTATACTATAAAGACTTATGATACGGTCATTAATCTCTGGTGTATGTTTTATATTAAAAACTCTGAGAACCAACTTACCAAAAGGGAAATATTCAGGAAGTTTCTTGAGATAAATCTCTTCATCTTTCTCCAGGAAAACGCAGATGATAATGCGGTCAAACTAAGAACAAATGTACACAGTGCAATATTAATATTTAATCAACATATATTCACACATTAGCTTGCTTTTACGTATACTTTCGTGGCAGAGAATAGAGATCTGCCATTGCTGATTTGTTTCTGAAGGGGCATGCCCTAAGGTTGCCATCCATATTCTTTATTCCCTACTTGATGAGTCATTAACCTTAAAGCCCATTCCCGCCTTTGTAAGTGATTAGCATTTATTGTGGTATTGTAGTAGTGCAGTGATCTTGTATATGTGTACATGCAGCCTGTTATCACTGTGTGTATGTGGAAAAACCCAGGCTGCAAAGTGGCTGCAAGGCATCAGCAGAATTAAGATGTAAAGATCCTTCCCCTCCCCTCACTCCCAAATACTTGTAGATACAAAACATTTTGCTGCCTACAGTTCATTCAGTGATGGTTTATATCTCCTTAAGAGACCAGCCAGTGTCTAAAAGCTCTACACTAATCTGTCCCTATGCACTTTATCAGCAGCAATTCCTGTGATTTCATTTTCATAACTAAAGCTCATTGTCAATATGGCTGCTGTGAACCCACCCTTTTATATTATTATTATACAGGATTTATATAGCGCCAACAGTTTGCACAGCGCTTTACAAATAAGGAAGACATTACAATTACAATACAATTCAAGACAAGATGGTAAGGAGGACCCTGCCTGTGAGAGCTTACAATCTAAAAATATATATATTTATTTATATTAGGGCTGGTAATGATTAACATTTTCATGTTCGATTAATCTAAATTTGTTTTAATCGATTAATCGATTAATTTCGATTAATTATAATGCACATACAGATCCAACTACATTAGCCTATACAGATACAGCACAGCAATGAAGTAATAAAATGAACTAGGATCACAGTAATCCAGCACTGTTATTAATCTCACGTGCCCCACTCAATATGGCCGCCGCTTGAGTGGGGCAACTCAGAATAATTACGTGCTGGATTAGTGTGATCCTAGTTCATTTTATTACTTCATTGCTGTGCTGTATGTGTATACGCCAATGCCTTGGCTGGTGCTCGTGCAGAAAGTTTCTTGGGCAAACTCACCGGCCCAAGTGGCTCCGTCGGCTAGCGAAGGGGGGAGGAGTCCGGTGACTTCACGGACATTATATATTTATATAAATTATACTGGCTTATTCGAAATCCTATTGGTCCTTTGCAAGCCAACTGACATCAGTTCAAAGGCCAGAAAGTGCATTATCATTAGTTGGCTACTTTCACAGTAAAATCCCCCATTATTTTGGCACATTCATGAACAAGCAGGGTTTGCCTAGAACCCCATGTTAGAGCCAAACCTGAGCCATACATCTATAAAATAATATTATATGTAACAATGACTCCATATGAATGCAGTTATGTAATATGGAGGCATTAACATAAGACAAAGCAATGATCCTTTGGCCATTTCGAGAATAATGAGCTGATTAAGTATAATCCTACCAACACTCATCTATTGGTCTATTTTCCTTACTCCAGAGTTCACTGTAGCATTGTTCTATTCCCTGCTTCTGCCTTTTACTCATCACCTCATGCTGGAAATAATGAAAACAGACCTGCAGAACAATATAAGTGTCCATTTAAAATATTTATAAAGCAATTCTGGACACAGAAAGCAAAACCATTTACAAAAAAAAAACTTGTTATGACAGAACTATGTAGGCTGCCATTGCCCATTGCTTCTTCTGCAAATCCTATGTATCTGGCTGGCATGCTGACTCTATTACAGTAGTACTTTCTCATCTGCATTCTTGTTCTGGGTCAGTGACTAACACAGTAATAAAGTCATAGAGTCAGCATAACAGCCAGGCAACTAGGAGTTCTTAGGAGGGGGTCAACTATGTCAATCCCTATATTTCTCTCATGTAAGGTTTTCCTTAAGGCCCCGTTCACACTTAGCGATTTATCGCGCGGTAATTCCCACGATATCGCGGCAATTTACCGCGCGTTATTGCTCTCCAATGCTTCTCAATGGGGCAAAGGGTCCTGCTGTCGTGGGTCGTGTGTCGCAAACGCGCGATTTGCGAATCGCGCAGTGTGAGTGGGGCCTTAAACTGAATAGTTTGTACATTTTGAGACCACCTTTTATTGTTACTAAATATTTGTGTTAGGGTCAGACTCTAGGGTGTTGACCCTGGTTACACTTGTGGGTCACCTAGGGTGGCAAGAGAGCTGCGGGTAGTGTAGGCTGACTTTGAGCTGGGCTTAGCAGAGTGAAGGATGACTGGACGCAGGGCCAAAGTTAGGGGTGGGCATGTGCTTCGGGCTCCGCATGAGGAGGGGCACCGTCTGCAGAGTGAGCAATCGACCAAGGGCGGACCTACCGCATCAGGGCCTGGGGCTGGGGGAAGGCCCAGTGATATTTGGCCCTGCCCCCCTTCAGTGGAGAAGGAATGGCAATTCAATTTTTTTGGCAGCCGTATGGTACTGCGCTTGCTGGGAACCTCGCGGCAGCCTTCCAGGGAACCACAGTGGGGCCTGTTTACAGCCCCGGTCTGCACATCTGCCCCTGCTGCAATCCTCCACATCTGCCCCTGCTGCGTTCCTCCACATCTGCCCCTGCTGCCATCCTCCACATCTGCCCCTGCTGCAATCCTCCACATCTGCCCCTGCTGCGTTCCTCCACATCTGCCCCTGCTGCCATCCTCCACATCTGCCCCTGCTGCAATCCTCCACATCTGCCCCTGCTGCAATCCTCCGCATATGCCCCTGCTGCAATTCTCTGCATCTGCCCCTGCTGCAATTCTCCACATCTGCCCCTGCTGTGATCCTACACAGCTGCCCTGCTGCAATCCTCTACATCTACCCTTCTGCATCTGCCCTGGGGGGGGACAAGAAAAAATCTTGCACCAGGGCCCTTTGTTCTTAAGGTCCGCCACTTCAACCGACTAATTTGTTTAGCAGAGTAGTAGAGCATACCACAAGTGCCCCGTCAGATAATAATACACAGCACACACTTGCAGGGAGAAGCGGCTCTTTAATGAATAAAGTAGCATTGGAGAATGAGGAGATTTAAAGCCTTGCCTCTGTGGTGGATCAGGAGAGGCACTGCCTTGACAAAAGAAGGAGATGCCAGAAGTGTGGGGTGGGGGCAGGAGTCTTTGCCTCGGGTGACGGAATGTCTAGCTTGCCACTGACTGGACGTCTGGGCAGGGTGCAATGCCATGATGTAGAGTAGGTAGCATGGGATGCCCCAGGAAGTGGAATATAAGGGCCAGCTACTATTCTCCAAAACTCCTGATTTGGAGATAGATTTTGCTGCATGCTGACCCCAGGTTGTGACCCCCTAGGTTCACCCTATTTAGCTAACGTAGATGACAGTCATCAGGAGACAAGGCCAGAGGTCAGGGCAGGCTGCTGACCAGGATCACCAGGAGAAAAGATAAAGGTCGGGACAGGCAACAGACACGGATACTAGAAGACAAGCCAAAGGTCAGGACAGGTAGCAGACAGGGATTACCAGGAAGAGGTCAAAGGTGGGTACACAGAACAGCAACAAGAACAACCAATTTGACAGCTTACAGGGGTTCAGCGACTAGCTAGGAAAAGCATTGCTTGGGCAGCAAGCTGTGAGCTTTGAGTTTAAATAGGGTGAGCAATCAGGTGAAACCCCCGGATTGTTCTCAAGCTGACAGCACTGATTGGCTGAGAATCTGCAAATGAATCAGTAGGTAAGATCGGGTGACGCCTAAAGTTGCCAGACCAGTGCAAGAGCCAGTTAGGAACAGAGCACATATAGTGGAACTACAAGCAACAGATCTGTGACACACAAGTTAGTAGAACTACAAGAAACAGATAAGTTGTAACGCTGGTCTGTGACAGTACTTCCAATTTGTTTACCAGCTATCCTGACACCAGTTTTAACTATTGTTAACTAACCTTCTGTAAGAGGACAAATGGTTTACTCTTGAGTATTATAAATGTATTTTAACTAGCTGTGTTTTTCCCCCTTTATCTTATCAGCAGTGTTTAGCATCAGCTAAACCACTAAACATAATAAAAGCCCTAACATTAACCCTTAACCTAGCTTTTTTTGTGTTTAATTTAATTTATAAATTTTTAGTTTACAACCATTCCATTTCCATATACATATACATTCTTATACCTTCATACATGTATGTATCCATCTTATCTTATTTTATAAGTTATCTTAAGTTATAGCATAAATCTTAATCTTCCATTCATTTCAACCATTTCATTACCTCTCCCAACTCATAAAGAGAGAGGATGGGGGGAATGGGGGGGGGGTATATGTGACCATTTTAAATGCAAGGTCTTCCCTTCTCTTTGAATTCTACTTGTAACAAAAGTAACAATTTCAAACATTTTTTATTTCACCCCCCTTGTATATTTAGTGTCTATTTCCTAAACGTTTTATATAGTTCCATGTGTAACACATTTTATTAAATGTAGTGATCTTCTTATTCATTCTCTAGTGTTTAATGTATGTGGAGGGAAAAAAAATACACCCAACACCTCTTCTCTTTTGATAAAATGGCAAAGGAATCCATATTTACATACATTAAAATCCCACAAATGAAACAAAAACAGTACAAAAACAAGAAAAAAACACAATTGGGGGTGATAGGGTATCCCCCTACCCCTGTCTCTATCCCCTCTTTTTGGAAGGATTCAATTTATTTCCAACACTTTTTAATCACTTCTGTGGGCACTTATGTCCGTCAATGTTTCCTGATTTCCATCTTTAGCTTTCTTCCTTTTCTTTTTTCTTGTAATCCCTTCTTCCCTCTTAATCCTCATGTGGGGCTTTTAATAGATTCAATCATATGTATAGTATATATTTCTATTTGTTTAAAATCTAGTCAAGTTGTCCAGGGTTTATAAAAGCCTTTGTAGTCACAGTTGCTCATATGGACTAATTCCTCCATTAATCGCAGCGTGTCTATATTTTCGAACCATTCTGTTATTGATGGAATGTTCAAGGATTTCCAATATTTTGGGATGAGTGCTTTAGCCGCATTAAGCATAAAGAGTATTAAGGTTTTTTAATATATTTTTATTGAGGATGTTGTAAGATGGAACAAATAAATCCTTGGTTCATAAGGTATAGACTTACCATTTATCTTTCCTCCTCCTGCCCCCCAGTTTTAACTATTGTAAACTAACCTTCTGTAGGAGTGACCACATCTGACAAAAGGTTTACGGTTGAGTATTATAAATGTATTTTAACTAGCTGTGTTTTTTCCCTTTATTTTATCAGCAGTATTGCTTTACGCGGACAGTAACACTTAACCTCAGCTAAACCACTAAACATAATAAGATCCCTAACATTAACCCTTAACCTAGCTTTTTTGGGGCATCCTTGTCCCACTGAGATTTCTCTTCACTTCCTGTCTGATAATTACAACAGGAAGTTAGAGGAAACCCTCCAAAGTGAGGGAAATCGCTGGTGGGCAGCAAGATCACCAGTGTATATACTTGTGCACTGCGCAGCAACTAATTCTATCAATGCAGAATTGGTTGCTGTGCAGTGCACAACTAAACACTTTCTGACGGTTAAACACCTTTAGCATAGCTGCACAATCTACACGGGGCGTTTATCAACCTGAGCGCAGATCATTATTGGATTTAATTTAGCAAGATCACCAGACCTAGTGTACCCAAATAGAGAGGGTGAATCTCCCTAATGGGAACACAGACACCAATAAAACCTGGTGGGTGTTCTAATCTCTCTCCAGTCTATCCAAAACTAAAAAAAGAATTGGCTTCAGATGTACTTTAAAGATGCCTCAGCCATACCTTGAAGAACTTACCTTTTGTCTTGATTTTTGTGCCTTAAGCTTTATACCTGTTTATATGCAGTGTGAGATAAACTAAGCCACTGTATTTGTGACTGCTCCCTCATGAGATTTGGAATGAGATTTGGTGATATCACTACTGTGATGCTCACTGTTCTTGCAGGAGAGAAAGCTGTGCCCAAGGACCTGCAGTGCAAGGATCTTCCTGCTTCTTCTGTGCTCCTTTTGTGGATCTGTGCTTTGTGCACCTCTCCTACAGCTTTTAAATAATCATCCCACCATTCATCAGATCACCAGGCATCAGGAGGTGGTTCACCTCTGACATGAGTAAGCAAAGCCCTGCTCCTCTGCCAAGATGGTCGATAGTCACCAGTAATGGGGAAAAGATAAGCTGCGGGGGGAGAGACCACAGGCAATACTGGTGACTAGTCATTTTGTTTGCTTTAAAGCTTTTATTTTAATCCCCATACAGATAAGGATACAAAAACAGCTTAAATTAGTTTGATACCATGCAGGTCATAAGGAGGTCAGAAACACCTGTGAAATCTTAGAGACATTTTAAAACTGATCTCAAATGCATTCGCCCATCTACAGTTTAAAGCGTACAAGCCTACACACAGAAAAGAAGCAAGCTGTCTTTTTTAAAAGGATACTTTTTACTACTAATAGTCAATTTAAATTCTCCAAAATTCTTTTTAGTGGTGTGCACAAACCTCTGTTCACTTTGTCTTACATTTTCTATGCACCTCAAATCAAATTTTTTATCCAGCTGCTATTCAATTCCTCTTTTTAGGGCATTATATCCTTGGATTACTTTGTTTTCCATGGGTAACTGATCATGGTTTTATCATGCTGTCTGTCTTTTGTGAAAAAATATGAAGAACATCAACTGGAAGTTACATATTTCCAAAGAACAACAACTATTTCACTGCACTTGGTGAACAGACCATCAGGGGCGTATCTGCCGTGAGGCAAACAAGGCATTTGCCTGGAGTGGCAGATTCCCTGAGAGCGGCAATTGCTGTGGTTCTCTCCCCTTGATACATTTTATTTATCAAGGGAAGAGATTCGGAGGCCTCAGTTTTTCTAAAACAATACAGACTAATGATTTCAGGACAGTGGTAGAGCACCAGAGCCAGGTCCCGGCTGCAACCTCTGCAACCCTGGTAGCTCTCATGAAAATGCCAAGTATCTGCACTGGTACTCGAAAAGTATCTGTGCATCCCTAGCAAGAATGGAACGTGTTCTGTTTTCTCTTTTTGTTTGTGATTTTTGTACCATGTTCTTATAAGTCTGATATTTCCCCTATGTCTCTGTAGCTTTTCTCTGCCTCATCTCTTTTTTTCAGGAAAAATAATTTATTTGTTCTAAATTATCTTTGAGCCTCTTTTGACTAGAGCACCCACCTTGTCCTTGTGGTCCTCCAGGTAGCTCCTAATGTTTTCCAGTGCTACATCAGCAGCCTCCTCAGAGGGGTATCCTGGTGGAAAAGCATAGTATATAAAAACAAAATATCATAACTATCCAAAACATAAATACACACCATAGGCTGCATACTCACCAAATACTCCAGTAGAGATACATGGGAAAGCCTGTAAAAGGATAAATATTTTTCAATAAAATTATTAATATAATTGTAGTCATTTAGCTTTGGTAGTGTTATTTAAATGGAATGTATATACTTATTGCTGTTCTAGATATATATGTTAAAGAGATCAGCTTGATGTAAATCATTTGTTAGCATTAAAAACTTTCTATGAATAACAGAAACCCACATAATAAAGTTATGCATCCTTGATATTTCTTTTTTTAGATTGCGAACTGCAGAACATTTACATCACTATATAGAGAAGATGAAGAACAGAACAGAAGTTGACTTTTTTCTTTATTTCTAAGATCAATCTCTAGTGCCAGTTGGTTATTTATTTTGTTCATGAGATGCAATTAATATTAATAGAAAAATAATAAAAGTCATAGTGATCCATGGTTTAGTTAGATATCAAGCATAACTAGAGTAAATGTATTATCACACAGGAAGGCTACAGTCAATATTTCTATTGAACTACTAGAGGTGTTCATCGCCTGTGATGATAAATGGAGAGAAAAGAGAGGAGGGTGTGAGAGAAAAGAGGAAGTATAAAATAGATAGAAGCATTACAGATTTGTTAAGCCTGACAATAAATGAATAGGAGATGTAAAACCGCTAAGTGCTGGAGAATTTAATTAAGAGAACATATTCTCATTGTAAAGATTTTCAGTTAATGGTAACTAGTGCTAGTATCTCACCACTGAGCGGAGCTTGTTCTCAGATGCCAGGTGCATGCTGTTCTTGTAGCAGTTACTCAGATCCTCCTTTTGTGTGGGACCAGGATTTCCCTCTGCCACTGGACCCACTGTATGAATAACATCTAGTAGCAAAAAAACATACATTATACAAAGCAAAAAAGTACCCCAGAATGTGATTGAATGATGTTTTAATCCTAGATAGGGAACAAAAAGAGGCATTTGAAGAAAGAGTGTTATAACACATCTAGCACCAATTGATGGCCTATAGATATAAACCTGTTTAACTAGCACTAGAAAGAAAGGAAAGAGAGAATTAGCATAAATGTATTTGTATTTAAGGCAGTCACACAATACTACTATGGAAAGTCACTTGTGTACAATGGACATTATTCCAGTACACTTCAGGCAAACTTGAAAATTTTCCATGAAATACATGAAGGGATCTCTTACTCACATAGCACCTCTAATGTCATGCTAGAATTGATTCTGTACACCACACTACTCCTTCTCTCAATAATTATTGTCATATGGCATCTCGTGTTTTGCAATGCACACAGCTCCAGTCATTTAAAAGAAGACAGCTCCTTACACCCCCTACTTGGTTACTCTCTTTAAGAGTGTTCTCTTGGGCAACTCCTTCCCTACGTCTATGCTTCATTCCGACATCAAAGCGATTCCCAAGCCTGGAAAAGACCTATGGGAATGTGCTAATTATAATCCCAAAGTCATCTTAAACTCAGATATAAAGATTCTGCCCTATAGCCTTAACCCTTTGCTACCATTCTGCCAGGGACAAAACAAGACAAGCCATAGACCTAACTTGTGTTGTTAACAAAATGAACACCAAAGCTTCAACTTAGCTTCAACACAGAGAAGGCCTTGGATAGACATAGTTGGACTTCTACCTTTACTTTAACCTCTACCTTATACCATATAGGCATCAGGGTTCCCTTTTTCCAGGCCATTTGGCCCCTATTTAAGGGGACAATGAGGAGGTTGAGGTCACGTTCTGAAGAAGGGAGCGTGACCCCGGAAACGCGTCAACGACGCCACAATCCAGTGGCACACAGACAGATTGCAGTACTGAAACTGCTGTTTCTCTGAAATCATCCATATACGCTGTTGTCTGACATACCATTGTGACTACCCTTGCACTCCTGTTTATCGTGTCTTTTAAAATGAAAAGGATTATCTGCACTGGGTTGGGCGCCCTTCTGTCTCTTTTGTCTTCCATTTTGGCCCTATATTCAACTCCCTCTGTGGCAGTGAGAACCCCACATGCCACATCCATACAGATATACAGTGGCACCCAGCAAGGATGCCTCTTATTGCCTCTCATCTTTGCTGTATGTGTGGACATGGTTGAAGTCTGCATTAGAGCTAATCCTAACATACAAAGGCATTAGAGGGAAGAATAAACCCTTTACCCTCTTGCTATTCATGGAGGACATACTACTTACGCTCACACAACACATTACTACTCCTCCGAACCTCCATAATGGACTTTCCCAATATTGTCAGTCATCGGGCTATAAGATAAATACCATAACATTCTGACTCTCTTAAGTATCCTGGGTACCTATTACTCCATCTTATGACTCATTGTATGGAGAAAATAGCTCTTCTCTGTTCAGAGACATCTCACACACCCTCCAGAAATGGAAATCTCTACATCTCTCACTCCTAGGCCATTTGGCTTCAGTAAAAATGTCTATCCTCCTGAAATTCCAATACTTGTTCAAGACCCTACAAATGAAAATTCAAAACATCACCTTATGGAAACAGCAAGCCATAGAATATCCAATTAACCTATTTCCCCTCTAAACTGCAAGCTGGCCTTGTGGTCCCTGCCCTGCATAAATAATATCATGTAGCCTACTTAAGAACCCTTGCATTCTGGTCCACTTTTCATGCATTTGATAAGTGGACAGAACAGGAGAAGCTCTGACTAGCATCTGTATCCCCAAATTCAATGCTACGGAGCTCCAACATCAATATACCAAACACAGACCTATTGAGACCCATGGCTTTACGAAAGGTATCTGGAGGAAGAGAAAGGATAAGTACTCCATAACTACAACTAATCTGCCATGTCCTCTTTTTTATTCATACTAGCAATACCAGATAGTTCTACACAATATATGGTTCAGTCCTGGAGCAAGCATGATCTATTTAAAATTCTTTAGGTAGTCGATGGTGGAGACAAGTGATTGCTCTCCTTCACTGCATTACAGGAGAAATACTCTATACCTACTAAAGATTTTTACTCCTACTTACAAGCTCTAACCCTTTAAACATTTGCTACCTTCTCGTAACCTAACCAGTTGGACTCATATATGGAGACCATCCCTCCAGAAAGGGGTTGAGCTCTGAGATTTAGCAACTCCTGATTTCTTTGCCAAGTGATCCTTTTTGAAAACATCAATACATGATAAAGTGGAATAATGTAAAGGACCTGGGCCATGAACTCCCCATCACCTCTTGGCAAACTATCTGGAGTTGTGAAAGCAAAAGCTTTATATGTATGCTTTACAATGAAAACCTATAAGCCTCTATGAAATATTTCCCTCTGTTTCTAATTTATGCTGGAGATGTCAATCAGGGATAGGCTCCCTATTTTATATACTGTATACTTGGTTAAGCTGCAGTATAAGGACTTATTTGGCACTCATGAAGGATATAATCTCCAATATCCTTGGATCCCATGTGCCCTTTGATCCCACCCATTATGTGCTAGGACTACCTTTCCAACATCTTTCAGTGACCATGAATAGCTATGAACAGCTGCACAATGTTTGATAGCACTTACATGGAAGCTATCTACTTCCCCATTAAAACTCCTTAACTATATTAACAAGGTGAAAACCACTGATCTTCTAATGGCAACTACAAAATAACAGAGAAATACAACAAACTTTGGAACCCCTTAATCCAAATTTACACTTCACTACAGGAAGGCGGATTTCACCCTCAGTACTTCCCCCCCCCCCCCCCCACACACACCACCACACTCGTCCTTTATCGATGACTGCTAAAATAGATCAATTAAAAACATATTTCCACACACAAGAACACTGAAAATAACTGGTTTTAATTGTACAGACTGAAAATACTCTGTAATGCAGAAAATGCCTTCCCACACACACACCTGGAGGAATCTCTCATTGGGCCAAGCTTCAGTATCTTACTAGTCGGCCCTGCTGGCTCTCAAAATACCTGAACAATGCCTGCATCTAATCAAATTGTTCAGATATTTTGACAGCAGGGCTGACTAGCAAGATACTGAAGCTTGGCCCAGTGGGAGATTTCTCCATCCACACAATTTAGTATAGATGAGGAATCTGTTGCACTTTTTCCAACTGACTATAGAAAATCTGCAAATAATCTATAGGTGTATGGCCGAATGGCTAGCTTTACACATACTTCCATCTAAAACTATCAATGTCAATATGTGCTTTGTAGTCTTTTAATCACAACTACATAGGCCTAGACCACAAAGAGTGTTGACCATTCCTATCTGGCAGTCTTGATTGCACTACTATATTTTTTCAACTCATTGTGCACACCTATTCTAATAATACAACCCCTCATCATAAAACATATTATTAAAACCCTGTAATAGGCCCCTATTAGCAGGACAGAATGACTGGCTGCAGTGCTTCTCACTCAATGCCATCTGAAAAGCCTGTTTTATCTGCCTGTAGTAAAATAATGTAAAACTCATAGGTAAACTCAGTAGTCTTTCTAACTTTAGCTTTGTGTTAATATTGGATGCATGATAAAATCAGAATTCTAAATGATATGACTCATTTCTTAGAGTTTATTTTTAATGAGTAGTCTTGTTATAATGATGCTGACATCAATTTAAATAACATATTGTAACTGACTTCCAAGGGGTGTACACTGGTACATTATACTCACATCTAGCAGGAAGTAGGTAGCCACAGGTAATTTTTGACTGTCCAGTTTCACAGCCACCAAGAGAGCTGCATTCATGCTTCAAGAGAGGACCTGCTGCCTGGTGTATGCATCCATCCACTTAAAAACAGAAAAAAAAATAAGGAAGACATGAACGGTGAAAATAAAATAAAAGACATTAGGCCTCCATTACATATTGCAACAACTAACAGTACGCAGCTAACTAGGAATGAGGTTCACGTTTGCGACAACGCATGATTCACACAAATTCTCCCTGATAAAAAGTGCTTTGTCTTTCCCTCTTAAAATTCAGCCTAAGAAAAAGGCTTACATGATGTGAAGCATGTATTTTCTGTTTTTCTGGCTCTTATCTCTGACATAATATACTATAATAAAAAAAAACCTGCCTTGTCTCTCTCTCTTTCATTGCTGCCCAATCAAGCTGCTTACATAGTCTCAAGCCACTTTGCTACACAGTATGTCTGGCTATTGTCTCTGAAATGTTGCTCTGTAATGTTTATTTAATCTTCGTAACAACTGCCTTATCTCTGGAATGTGGGTTTGTGATTCTGAAGTATTTTTGTGCACTCTGTGTTTATAATATATTATACACAATCTATGCTATGAAACATGTTTTGCCCCTGTTTGGCATCTACAAAGTTGAGGAATCTAGCTTTATTTTTGTTAGACATGTAAACCTTTACATAGTTTTTAGATCTGTTCTATCTACTACAGTACTTCAATCACTCAATTCTAGCCTATTACTGCAAGATACAAAAATCATATGTCACAGCAGCAACTTTTTTTTAACACTTCAAATGAATCAGATAAGCATGCTGCTGCTTTATGTAAGTCAAAGAATAATGAAAAAAAAAGGAAAACTGTATTTTGTGACATTGTACAGAATACAGTGTCGGTGATGCTGTTACAGGGGATCACTTAAAGGCATCTCTGGCACATGTAATTTGAAGAATTTGAGTTTTTCCCATATCACGCCCATCAAATAACATGGAGGGCCATCTCCTCGCTGAACAATATTTATTACATTTTCTTTTTGCGTTGGTATAGGTCCCCCATGGCAGTGCCCGGCTTCCCATATCCTTTAATTGACAATCTCCTGTCAGCCTTGAAAATGGAAAAAAATGATTTAGAAAATTCGCCTCCCACTGACTTAGCAAATTGCTAACTATTTCAGCGCTCCACAAACCCACCCGCCCATCACCACAGTTAACTCACAAAAGCACAAAGCAGCTTGTAGTACTCAGCTAACACTAGGTTGCTCAAACTAATGTCATATTGGTTGGCATACTTTACATCTAACACTGACAGGATTAAATACATTAATGTTTAAAGCCTAGGGTCTAAAAATAAATCAAAAGGTGTGATTGACCAAAGCACTGCACTTATACGTACTTAAAAGAATGTTAGCAGTATGCAGCACTAAGGGGCATATCCAGGTATCTTTAACCTTGCAACTAGCTCCAGATAGTAAAAAATCTGGCTTGTCATTAGGAATTCAGTTTGTCAAAGATAATCATCTTGATAATCTAGTGTGAGACTCACTAGATTAGCTTTGCCCCACAATTGCTGTCCGTCTAGACTGTATAAATGTGATTCTTGCTGTCAATATTGTAAGCTCTCCATCTCATAGTGTTCTAATCTCCCCCCTACCCTCTCTGTCTCAGTGATGAATCCGCTCACTGTCATGTTATAACTCCTCTCTCTCTCTGTTGTGTTCTCCTCCCTGTGGGACACAATTAAATATCATCTCATGAATTGGTTCTAATCTGGTAACTTGTAATTTAGCTGGAAATCAAATCAACAACATATACAGAACAGTCGACCTCTATATATGCAGATTTAAAGGATCAGAAATCAGAGCAAAGTGATTATCCTTCATTTAGATGCAACAGTGAGTGCTTTTGTAATAAAATGAAAAATAACAAAAGCTGGGTAAACAAGACGCCTTTACGGATGACTTAGACGGGAATGTTACAGAATATCTGAATTACAGAGTTCATTCACCCACTAAACATATTTAATGGCACTTCAGACAAGTTTTCATTAATAAAGGGGCTTTCTGGGTTCTATAGTTTACAATTAACTTCAACCTAGTAAGTTATACATTTTTGTAGCTAAAATTGACAAGGACATTTTAAAAGAAACCTCCTGCGAGAATAATATGGAGGATACCACTGCTGACTTCCCCTTAAAATTGCTATCAGCCCTGATCTCATGTTGATTCTTCAACACTCCAGTATACTGCAAATCCCATAGGTGCAGGCCAAATGGTGGGTTTTCACCTTCAGTCAATCCAGCCCAAAAGCCAGCCGCACTCCACGGGTCTTAAAAATATAAATCCAATCTTTATTGTAATTCACAGGTACCGTATATATGCACCACGAACGTGCTCCCCAGTACAAGAGAAACCCTTTAACACATTTCACCGATAAGGCTTAATCATAGGAACCTATGATTAAGCCTTATCGGTGAAATGCGTTAGTGTTTTTTTTCTTACAAAAGATTGGATTTATATTTGAAGATTTGTGGAGTACGACTGGCTTTTCGGCCGGATTGACTGAAGGTGAAAATGCACCGTTTGACCTGCACCTATGGGATCTTCATTACATTGATCCAGCCGGAGAATTGGAGCGGTAAGATTTCTTTGTGAACTCCAGTGTAATGGTTTTTGGCAACTGGTGTCAAGAACAAGTGAAATTTGCAAATGTACACAGACATGCTGACTTATAAATCTTCCGCCCAGCCATATGTGTTTCCACCACTGGATGGAGCTGAGGAGCATAGGACTGAGTTTGGGTCATAGTTTGAGGACTGCTGAATTAAGGGGTTTTCCTATTTGTAAGAGTTATTATAAAACATAAGCAATCCGGCTCTAGAACCAACAAATTCTTTGGTGGACCACCCTTGGGTGAATGTCTTTTTTAGTATTCAAAATTAATTGAAACTAAAGTGACACTAAACTCAGGAGTTAAATCTTAAAAATGCATTCAAGTACCTTAACTATTAACAAAAATGTATCTTATTTGTGTATCACTCAGCTGTAGTTCCTCAAATCATCTCTGAATTGGTGCTGACACTGTCCTTCCTTCTGGAGGGTGGCTACTTTTGTCCCCCTTGGTCCCTGTGTGTGTTGTAAAGTATCCACCACTGCAAACTTGCTTCCGTGATGGACTACAATCTCAATACAAATGACTAAACTAAATGTGAGATTGTAGTCCATCAAGGAAGTGAGCTTGGAGTGGTGGATACTTTACAACATACACAGGGACCAGGGCTGGATTAAGATCATCATGGGCCTGGTTCTGAGGATTTTGGTGGGCCTTTTTAGGGAAATACATTTTTTTAAAAACATTTTAATTACCATTAAAGTGCATGAACAATACATTGGATATCTTAAAGACACAGAATAAACAGGCTTTTTCACTGAACCCCCGAATTTCCTAAATGAGGCAAACTGGTAAATTAAAAACTACACATTCACTTTTCATGCTCTTTTTGCTTGCAAATTCATCAAATGTAGAATCATCCAATTACACTGCATTACATTTTATATATAATATATAGGAAACATCATGTGACACAGAACATTCTGCGACATCTGTTGTGGCTGCTGATGGGTTAAAGGTGGCAAAAATCATGTTTAATAAAATTAGCTAGGAGGCCTTACACTTACCACCAATGTAATGGAGGTATTCTCACTAACCAGTAGTATAACAGAAGTATTCTCACTCTGTAGATGAACATGCACACTCAGCTGAATCCAACCTGCCTGTTTATAGGACAATATTTGATTAGCTAAATCCATCCTCGTCTATTATTACCCCCCAATCCTCCAGTGAGGAGACCATCTGTGACTCTCATCACCCCTCTGGTCCCACTGTGCCCCACATCCCCTCTGCTCCCACATCTCCCCTCTGGTCCCACTGTGCCCCACATCCCCTCTGTTCCCACATCTCCCCTCTGGTCCCACTCACCCCCACATCCCTTCTGCTCCCACTCTCCCCCCTCATCACACTTTTGCTCTCACTCTCCTCCTCATCACCCCAGTTCTCCCACTCTCCCCCTCATCACCGCTGTGCTCCCACTCTATCCCTCATTACCCCTTTGCTCCCACTCTCCCCCCTCGTCACCACTTTGCTCACACTCTCCCCCCTCATCACCACTCCGCTCCCACTCATCACCCTTCTGCTCCCACTCTCCCCCTCATCACCGCTCTGCTGTATCTTAATGGAGCCCTCCCTCTTGTGTATCTCACCTTCTGGATGGCAGCTGGGGTGATCTCCCCCTTCTCCCACTGCCACAGGATACTTTTTTATTGTTTGCATGTTATCACAGACATTTCACACAGTTGATGGGAGACCAGCATACCCCTTAAAGAAATGTTGACATTGTTAAAACTAAACCCAGCTTTCAGGCAGAATTACTGGCTCACAGTCAGATTGTGAAAGGGTTATGAATTCTGATTGCTGTACTAGACCACAAATGCATTGCAGTTGCTGTAGATCAATAGTACACAATCTCTCTTCATCATCTTCTTCCCCAAATATGATAGACCCTGATCACTGACATGTTACCACAGAGATAGCACACAGATAAAACAGACACTGGATGAAGAACAGCTGAAGTGAAATACCTTTCATGCAAGGAGACACTGCCAGAATCCCAGACTGTACCACCTTCTATAATTGTGGGGGGTTCATATGTCATAATTTGCATATAAATGGAGGCTCATTCAGATGTAAATACCACAATCCATTCATATGTAAATCTAACAGCCGGGGCTATTTTCACTGGTGGGCCTAGAGCTGGTGCTCCAAACGCCCCTATGTTAATCCTGCCCTGGCAGGGACAATGGGGAACAAAAGTAGCCACTCCCCAGATGGAAGGACAGTGTCAGCACCAATTCAGAGACGATTTGAAGATTCGACAGCCGAGTGATACACAAATAAGATACATTTTTGTTAATAGTTAAGGTACTTGAATGCATTTTTAAGATTTAACTCCTGAGTTTGGTGTCACTTTAAGCCCTTTTATACAAACATGAAACCTGAACACAAAATAGTGAATTCCATTATAAACAACAGACTGCTGAACTAAAACCACCTTGAACCACCTAAAGAGAACAAATATTGTTTGGGTGCCATTTATGTTCCTCTACAGACCAAACTGGCTGTGATGCCCCTGCAAAGCCACAACTTTGTGGCTGCACACCTCTGTATTCTTCCTTAAAAGAGAACTATGGGGTAAGTGTTTTTCCCCGTAGTTCTCTTTAGGGTCATGGAAGGACATATACTAGCGTCCTCCCGTGACCCAAAGCTTAGAATATTGCAGGCTATAGCCTGCGATATACTGTGAGCGCTGTAGCCGGGACGGATCCCGACATTACTGTTGAGATCCACCCAGCTGTGTGAGTGACAGCTGACTCTGCCTATCTAAAGGTAGAGCCAGCTGTGCCCAACCCCTCCCCTGTTCGTTCCTCCACTCAGCGCTGGAGGAATGGAGAGGGGAGGGGAATACCTTCGGGGAGAGGTGACTGACAGTCACCGTTCACTGCAGAGAGACGATTGGGAAGTGAACAGATCGATGCATGTTTCTGCTCACTTCCCGATCTATTGAGCCGACCTATGACAGCTTGTTTGTCACAGGTCGGCTCCAACTATGAGGATGAGTGGAAATCACTCACCTCATAGTTCTTCTTTAAGGCCTTGTTCATGCTGAGCATTTTGTAGCCCTTTTTCTGCCCTAAAAATTGCTCAAAAAATATGCCCAAAATATCCTATTAATTTCTAGGGCCCTGTTCATATATAAGCATTTTGTCGCAATAAGCGCAACACCTGTCAGTGGAAAAAATACATGAGCTTTTTTTTGGCATATTACAGCTCATTTTGGCCCCATAGAACCGATAGAAAAAGCTTGAAAACGTGCATTGTTATGCGCGTTTGCTCATTAACATCAATGAGCTGCAATCTGCTCACAAAAACGCGAGACTTGATTTATGTGCGTAATACTGCACAAAAAAGGGGAATCAAAAACGCTGTTGCCTAGGTGTGAACACAGCCTAAAGCGTGTATATTCAACATACAACCGAAGTGTTATACAGGTTCATGTAAAATGAACAGGAAACAACCATATTCAGCATGTGTGCAATACATTTGAAATGACGGAATGATCTGTCTTTAGTAAAGTGTTAGCTCCCAAAGTACAATAAGCAGCTATAATTTCACTAGCCTATCGCTGCAATTATTCCTGAGAGTCTTCCAGATCCAGCACTAGTTAAACCTCATTGCAAAATATGTATTTCTTATCTTAGACATGTCTAAAACAGCAGGTAATTGTGTATAACTGTATATTGAAATTGTCTGTTTGTACTGCACATAATAACAGTCAGTACTCTGATGTTATCTACAGTCACTGTATTAACATTCTTTTTTAGGCGCAGAATGGAATGAAGGGAAGCACAAATTATGAATAAAAGCAGAGACCTGATGTAGATTGTGTTTCCTCATCAATGATAACATAATAACTAGATGTAAAGACGAACTCCAGGCAAAAAATACACAGACGCAGCCCATGTATTGAACAGTTTGATCAGATAAAGAATTTGTAATTATGTTTAGCCAGCCTTGTGATTCATAGTACAGTTACTTATTTCCTTTCTTAGCTTTTTCAGCTTCCTATTTCAGCTGCCTGCTTACTGGGCAATGAGTCAGTAGTCGTATTATGTTCATTCATATGTACTGAGCAACAGAGGCGGCTCTAGACTTTGTGAGGCCTTAGGCGAAACTAAAACGCGAGGCCCCACTTACACCCATAATTTAAAAAATGCAAGCAATAATTAAAAATGAACTGTGATAATCAGTGATAGAGGGAGGCGGATGTCCACTGGATGGGCGCAGTGCATGTGCAAAGATTTTTGCCTACACTGGTTCCCCAATCCTCCCACCCACTTCCGGCATCCTCAGGATGCTGCCTATGCACAATAAGATGGTGCCATTTATCGATCAACGTACAGAGCAACGGTACAAAACACTGCAGCCATATAAAAATATGTACATCGCTACAGAGCATAGCAGCGCTACATATGTATGTAGAGCTTTGCTGAAGATATCACCCATTCACCCCCCGTGGGTTATATCCTGTGAGCACCCCACAATGGGTCAGCACCCCCAGCTCATCCCCAGCTCCAGAATATGCCCAGATGATGATGGGAGTTCTCCCTTGTAGGGATGTCGGTGTACTCGATTCTCATTGTGTGCCCAGTGTCCTTGTACTCGCAGCTTTCTCCTTGGCTGCCTCGCTCTCCAGCTCCAGGGTGAATATGAGAGTCTCCTCACCCAGCAGCAGATCCAGCTAGAGTGCTCCCACCACCACCTCTGAGTCCACTGACCCCACAGCTCTCCCTCTGCCACTGTGCCCACTTCTGTCCCACCACCCTCTGAGTCCACTGACCCCCGTCTGGCTTTTCCTCTGCCACTGTGCCCATCTCTCTCCTCTCCCACCACTGCCTCTGTGTCCACTGACCCCTCAGCTCTCCCTCTGCCACTATGCCCACCTCTGTCCCACCACCGTCTGTGTCCACTGACCCCCCCCCAGCTTTCCCTCTGCCGCTGTGCCCACCTCTGTCCCACCACCGTCTGTGTCCACTGACCCCTCAGCTCTCCCTCTGCCACTATGCCCACCTCTGTCCCACCACCGTCTGTGTCCACTGACCGCTCAGCTCTCCCTCTGCCACTATGCCCACCACCATCTGTGTCCACTGACCCCCCTAGCTCTGCCACCTGGGTACAGAGCTCACCTGGTCTTTTTTTTGTTTGTTCCTCTCGCCACTGACTTCAGTGCAGCAGCCCTCTGCTTTCCGGCCGTGATTTGTCGGTGCAACGGTGCGGCAAGTCAAAGGAGCGGCCATTTTCTCGGGGCTATCCCCTCGACCTCCAGCCATATGTGTGTCCATG
>NW_017306293.1:2819793-2820480 GCF_000935625.1 Nanorana parkeri | reverse complement strand
TAGGTGTGTACGTGTGTGTGTACATGGACAATTGTTAATTGTTGATTACAGTAATATAATGTTATGTGTATTTGTTTACGTTTGACAATTTTGCCTGGGTCCCCCCCTTAAAATCCATACCAAACCCCTATGGGGAAAAGAGTCTGGTATGAATTCTGGAGGGGCCACATGTCACTGTTTACATTTTAGTCTGTGGTGCCTCAAGATTTTGCATACTTTTAAAGGGTGCTGTGGCTGAAAAAAGGTTCTGAAACTATATTAACCCCTTCATGACTGAGGCCCTTTTTTCAATTTTTGCACCCATGTTATATTCCACATTTTAGGCCTGAAAATGACGTAAAACCCCCCAACATTATATATTTTCTGAATGCCAAGACCCTATAGAATAAAATGGTGGTAGTTGAAAATTTTTATGTTGCGCAATATTAGCGCAACTCCTTATTAAACCCCAAAATTTAGTGACAAATTTAATTAAATGCCCCAAAACACAACAAATTACCCATTTTTTAAATGAAATATAAAAGATGAGGTTACAACGAGTAAAACGATACCCAACATGCCCAGTTTACAGATTGCGTGCGACCGTGAAACGGCGAAAAACTGCAGTACCCCAAAAAGTCAATAAAAGACACTTTAAAAGCCCCCACAGGTCATCAATTTAGAAATACCCCAAAATACTGGCCCTAG
>NW_017306293.1:2797191-2819636 GCF_000935625.1 Nanorana parkeri | reverse complement strand
CTCAGGATGAGTATGTCCGCCGCTGTCTTCTTCCTTGCTGAGGAGATATTGGAACCCGCTGATCTGTAGCTCCCAGTTTCCCCAGTCACTAGCCAAGGCTTGAGTGTAGGGTAAACAAACTCTGATTTATTGAGCAACTGCACAAACTTATATACAGCAAGTGATGAAATCAGAATATAATCCCATCACATCCCCCGTCCCCTCCCAGACCATCGGTCTGCTCAACACCACAGGTGTCCACCTGCTAACGAACTCCAGACAGCCACAGTAGGAGCCTGGCCAGAATGTCATTGTTCTGAGCTCCCTCAGAGAACAATGGGAGATAACGAGGGATGGTGCTGATAGTCTTTCAATAACCAAGTCACACAACATAACGCACTCAAACATAACCCAACACCAATACACATTTAACTCATAAACTGATCACCATGTCGTCACACTAACATCCACCCGTGACCCAAAGCTCAGTATATAGCAAGCTATTGCTTACTATATACTGATATCGCCACAGCTGGGACGGATCCCGATAATGCTGTCGAGATCCACCCAGCTGGCTGATTGACAGCTGGCTCTGCCTATCTAGAGGCAGAGCCAGCTGTGCCCGACCCTTCCCCGTCCGTTTCTCCACTCAGCGCTGCTGGATCGGAGCGGGGAGGGGGGAATCCCTGCGGGGAGCGGTGACTGACAGTCACCACTCTCTGCAGGGAGATGATTGGAAAGTGAGCGAGCGAGCGACGATATGCGTTCACTCATCACTCATGGCATACAAGAACGAGCGGTGGGGCAGCCTCTGTTTGACGTCAGGATTTTACCTATACTTTGGGGTGGAGATCTCTCTGCCTGATAGTAAAGTCTATGTCATTGCCGGGTGCTGGAACGGAAAAAAAGCATATCAGTGTCCGGCATCCCCTGCTGTTCTGTTACCCTCTAGTGCCCCAAAGGTGGCAAGCCCAATCCAGCCCTCTGTATGCAACTGGCTGCGTGTTGGGCACCACTGTACTAGCGCCTTGAGGCATATAATACTGTCATGTGCATACATAAATATTCAACCCAACACATGCCATTAAGAGTAAACACCCTATTGAGGGTCTTTTCAAAATATATATCTTTTTCCACATTCTCAATAACCTTTCAAAAACTACCCTACTATGTAGGGGATATGGACAATATTATCCCTAGGATATTCGCTACCTTAGACAAGGATGCGGGCCCAGCTGCTGGCGTCCAGCTCACTGATGCCCACCCAGCTCACTGACGTCACTGGTTGCCAAGAGCTAAGCAGGACGCCGGCCAGAGTGTCCCAGGTTTCTAAGAGCTGAGGGAAGAGATGTGTATGCTCCTTACACATTTCTCTACCCAGCTCTTAGCAACCTGGGAGGCTCTGGCCAGAAAGGGGGCGGCAGACACACTGCAAACATTGTGCAGCAGAGCAGACATGCCACTCTGCCTTTGGCACCCTAAAGTGACCCAAAGAGATGCCGCCTGAGGCAACAGCCTCGGGCTGCCTCATTATAGGCAAGGCCCTGGGCATGAAGCGTCTGTACACAGTGACTACACTAAAAGAAAAAAAAATATATATATATACCACAAGGTACAAGCATACAGAATAAGCCAATATAGACATATCTGAGTTTAAAATGACAGAGATCATTAATATATTTAAAAGCTATCACACATAGACATTTTTCAGGACCTAAGTGGGTTTCTGATTTTGGAGCTATGTCACAAAAAATACAGGAACAAAAAGTAGTCTCTGGCATCAAATGGGTTTCAGTTGACTCTGGGTGCAGGGGCTCATCACCAGACATCAAGATAACCACTGAGGTTGCCCCCCCCCCCCCATAAAAAAATGTTTTCTGGGGGCACAGAGATATCTAAAAAGCACACATAAAAATATTATTTTCAGAGTTTGCATGCCTGTGCGTTCGGCATCCATAATATATTACAGTTAGAATGTTCACTAGCATTCAATTACCTTCTAATATCATTGTCCAGTTTCACTGATTTTCTGAAGGGGCGTTACACTTTTTTGTGAGATTGGAAAGCCCCCTTCTTATTGCATATTCAACAACAAGATTTGCTGCATTCATTAAGCTGCTAATGCCGCATCTAATATAGAATGAATATTTAAAAAGAACATCACATATGGAGCAAACAGAAAAAAAACAAAAAACAAATACAATGCTTACATAACATTTACATGGGTCACTACAAAGGTAAATATCATCGGACGTGCATAATTCTTCTCCATTAAATAAGGAATAAGAAGTGGCTTAAAGGCATAGTCCACCTTTAAAAAATAAATAGTAAATGCACACTTATTCATTAGGGAAGAAAATAGGCGTTCATTATTTTTTGCATTTGCAGTCAGTAAAGCCTTGCAAACGCAATCAGTGGATCGTGTGTGCCGATTTCACAAAATGTTTAGTTTATGGGGTCTTTTACAAACTCTTAATGCTGTGAGTAAAAAATAATAAAAAAGTTTTTAAAAATGCAAAAATGGTCTGGGCACCTGAGGTTAAAAGTGGAGAACAGGGCCTGGCAGTGAAAGTAGGGATGCACCGATCCCGGCGGCAATAGAACTAACCTACATTCTCTAATCACTCTACATATACTTGTTAATAAGCTGTCTATTTATAAATCTTTCGTCCAGCCCTACGCTGGGTGAATGCCATGTGAACAGAATTCACCTAGCGTATAGCTGGGTGGAAGATTTATGAATAGATCCTTATATGTATGTAAAGGCAAAATGTTTTTGTATAGAGTGAAAAAGGGTTAGGCCTTCTGACAAGTTTTTATAGCTATGCCCCCATTGGGGAAATTCACCACTTTATTTGTACTGGTGACCATTGTCACCCAGACAGAAATTAAGGGAACGCTAGAATTTAGAGTTGTCATCAGAGGAAGAGTTGAGGGGAAATCTTTAAATGGGGACAGATATTCTGGTGATAACTTAAGGGCTTTATCCATGGATGCACAGATACCGTTTTTTTGGTATCAAGTACGAGTACCGATATTTTCTTTTTGGTACTCGCCAATACAGAATACCGATCCCGGAAGTGCCATTAAGGAAGCCACGCGGCATGTAATGACACGCCGCCCAGATTCCTGATAAGCCGGGAAGCCGTCTCCATGCTCCTTCGTCACCAGGTGACGAGGAAACATGGAGCCGGCTTTCTGGCCAATCAGGAACCCGGGGGCCAGGAAATGACTCACCGCCCGACTCTCCGGATAACGGAAGTTTCAGTATAGGCATTAGGAGCATTTGAGTACTCGCCCAAATACTCTGTATTGGTATCGATACTAGTATCGGTATATCCCTAAAAATAATTTAAGTTAAAATTAACTTTTGAATTTTTAAAGTTAAAGAATAGTGATCTTTTCCATCAGATGTATCTTATGAACTCTCAATATCCATTCTGCTATCGATGGAATTAGGCTCTTGGCAGCATTTAGGAGATGTGGTAGCAATGTTTTTCTATACTTGATAGCAGGCAGAGACGTGTTGTGGAAAAAGAGGACCCAAAAGTCTTGTGAGTGGGTTTTGGTAGTAATTTTCACCATTAGGTCAGCAGTTTGTTTACAATGGGATTTAACTAGTGAACACTGCCACCAAATATGATAAAGGGAGCTAGGAGCTAGTCCGCACCTCCAGCATAACAGGGAAATCTGCATGTCCCACCTACTTAGGTGTACTGGCTCTGTACTACTAGCCAAGAGTTTAAAGTTACTTTCTGATATATTAGTATAGATAATTTTTGTTTGGTGTTCATCGGAGAGAGTGTGAGACAATGTCTGTTCCCTGTGGGCCAAGTAGTTGTGGGGGAGGGTTTACTTGTTTGACTGCTAGAAGCGCATTGTACAGCAGAGAGATGTCATGGGATCACCCGAATGTGAGCAAGTAGATTTCTTCCAGCAGATTAAGGCTGCAATCACACCAGGTGCATTGGGGCTGTGCTGGTTGCATCTTCCAGTGTAGCCCAAATGCTAGACATGGTGATGTGTGAAGAGAGAAAAAAGAAACCTTCAGCGATAGATGGATCCAAGGTCACAAAGTAATTCCAGTAGAGGTTGTAAGGCCCTTGTGTGCATAAGGGTTTCTCTTGCCACGTCTGGGTAGCGGGTAATGGAAGCACTGTCAAAGTCGATTAGCACAATGCCTCCAGTCTTCTGGAGGATTAGTTCCTTCTCCTCATAGTAACAGAGGTGACATAGTACATTGCATGGGTTGGCTGCATGTTCTGTGCACTCTGTCTAGACAGAGTTTCTGTTATAGTACTCACATTGCCAGGACCTCCGAAACACCCAGGATTGACAGAACGCCTAGAGTATCTGTTTGTGAACGCATCTGCAAGCATCAAAGTATGGCAACGCTCATTGGTGTGCTTCTGCATGTGTTTAAGGGGATCTGCACACACTATTGGACTGTTAAAAAGGTTACTATCAAGAACCGCTACCTGCTTCTTTTAGTTCCCAAACTCTTAGAAAACATTTGATTTGCCAAGATGACCTATGCAGGAGCACTGGTCACTAGCATCTCTCCACCATCATGGTCTGGCCACACAACCGGCTGTTGTTTTTTTTAAATAAAATATTTTTTTAATAAAAAGAATTCTAAAAAACCTTTCAGGGTTATAAATCTAAGTGTATTCATGGTAAACTGCTGGGTTCAAAGGGGAATCTATAGACTCCTATTTTTTGCTGAGAAATAGATATTCTAGTAAGAGTAATGTAATATTTCACCATACATCATTATCATAAAGTTCATAGAACTTTCAGTGCCTTTTAATTTACTACACAAATGGCAAATGACTTGTGTTAGTTACCGCAAGTGTGCAAGGAATTACAGAAAAGTATAATTTTTTTTATTCTAGTAATATAATCTTTTTTTCTAGTAAACCTCAAGGCTATAGACAATATCAAATCTGCTACATTTACTGTATATATAACGGTCTGGGGCCCCCTGGTCAAATGACACATTTTGCAGATTTTGGAAGTGACAAATGTTACCAATACATTTGCAGGGAACACATTGAATTATTTTTTTCCAATACATTTTATTAATATTGCAAATAGGGAAAAGAAAAACTGAGTTACAGTTCTCCAGATGAAAATGTATACAATAGATTAGTAGCATTTCAGAGACAATCATTTTAATTTATTACAGAGCAGGGTGTCAATTGGGGAGCACATTTAAAGGAGAACTATGGGGTCAGTGTTTTTCCCCATAGTTCTCCTTGGGGTAATGGGAGGACACCAACTAGCGTCCTCCCGTTACCCTAAGCTCAGTATACCGCGAGCTACAGCTCGCGGTATACTGAGACGCCGCACCTGGAGCGGATCCCGACTTAGATGACGGGATCCGCCCAGCTGCGTGAGTGACAGCTGGCTCTGCCTATCTAGAGGCAGAGCCAGCTGTACCCGCCCCTCCCCCGTCCGTTCCGCCAGTCAGCGCTGGCAGATCGGAGCGGGGAGAGGGGAATCCAGCCCCTGCCCCAGTCACGGCAGAGAGCCGTGACAGGATCGAGAGGTGAGGGAACCCGGTATGTGTTCCCTCACCTCCCGATCTACTGAGCCGAACTGTGACAGTCTCATTGCCACAGGTCGGCTTAGAACTATGAGGTGAGTGGAAATCACTCATGTCATAGTTCTCCTTTAAATCTTGCATATTTCTATGACAAAACTGTTGATATTTTGCATCTAGTAGACCAAAAAAAAAAAAAAGAAAAAAACATAAATTGTGACATATGCAGGAGTATGGACACCCCATATGTCAGTACTTAGAAACACCCATTTTGGTAGAAATGACAGCCTCTAAAAGTTTCTTGTAGGTGGCTAACACTCTTTCTATTTTGGCTTTTGGAATATTTTCCTAATTCTTTTTTGCAGCTACTTCACATTGTCATGCATGCATTCCATGTTTTAAATCCACCTACGGGTTTAATCACTGTTAATAATTTAAAAGAACTCTGTCTCCTTAAGGGAGATTTATCATAACTTCCTGAACTAGATGCATTACAGTGAAAATGTCAAAGTGAGGAATTCCTAGCTATGGCAGCTGTCACTGGAACAGTTTTTCACATTAGAAGATTTCTCCTGTGCTGATGTTCCCATGATAAACTTTGGATGTCCCCTCACTTTCACCATGGCAAATAGTAAGAGGAAATACAGGTGCACTATTACGGGAAGCTGACTGGAGAGCACAGGGAACACATAGGTGCACTGTTGCTGAAAGCTCTTGAGGAATACACAAGGTTTCTATGTAAGTGGTGAAGAACGAGGATTGTTGACCATTTACATTGAACACCATATCGAGGATTGTTGGCCACTTACATTGAATACCATATCGAGGATTGTTGGCCACTTACATTGAACACCATATCAAGGATTGTTGGCCACTTACATTGAACACCATATCGAGGATTGTTCACCACTTACATTGAACACCATATCGAGGATTGTTCACCACTTACATTGAACACCATATCGAGCATTGTTCACCACTTACATTGAACACCATATCAAGGATTGTTCACCACTGGAATCCAGCCCCTCCCCGTCACGGCAGAGAGCTGTAACAGGATCGAGAGGTGAGGGAACCCGGTATGTGTTCCCTCACCTCCCGATCTACTGAGCCGAACTGTGACAGTCTCATTGCCACAGGTCGGCTTAGAACTATGAGGTGAGTGGAAATCACTCATGTCATAGTTCTCCTTTAAATCTTGCATATTTCTATGACAAAACTGTTGATATTTTGCATCTAGTAGACCAAAAAAAAAAAAAAGAAAAAAACATAAATTGTGACATATGCAGGAGTATGGACACCCCATATGTCAGTACTTAGAAACACCCATTTTGGTAGAAATGACAGCCTCTAAAAGTTTCTTGTAGGTGGCTAACACTCTTTCTATTTTGGCTTTTGGAATATTTTCCTAATTCTTTTTTGCAGCTACTTCACATTGTCATGCATGCATTCCATGTTTTAAATCCACCTACGGGTTTAATCACTGTTAATAATTTAAAAGAACTCTGTCTCCTTAAGGGAGATTTATCATAACTTCCTGAACTAGATGCATTACAGTGAAAATGTCAAAGTGAGGAATTCCTAGCTATGGCAGCTGTCACTGGAACAGTTTTTCACATTAGAAGATTTCTCCTGTGCTGATGTTCCCATGATAAACTTTGGATGTCCCCTCACTTTCACCATGGCAAATAGTAAGAGGAAATACAGGTGCACTATTACGGGAAGCTGACTGGAGAGCACAGGGAACACATAGGTGCACTGTTGCTGAAAGCTCTTGAGGAATACACAAGGTTTCTATGTAAGTGGTGAAGAACGAGGATTGTTGACCATTTACATTGAACACCATATCGAGGATTGTTGGCCACTTACATTGAATACCATATCGAGGATTGTTGGCCACTTACATTGAACACCATATCAAGGATTGTTGGCCACTTACATTGAACACCATATCGAGGATTGTTCACCACTTACATTGAACACCATATCGAGGATTGTTCACCACTTACATTGAACACCATATCGAGCATTGTTCACCACTTACATTGAACACCATATCAAGGATTGTTCACCACTTACGTTGAACACCATATCGAGCATTGTTCACCACTTACATTGAACACCATATTGAGGATTGTTCACCACTTACGTTGAACACCATTTTTGAGGATTGTTCACCACATACATTAAACACCATACCAAATTATTCTATTGAAGCACATTGCTCACAATCTTTGCAGTGGATTTAATGATAATAGATTATATATTGATTGAATACAGCCAAGGATTGATTTGGATTTTTTTTTTTACACTTTGCATTTGTGTATTGATTAAACGTACTGCTTGAATATAGCACTTTTTTTATAAAGAGGGGGTAGTATGCACGTTAGGATTAAGATTGTATTTAAACACTTTATGCTTTAGTTTTTAGGATAATGTATGTATGATATTATCATGTTAATACTTATGTACTTCTGGCACTTCTTAAAAGGCACAATTATTATTGTTGTAATGTTGTGATGTAGTACAGTACAGACTGTACTGTACTTTATTCAAGGGCACATTTATTGTAGTAATACTAGTATTAAGCACAGTGCAAATCTATTTACTTTTAGTCAGTAGCATATACTACTTTAGCACAGCTGCTTAGGTTTACACTTTTAGATAGGGGCGCAGACCATGGTGGAAGAGCAGAATACGAATGGCAGCTTTACCTGTTTCAGCAACAAGTATGGAATCAAAGTCACCTTGTGGGAAGGAAGCCAGCCTATGTTCTTTGGTTTTTCTTTTGCAGCTATGCCTCCAGTGTGGTGGAGTTCACATCACTGTTGTGCAGAAGTGTGCGGTGATGTGCTGCACACAAAGGGCAGCTTTGTCTGTTTCAGGAATAGGTGTCAAACCATAGACACCTTGTGGGAGGGTGACCTTCCTTTTCTCATTAGATTTGTCCCCTTTACCTGTGCCTACAGTGTGGTGGATCCAGCCACCATCAGGAAAGAGCTTATTTGACACGCAGCCTTAGACTTGTACACTTATGCTCCCTCTTGAATGGTGGCAGTAGATCTCTGCATGATTTTTCCCTTGGATTCTGGAGGGGTACAATGCCCATCCTCAAAGTTACCCCAAATGTCCACCAGCAACACACCAACCCTCCTCTTCCTCTTTACTGCCAGCACACCAGCATTCTTCTACTTCTTCTTATGCCTCCTCTGCCTCCTGATGTCTTTTCACATGCTGGTGGAGGGCAGGAACACCATTACATTATGTACATTATATAGTATTTGAGGTTGAATAAAGACATTAGTCCATCAATCCTGCATGAAGATGCTGGGCATGGGGGTGATTTTTTTTTCTTCTGCTTCAGCAGCAGTGGAGCAGAGGACTGTGGACTGGTCCTGGAGATAGCAGCCACAAAACATTCCAATGACTTCTCATAGCCATTTACTGAGGATATGGTGAGATTAGTGGAGGGTGCAGGGGCTGCTCTGTGTCCTTGCGTAGGAGGTAAAGGGCACAGTAACAGGCCCAAAAACAAGGCAGCTCTTCTTTCTTGAAGAGAAGGATAAAAAGGGCCAAGAACTTTCTGCTAGATTATATGGGAGAGATTACAGCACAAAGAACGTGGCCAAATAAAAAATGGCTGCTATGCACCCTTGAATAGGAGGGAAATGGTGGATTAAGCTGGTGATACACACTATGATTTTTCTCATTCACCCCCGTGGCCTAAAGAAGATACATTTTTTGAGCTCCCCATCCACACTAAATAGCATGGATGAAGGAATCTCCCCTGCAGCTCCCACTGCTCTTAGAATACACAAACAGTGATGGTAGCTGATTGTTGGCTAAACAGTGACTACAGACAATTTTTCACTTGGTTCAATTGACAAAAGTCAGTAATAAAAGCCAACAGTTGTAATATATTCCACCCAACATCAATAAATGTACCTAATTTTGCACTGATTTTTTTTATTGTATATTAATCTATTTAACCTCTTGACTTTTCATTTAAATGAGAATGGCTGGACTATTCAACTGTAATTATCATTTAAAACAGCTTTTTGTTATAGAAATACATAGAATTTTCTGCTTTCAATTTTTGCTAGTTATTTAGGATGATGATTAGTTATCAGTGAGGAGGTTAAAATGAACTCCCCATGAATTAGTTCTATGCATTTCATTGGTGATCTCCTTAAATCATAATGTGTTTAGAGGCCTAGGTAACAGCCGATGAAGCACTGGAAGAGCTTAGTCAGGGGTGCTGTAGATAAAATAGATTGTCCTTCACACTTGATCTCTACTGGTGGCCCTGGTTACCAGATGTTATTCTTGAGCACGCAGGGGAAAGTGACCTCACTGTGATTAGATCCATGCTTCTTTTTCATGAAAAAAAAACCCCCTACAGTTTAGCTCAGCTGTTTTCTTCGTTTTAAAAGAACATTGTGGCTGGAAGGGAGTCAGAGATTAAAAGTCTAGGCTCAAACCCAATAAATCTGAGAAATATTTCTGAATGAGACTAGCAATAAGCCTTTGGCATTTTTCCTCAAAGTTTACTAACAAAAGATACATATTTATTTAATCTTCTATTGCAGTATTTTTTCTGAATGGGTTTTGATCTGCTCAGGCTATTAACTAAGATAAACTAAAGGGGATTAGTTAAAACAAGTGTAAAACGAGCGCAGGAAATTGTATACTGTATATTAACAAACCCAATAACGCTTTTGCAGTAGATCTTTTGATATTAAGAAGTGGAGGCATCATTTGGCATTAGGAAAATTATGAATATCAGGGGGTAAATCCAATCACTAAAATACGATAAAACCTTTTACATGTTAAAGTCATTTCAAAAGTTGTTTCATTAAAAAAACAGTCTGGTGCTCATGCCATGAATGTCCATGTTAAGATGCTTCCTGTTGTAGGTGACAATTGTCCCTTTCTCCAATTGCATTTTCACCCTGTCACACCCTCTCCCAATAGAGACTTCAAGCTGCTGTGCCATAGGAGTGGCACCAGTCAATTTGTTTTGGAGGTGGTCTGCTGGTTCTTGGTGTATAAATGGGGGAACTAAGTCCTTGGTGTCAGTGGGCATAAAAATAAACCAAAGTTGCCAATATGTGAAAAGGATTTTGAGCAACACTGTAAAGGGATTAAGAAAAAAACCCAACATCGTGCTCTATGTGGGCCAAAAGCATTGAGGTGACAGAGAAGAAAAATGCAGCAAACATAGTGGACTCCCTGACCGGGGCTTGTGGGTATAGCCTAAAAGTGGGTGTGATAAATAGATTGGGTGTTGACTCATGGCGTATGGCTTGTAGTGGTTTGCCATGGTTTATGGGAGTAAAATAAGTCCCAAGACATTGTTGATGCCTGTGGCAGCAATATTAAACCTCCAGAACTGGTGTCAGTGCTAGCAATGATAAATCCGAGCATGTTTCAGGGACAGCAATAACCCCGAGTATGTGTCAAGGCCAGCTATGATAACTCCCAGCAAGTAACGGGGCCAGCAATGATAATCCTTAGCAATAACCAAGCATGTGTCAGGGTCAGCGATGATAATCCTCAGCAATAACCCCCAGCAAATGTCAGGCCAAGCAATAACCCCAAGAAATAACCACTAGCAACCGTCAGACCAAGCAATAACCCCCAGAAATAACCACCAGCCAGTGTCAGGGCAAGCAATAACCCCATGCCACTGGGAACTGACAGCTGTAAGCCCCAGCATCCTGCAGGCACTATAAACTACAGTAGGATATACACGGTTAGAATTTTGTTCAAACGCTCTGCAGACCTTTTTTACCGTAGCAAACTGCAGGAAGCCTTATTTCTGACTCCCTTGTTTACTATGACTATAACTGTAATGCAGACTCCATACCTTCCCCCTTTTGATCTTAAGAAAGAGACACACTTTGGCATAGAGAAATCCTGTGGCGCACGCAATGCGTCATGGTAAAAAGTGAGTGTACTTACATTATGCTGCAGAATATTGGCCGTGGCCTAATAGATTCTGAGCCAATACAAAATGTACACTGCACATATATACTGTACTGTATACAAGCTGAAATGTGTAGTGGTATTAGTACTCAAAAGTCTTCCCGTTTTTATATCTAAGCTAAACAGTGTTTGTATCATAAAACACTCATTAACCAAAATAGGTCTTATTCATCAGACTGTCTAAAAAAAAGAATAATTCTTGTTATCACAAGGAAATAGATAAAAGATACTGTAAAGAATATGAAGATGGAAAAAGCTCTAGAAAAGTGGAGGAGACTTTAATTCATCAACACTAGGTTTCAGACAGGTTTTATTAAACATTTCTATACAACATCTTGATGAATATTATCAGACATAGATTTACAGTATATAACACATGTGTTATAGTTTCACATGACCACCACTCTAGTTGAGTGAACTCATCTTCAATCACTGTGCCAGAATTTTTGCTGTATGGTAGAGGAAAGGTCATTTCATCCCACATCTACTTCTTGAATCGTGAAATGAATGAAAGGCTCTATTTCATCCCATTGTATGTGAAAGCTCCCTTGCAAAGTAAAAATTTACTTTGCAAAGTGAACATGTTCTTTTTTTTTAATAAATCAGCTGTGATGCTGGGACCTGGTCTTAAAGAAATCTATATAGGATGAGTTCTACAAAGCTACTTCCAAGTCCAATACGCAAAATCATGTAGCCATTGGTAAGAAGCATAAAACCCCTTCCCCTGAGCAATATAAAATAGTAACATGGTCTGATAAATCAACTTTTGCCCTGTTTCCAACATTCAGATAGGATTACATATACATATAACAGCCAAGTAATATAGGGATATTTTTTTCCAAGAGTGGTGACATGAACAGGAATTCAAAAGCCTTTTATTCGAGCACCATTTAGCTTCTATGGAGCTCTGTCAGATGAAGCTAGGTTTGTTTGAATACACATGCATTAACACACATTGCATCAGTGCATATTGCCATGTGTTTTTAGATGCACTATGTGAAGAACCTCATTTAAATGATTTGAATATAGGTCATTTCAACAAAGCCACAGCATTGAGAACTTTTTTTTACAACACACATTAGTATAATCTATTAGTGTGATGTAGGTATGTAGGTTCTATTGCAAATAATGGATTTGATCATATCCTTGCATTATAGATTCGGGAACTTCATAGGCAAAAATCATACTGCTAGCTCCTGACTCCCTTCCTGCCCAATTTGGCATCTCACCTTCCAGCACTCCTAGTTTTGTGGACCAGTATGAATTCATATTCCAAAAATAATGGGTTAAACCCAAAACTGTTTTTTTTACCATTACTTTCCTTCTATACTGGCTTTTCGAAGTAGCAAACAAGATAATTAAGAGATAATATAAAGGTTTTAGGGCAAAATAACACTTTTGGTGGTTAAATAGAATCTCTTCATAGATCTCTTAACATCAGACCATTAAAAGGGACAACTGAGCTAAAGAGGGACAACTGGGGTAAAGAGGGACAGCTGAGTTACAGAGGGAAAAATTGAACTGGTTCCAAATGGGGGACAGACACTCCAAATGAGGGACCATTGGGAGGTATAGATTTTGGACTAATTACAAATAGGAACCTCTGGTGCAATGTTTCAGGTATATGTTTTAGAATTAAGAGAAAGGAAGAGCTGAACAACTTTCTTGTGCTGTAATGGTATAGTATGCCTTGTGTTAACTTCCAAAATCTGGTAGATTATACCACACTCTCGAAAGGTAGTTCAACACTATTCTTCCCAGTACCTGTATATGTACACAAGAATAAACACATCAAATGCTTACTTTACAGAAAGATTTGGCAATGGATATGGGTAATGTATATGAGAAAGTAGGTAAAATAAAACAGATCCATTACTTTATTCAGCCACAAAGATTTTGCTTTGCTTAGTATGTTTACAGACTTTTATTACCTTGGAATAAACTACAGTAATACCTTGGTTTACGAGCATAATTCGTTCCGGAAGCATGCTTGTAATCCAAAGCGCTTGTATATCAAAGCGAATTTCCCCATAGGAAATAATGGAAATTCAGATGATTCGTTCCACAACCCAAAAATATTCATATAAAAAGGATTACAATACTGTACTGTAATATAATACTGTATAAAATACCTAACCAATTACCGGTACCTTGGTGGCTGGTGTGAGGGGGACAAGAGAGAGGAGGATTATTGTGTAGGACGACTTTCACTGTCACTAACGGAATCACTGCTATCTCTTGACTCAATGGAATCTTTTTCATTTTGTGAAACCTCAACAAGGAATCTATCCAATGTGACATTGCATTGTCGTTAAACAGTCTCATCGCTCGCACTGCTACAGCCTTATTCGGGTGGTGCTTTTCTACAAATTTTTGCTCTTATTGCAAGACATTGCTTGTATATCAAGGCAACATTTTTCAGAAATGTTTGCTTGTCTTGCAAAACGCTCTCAAACCAAGTTACTTGTAAACCAAGGTATTACTGTACTTTACACTTTATACAAAAAGTAGAACTAGTGCCGTTATCTAATTTCTAACATTTACTTTTCTAGATGCTATCTATAGTCAGATAATAGTCTAAGAATATGGGCTGTACTGCTAGAAGGATAATATAAAAATGATTACGCTAACGTCTATTTCCACCCTTTTTTATGTATTAAGGATCGCACCAGGATACGTTTTATTGAGACATCAGCCATAAGAGAACACATTCTTCTACAGAGACATTGGCTTGCTATGTACTGAGAAAGATGCTTTGTGTTCACTGCACTTTATAGTACTTGTTTTACTTACACTAACTGATGTATGAATGAATTTCTTTGCTTCTTCAGTTATACTGTATGCATATACTTTTTTTTTGCTTGTGCTTTACTACGCCCAGCTACTCAAATTCTCACTAGCCGATAAAAGCATCTTTTTGTCATTCTTTTATCAATTTAACTTCCCTGGGTCAAACAAAGGAACAAAAAGAAACATGTGGCATTTTAAGGGCTCTTGTCCACACATCGCTTGAAATCAGACTGTTGGCTGCCCCCTTTGTGTGGAATTTTATGTTTAATAGGTTTCAGAAGCAGTTCAGGTTATCTGTAATCTGGGGTTAGAATACTGGAGGAAAGCTTGGGGTAAAATAAGCCACATTCCTGACCACTTATGACCAAAAAGTATCCTAAAAGTCGATATTTCAATTAATATTATATAATGGCAAAAAAAAAGACTCTACAACAGTACTGGGAAAACACATATAGTATTAAATAATATAGAGAGAGCAATCTGCAGTAAAAAAAACAATTAGCAAATATTTTTTATTGTTTATGCTGTATGCACCTGCAGCATAAATCAAACGTTAAAATCAAACAACAGCAAAAGAAAGTATCTGATGGCATTATCGGATATTAAAGAAAGATCTTTTGTACGAAAGTTCTTTCGGAAACCTACTAGTGTATGGCCAGCTTAATCCATGGAGCTGTGCCCCTCCCACCTTCCCTAAAGTGGCGCCCAGGGCATGTGCCACACCCTGGATACACCACTGCATGGTAGGGAAGGAAATTTGCCCCAGTTAAGGAGCTATAAGATCGATCAGAATGGTGGAGAATAGGCATGTTCCAAAAGATACAGAAACGAGAGAGAGAATAGAGAGAAATAAGCAAGAGATGCAAGTAGGATAAGTGTAGGATAAGAAGAAGAAAACAGTGGGCAATTCAGGAGGAGAAGCGTGAGGGGTTAAGAAGAAGTGGAGAAGAACAGGAAAGAAAGAAAGGGGGGAGAAGAAGGGTTGGGGAGAAGTAAAGAGAATAAAAGACAAGGGGAACTGAGGAAAGGGGGAGAGGTGGAGGGGCCCTAGAGGCTCTAGATTTTCTATAGGGGAACATTTTCAATTGGTTTGTAAAAAAGTGCCTCCTAAGGGTCTTATGGTGGTTAATCATTAAGATAGTACTATTTCCCGGACACGAATATCCACTATTTGCCAAATATGTTTTGTAAGTGCATTGAGGTCTACAAAATACAGTAAGCATGACAGGCGGCAGCCTTGTCTCATTCCTCATTGTACTGGGAAAGAGCTAGTTAATATTGATATTGATATTTAATGAATGTCTACAGGTGTGT
The DNA here is from genome assembly GCF_000935625.1 of Nanorana parkeri. Lineage (NCBI taxonomy): Eukaryota > Metazoa > Chordata > Amphibia > Anura > Dicroglossidae > Nanorana > Nanorana parkeri. The sequence goes on along the minus strand of NW_017306293.1, from coordinate 2,804,020 downwards.
CATAAGTAGTCTTGATCCATAACAACGTTTTTAGCCACAATAAAGTTGTTAGCCAAACCCCAGTGCTGTAGGACCGAGCGCATGTATAACTATGATAGTGTATCAAAAGCTTTGTGCATATGTAAATAAAAGTAGCATCATTCCCTGAGAACTTTGGTGAGCCAGATGATTTAGGAGGATAGTCAGACATTATCAGAGGCTTGATGATGAGGAACAATGTCTACATGACCCCTATGATTAAAATTATTAAGAAGGAGATTAAGCCGTTTGGCCAACAGTCTAGTTAGGATTTTGATATGAATATTTAGTAAAGAAATGGACTGAAAATTGGCCTAGGTTTGAGTGTCTTTACCAGGCTTTGGCAGGATTACAATGTTAGCTTTCAGCATATTGAATGGGAGACAACCTTTTTTTTAGTTAATTAAACATTTTAGTAAGATAGGGGGCAACAACATCTGCCAGCTACCTGTAAGGTAGCCTGGAAAAGCCACCAGGACCTTAGCGTTTGTTAATTTTTAGTTCTTTGATGGTTTGGACGACTCCTCAATCACGGTGTCCAAGCCCCACTATTTGCATCTGCTATCATTAATATCATGCAAGTGGATTTTATTAAGGATAGTGGGTAAGTTGGAGGGAGGCGGGTCACTAGTTTTAGAGTATAGCCTCTCAAGATGATGTTTTAGCTAAGATTTTGACTGGGTTAGGCGTTTGAATGTTAAAGTGTGTTTTAGAGAGAAGGTGTAGGGTTCAGGAATAAATGTGCATAGCATACTAGCTAGCATAGTGCCAATCATATTACCACTACATACAATTGTTGAGATGTCCACCTGTGGTGCCCCTCTGCTTTATCAGTGAGGCAGAGGTTCAAGACTGTGTGGAGGTCTTCAACGGTCTGTCTTGTGTAAGATTGTACAGAGTGTTTGTTAAGTTTGAAAAAAGGTTATTTGGTTCGGGGGTCATTCATAATGTGGGGGAAAAAAAGTAGAGAGTCGTTTAGGCTCTATTTCACTGTTTCAAGCTTTTTTCCCTTCATTCACCTGGTGATCCTGCCAGTAGTACACTTCCAGTTCTAGGATGATAGCGCTCACTCACCTTACTGTATCAGGACAAAGAAACAGGACACGACTACAGAAGCTGTCCTGGCAGAAATACCAGACCAGGCGGTATTACCAGGAACAGAGATTTGTGTTCCTCCATATTACAATTTATTCAATAGCTATTGGGCAGCATATTAGTCAACATTCTGCACCATTACAATAGGTTACATGAGTTTTTAAATGAATCCACATTATCATAATTGATGAGATACATCCCAGTGACATCCCACACTGGGCAGGCATGGAAATACAAATCATCCAGTAATATTCGACTTTTTATCACAGCGATGAAAGAGTCAATTGTCTTTAACCACAAAGTCACTCCCACAAATTACATCATTTAGTACCTATGTTCTAGAAAATTTACTGTATCTGCACATTCATTTTTAAGAAAGTGGTTACTTGACCATCTCACAAGACTTAACTGTGACATAAAAGAGGAAGTTACGCAAAACTTTTAAGCTGACAGACAAAACTGATTGTGAATGTCACTAATGAAATTTTTGTTTAAAAATTGTAAAACAAAATGGAATCTTGAACATAAATATTACATGGATTCTTAGCTTAACCAACTTTCCCACCTCAAAGCACACCCCTCTTCTGTTTTCTATAATAGAGAGGGGTGTGGTTCTTTAGTCTTCAGAAATAGCTGAGAACAAGGTAACAGATAATTAGGGATGCACCGATACTAGATACATTTGGGTGAGTACTTGCCCAAATGCTCCGATACCCCCGATACAGAAACTTCCGGTCAGAGGAAGATTTCGTGTGACCTGCCGTATCGCAAGGGAACATGGAGCCGGCTTCTCGGGTAATCATGAAGCCAGGTGGCAGGTAATGGCACGCCGCCAAGTACTGAAAAATAAATATCATTACTCGTACTCGATACCGAAAAACTGTTATTGGTGCATCTCCACAGATAATAATCAGAACAGGTAGAGAACACAGGAAGTTATCAGCTCACAAGATTTCTGGCAAGATCAACAGGTCTTTTTTGCACTTACCGAACAGATATAACAAAATGCTTTCAATGGTATACTTAACAGACTAGAAGTGACAAATTAAAGTGTTATTAAAGTCTAATGCTTTTTTCAAATGCTGATTACATCACTTACAATGGGTGCTGCTTCTTGATGTTTAAAAGTTTCAGCTTCCTGCAGAATCAGCTGGTTCCCTGAGCACTGGCCCTGATATCCTGTTTTTGGGGGGCTCCTTTCTCTTGCAGGGTCCTATGGAGCCACCCTTGTGTGTGTTAGTAAGCTGTGCATGTCTCCACAAACCCACAGACAGCAAGGCAAGAGACTTCCCTGATCCCCACTCCTCCCTTCTCCCTCCCCCAAACTAGAAGATGCACATCTTCTGGAGGCTGCTCTGTCTCTTGTGATCTTGTACTCAACAGGAAGTTCAGGGAAGACGAGCTGAGAGAGTTGGAACCAGTTATTCTGAAATATGATGACTGTAAGTGTTTGGGCAAAAAAGTAATTAAATAATTTGCAGGGCAATGTATACTTTTTCTGTATGTTTTCTCTGGATTAATTATTGTACAAAAGTTTGGGAGCTTATTACTACTTTGAGATGTCCATGGTTAGGGTTTACACACCCTTTTATTTTAACATTACCCTTATAGTGAACCTGCCCCCAAATGACAGCACTGGGTGCCTGAGCAGGCCAATTACCAAGCAGCAGTATTGTCAGTAAGGAGGAATGAAAAAGAATCAGATGCCCCCCATTCACTGGAAGTACTGGGTATGTCACCTATATTCCCCTGGCAAACAGAGCAATAGGGGGAATGAAGAAATGTATGTAGAAGCAGATGTGGGAGACAAGAATTAAATTGATCCAGTTGCTTTGTCCTGCAAGGCCTAACTGGTAGACCTAACTCTTAACTTGAATGTAACCAAATAAACATAACCTTTAAATTTAACCTAACCCCTAACACCAATACTAGGCCAGGTGAAGTTTATATTATCATGGTGATAAATACCATCACAGTCATCCCAGTGATACAAGAGACTATATATTATCAAGTCAGAAATAACATGTGAATAACACCTTGGCATCATTTTACAAAGTACCACATTTTTTACCTTTGCCAAAATCTCTGCATCAGCATCAAATATTTTTTCTTCTAGAGTGATGGTCTGGTGGGCCTTTGGGGATAACACATGATCTTTATTGGCTGCAGAAGAAGGAACTGTGACAGGCAGACAGTATGCTGACAGAGTGGTAAACCCTGTTGTCAGACCATTCATGAATACAGTTGACAGAATTTTTCAGAAAGATAATGGCCAACCTCAGAGAGCGGCCTTCATTAGACAAGCATTGGATATGACAGGCAGAGCCATTATTGTGAGTGAACACTAAGCTTGAAATATTGAAGAATTGACTATACCAGTGATAGAGGATACAGGACTGGAATAACATTCTTCAAGAATCCATGAAACATCTTTGTGATTGAGTGCTTAACATAATAAATTAATGCATTTCTGTAAACAGAGACCAAACTATTTATTGATTTTTATTGAATACATTGGAAAAAATGGTTTTAAATCAATTAAGTGCAATCATTTAGTCTAGGTACTATATATAATTATTCTAAAAAATGGTATTAAAAGTCTTTAGTTGTAAGGCAAATTTGTGAACCTAGATTTCTTTGAATGTCAATCAATAAATGGACTTATCTTCATTTAAGTCAAAATAATAAAGACAGTTTTATTTATAAGTAATATATACAGAGTATTATTTTGACATATTGTAAATTTATTAAACAAGTAGTTTAAAGGCCCATGAAAGAAAACTATGTGAAACTTGTGGATAAAAATAGGATAATTGAAACACAGTATTTCAATTGTTCATCATAATATTATAAATATCATACATTATAAGGATGCACCGATACCGTTTTTTTGTTATCAAGTACTGATATTTTTTTTCCGGTACTCGCCGATACCGAGTACCAATGCCTTGAGCCCCAATTATCAGAAAGTCGGGTGGTGGATCATGACCCGTCTTCTGGCTTTCTGATTGCCTGTGAAACCGATGTTCTAGCGAAAAAACACCAACTTCATAGGCTACCTGGCTTCCTGACCAATCAGGAAGCCGGGTGGTGAGTCATGACGTGCCATCAAGCTTCCTGATTGGTCAGAAAGCCAGGCTGCCTAGCAACAAGTGAAGCCAGCTTCCTAGCCAATCAGGAAGCCGGGCGGCTATGAAGTCATCTTCACTTGTTTCTAGGCAGCGTGGCTTCCTAATCAAATAGGAAGCCGGGGGATGAGTCATGACGTGCCGGCCGGCTTCCTGCTTGGTTAAGAAGCCAGGCTGCCTACCAACTAGTGAAGCTGGCTTCCTAGCTAATCAGTAAGCCTGCTGGCCATCATGACCCACCTCCCGGCTTTCTGATTGGCTAGGAAGCTGGCTTCATTTGTTGGTAGGCAGCCTGGCTTCATTACCAATCAGGAATCCGGGAGGCGGGTCATTACGTGCAGCCTGGCTTCCTGAATGGTTAGGAAGCCAGGATGCATAGCAACACATGAAGCCAGTTTCCTAGCCAATCAGGAAGCCAGGAAGCGGATCAAAACCCACCAACCAGCTTCCTGAATGGAAAGGAAGCCAGCTCCATGCTCCCCCGGCACTGCTGGTCAGAGAGAGTATCGGAGGTAAGTAAGTATCAGAGCATTTGGACGAGTAGTCGCCCAAATACTCGGTATCGGCACCGATACTCGTATCGGTGTATCCCTAAGGCAGGGTTCACACCATTTTCCGGACCAGATCTGGAACATAGTGCATTGCACTTTTGCTCTGTGTCATAGATTGACTCGGACAGGTGTGCCGTCACGGCCGCCTCCTCCCCCTGGGCGTGGCGCCTCCTCCTCTTAAACACAGCTGAGTCAGTCACTCGGCATTCAATCTTGTGGAACGTCGAGCGACTGACTCTGTGGGGAACAGAGCCACAGACCATCCACAGCCTTAAGTGAGGAGTTCAGCCTCCCTGTTGGGAGTCAGCTACTGCTAGCTGCTACGGCTCACATTGCTACACAGGATTACCTCCTACTCCTCCTGAACTCCCTCCACTCTTGAACCGCAAGTACATGGGGATCTTTCCCTACCTGTTGGTAGCCATTTGCAAGCCATATTAGACGTGTATGATAGCAATGAACTGTGTGCATTGATACCAACTGGAATACCATATTGCTGGTTATCTCCCACCTATTGGTAGCCACTTCAACCCATATTAGACGTATATGCTAGCAATGAACTGTATGCATTGATACCAACTGAACATACCATATTGCTGGTTTTCTCCCACCTATTTGTAGCCACTTCAAAGCGATATTGAGATGTATATACTAGCAAGGATCTGTGTGCATTAATACCAACTGAACATATCATATTGTTGATTATTACGGATTGCATAACCTGCTCTGCTGAAGATAACCTTGCATAACCACCGCACTACACATCTCCCCAAGTGTATTAGTGAACGCCATTCAGTAATTCTTCCACACCGTGATCACTGTGGATTGGAGAGGGGTGATAGGAAACAATTCCCTATTTATTCCTGCAATGACAAAACTACAATTCACCACACGCCTCCACTTGAGGTTGATAGTTATAACCAAAATACCTAAACTGTATACCTTTGACCCTCATTGGTCATATCCCTATAACATTCTAGGACGGGTACATGATGTGGAACAGCCCCCCCCCATCACACTGAGTGTATTGGGGTTCCGCAAGACTGACCGAACCCTTACACCTAGAGTGTTAGTTCCGCAGTTGAGATCCAAAAGAGTACTGCCCTGCTGGATTGTGACACTCTGTCTTTACCGCGATTGGATTTTTTAAAGCTTAAAATGGTCTTACAGATGCGTTGCAGTGCGTTCCATGCATTTTTTATGCGTTTTTGATGGGTTCCAGTGCATTCCAGACCAGACAAAATAGGACAAGCGGTATTTTTCTGGTCTGGTCTGGAACGGACTTCGCTGGTGGGAACAGAGGCCAGAAATAGCATAGGGATACATTGGGATGCATTTTGGGTCCGGAAACAGTCTGGTCTTGTCTAGAGGTAATCTGGATGTGGTGTGAATGGGCCCTAATACATTATATATGCGTGTTGAAGGCAGTGCTGGGCTAATGCAATGCTGAAAGAAGTGGAAAAGCAATCCAATCCACCAACCTGTTGAAAGTTCTTAAACTAGGTAAAGTTGCTGTTCATGTCCCCACAATAAGAAATATGATAAATTGCGTCTTCATTTTTGCTATAACTTGCTATTACACTTTGCCTTTTGCAATAACTTACCTTGATGGTCCTTTTAACCTAAAACATGCTTTATAGTTTACACATTTTCATCTTTAACTTATTTTTATCCATATATAATGCTTTAGCCCTAATTCATTTTCTACACATATCATATTGCAGTTTCTTTCACACTTGCATACAAATGTTAAAAGGTAGCCTGACTGAGAATATACTGTACATTGAACATCTTTTTGTTAAAGAATCTGGTAATACCATCTAATTTACAGCTTTACCACATGTGCTTTAAATATAACAAAATGTCACAATTTAAGATGGGATAAAAGATTGTAGTAAAAGTATAGGATTAAGTTATAATTTAAGATTCAGTATTTCAGTAATATCTTCAAGGAATAAATTATATATATACACACACACACACATACATACCGTGTATATTAAAAAAAAAATAAAAAATATATATATATTAATATAT
>NW_017306293.1:2794528-2797166 GCF_000935625.1 Nanorana parkeri | reverse complement strand
TTTCTCTACAAATCTACTTATAGCATTATTTTACAAGGTATCGGTCATGGGTGTGATAGAAAATCTGGTCATTAGATTAATTGTGAAACTAAAACAATACATATGTATGTATATTTTAATATACACAATGAACAAATGTTCAAACATATGTTCTTTATATCACACTTTATATAATAGACATGATATGATTTTATAGTTTAAGGATTTTACAATTTTTTTTGTAAATTATTTATGTAAAACAATATTGAGTACATGTTGCTTTTTGAATGATATAACCCAATAGTCTTCTAATACTTAAAACCAATTTGATATAGATGTCTTCTTTTAAGTCCCTAGGCTTAGTTCCTACTTCGTCTTAAGTTTTTTTTTTATTTAATCCTTTTTGTTTGTATTCTCAGTCAAAGTTCTGTGGATGGATAAGACAAAAGCCCAACTCTTTGGCAGAAACATACAATGCAATGTTTAGCACAACAAAAAACAGGCTCATCAACACCAAAAGCATGATGGCGGCAACCTGATTGTTTGGGACTGTTTTGCTGTCACAGGGCATAGATCGCTTGCTATCATTGAATTAACAATGAGGGCATTTTTCAAGAGAATATTGGTTGTGTCACCTGAATTTTAATAAAAGTTTGGCAATGCAATAAGACAATAATCAGGGATACAGGAGAAAACCAACAAAAACATTACTTAAAGAGAAGTAACTTTATATTATGCAATGGCTAAGTAAGAGTCCATAAGTCAACCCATGTGATATGGGGGTGAAATGTCTTGAGGAGTAATGAAAGGGGTTTTCCCAAAATGAGGATTTCCTCAAAGAAATATCAGTAGAGGCGCCCAGAGTCCAAGAAAGAGTTTTGGATATTTTCTGGTAAATCACTGTCAAACAAGGAGATCAGGTACACCGCCGACGCGTTTCTTGGTACTGTGCCTAAAAAATGTATACACATTTTAAGAAAGGAAAACCTGTATTAAATATGTAATATTCAATATATAATGAGAACAAAAGATGAATACAAGTCACATTTGACTTCTGCAATTACAAGAGATGCTCAAAGTGGTTACCATCAGCGTCCAGACACTTCTTATTACGGTGAACTACTGCTTGCGCAATGTTGCCCAAAGTGTCCACTTGTCTTCCCATGTGCACCTCACACACAGTACCATGCGTTTCAAACTTATCACAAATACATGCAATTGTTAGGCGTGTTGGAGGTTCTTTTGCATTCTCACGCCTCCATTGTCGTTGTACTTCCACACCGTTCTCGAATTTTAAATACCACTTTAAAATGGTCTTGTGCTCCTCGAACGACAACTGTGCTTCCGCCATTTTTTTATACTGTCCTGCCTGTCGCTTGGTGACGCTAGCTTTCATTTGATTAATGCCATCAATTGAGTAAATGTCATGCTACACATTGCTACCGTAATTCAAATCAACTTCTGAAAGTTGCACATAGATAACATCTCTTAAAATGTGTATAGATTTTTGGGTATTTTTGTGTGTGTGTATATATATATACACTATATTACCAAAAGTATTGGGACACCCCTCCAAACCATTGGATTCAGGTGTTCCGTGAAATTTCCTTGCTACTAAATATTCTGCGGTCAACTGCTAGTGGTATTATAACAAAGTGGAAGCGACTGAGAACAACAGCAACTCAGCCACGAAGTGGTAGGCTATGTAAAATGACAGAGCGGGGTCAGCGCATGCTGAAGTGCACAGAAGTTGCCAACTGTCTGCAGAGTCGATAGCTACAGACCTCCAAACTTTGTGTGGCCTTCAGATTGGCACAACAACAGTGCGTAGAGAGATTCATAGAATGGGTTTTTGCATGGCCAAGCAGCTGCATCCAAGCCTTACATCACCAAGTGCGATGTAAAGCGTCGGATGCAGTGTAAAGCACACCGCCACTGGACTCTAGAGATGTGGAGACGTGTTCTCTGGAGTGACGAATCATGCTTCTTTGTCTGGCAATCCAATGGACATGTCTGGGTTTAGCGTTTGCCAGGACAACGGTACTTGCCTGACTGCATTGTGCCAAGTGTAACGTTTGGTGGAGGGGGCAATATGGTGTGGGGTTGTTTGTCAGGGTTTGGGCTTGGTTCCAGTGAATGGAACTCTTAAGGCATCAGCATACCAAGACATTCTGGACAATTTCATGCTCCCAACTTTGTGGGAGTAGTTTGGGGATGGCCCCTTTCTGTTTCAACATGACTGCGCACCAGTGCACAAAGCAAGGTCCATAAAGACATGGATGAGTGAGTTGGGGTGGAGGAACTTGACTGGCTTGCACAAGAGTCCTGACCTCAAACCGATAGAACACCTTTGGGATGAATTAGAGCGGAGACTGCGAGCCAAGCCTTCTCGTCCAACATCAGTACCTGACCTCACAAATGCGCTTCTGGAAGAATGGTCAAACATTCCCATAGACACACTCCTAAACCTTGTGGACAGCCGTCCCAGAAGAGTTGAAGCTGTTGTAGCTGCAAAGGGTGGGCTAACTCAATATTCAACCCTACGGACTAAGACTGGCAAGTTCATGTGCGTGTAAAGGCAGGCGTCCCAATACCTTTTGGTTATATAGTGTGTGTATATATATATATGTATATATATATATATATATATATAATTAGG
>NW_017306293.1:2784719-2794437 GCF_000935625.1 Nanorana parkeri | reverse complement strand
CGGTACCCAGCCCGAGCCGTCCAATCAGGAAGCCGGGCGCCGTCTAATGACGCGATGCCCTGCTTTCTGATTGGCCAGGAAGCTGGCTTCATGCTCTCTCGTCATCTCATGACAAGAGAGCATGGAGCCGGCCTCCCGGCCAATCAGAAAGCAAGGCATTGCGTCATTACACGGCGCCCGGCTTCCTGATTGGCTGGCTAGACGGCTCCGGCTGGGTACCGGACGAAGGCCGCGTTCTCGCTGGAGAGGCCCCGGGGGATGACAGGCTGCACAAACTAAGGGAAGAGGGGACTTTCTAGTTAATCGGGAAGCCGGGTGGCGACTCTTTAAACTCTGCCCGGCTTCCCGGCTAATCAGGAAGCCAGGTGGCGAGTCATTACATGCCACCTGGCTTCCTGAATGGGACTTCCGTTACTCGGTAATTGGTATCGGCGAGTACCGGAAAAAAAATTATCGGTACTCGTACTCGGTACCAAAATACCTGTATCGGTGCATCCCTAATATATCTATCTATCTATCTATCTATCTATCTATCTATCTATCTATCTATCTATATGTTATATATCACATGTTTTCTTATATCTAGCCCAGTCATACACCTTCCTGAAGAAGTGGTCGTACGGTACCATGAAATTGCGTCGACGGGGTATCTGATCTCCTTGTTTGATAAAATAAAGTGACTTACCAGGAAATATGCAAAACTCTTTCTTGGGCTCCAGGTGCCTCTGCCCATCTTTCTTTGAGGAAATATTAATTTTGGGAAAACCCCTTGAGTCACTAAATGACATCGGGGACAGGAGCGGTCCAGCCCCAGTTCACCTGAAGATATTGCCTAAAGAGCATCAAGAACAATTCATCTGCGTGGGTACAGACATATTCCCGGAAGCCTTTTCATATGGTTGCTTGAGACCCCTCTCAAGGGAGATCACGCAACCCAACCAATGTGAGTATCAGTATTCCAACTGAACAAACATGTTAACGGAATTCTGTTAGTAATTAAGCTTGGATTATTATTGGAAATCCTTGGAATGTGGTCTGTTCGGACACTGAAGTGGTTGGAGTTGAGAATGCACCTGTTTGACTAGCACCATTGAAGGCTCCAGAACGCGATTGTGGCTGGAGAATCGGAGCGGTGAGATCTCCTTGTGTCTTCACATTTAATGGAGGTTATTTACTGCTAAAGGTGGTTCAACCAGTTAAAAGGTGAGCATTTTATTAACTTGAAATGTGAATTTTAATGTGGTAAATAAATACAGAAAAGAGTTGGCTGTGCGTTTGCAAATTGTTTTTGCCTATTATTGTGACTATATTGAAGAATAGACCTTACTTTAGGAAACCAGTGTGTTAGCCTATTATTGTGACATTATTAAAGATCAGAGCTCACTTTAATAACCCAAGTAATTCTAAATGGTTGACAAACTTTTCTTGCAACTGTATACACTTCATATACAGACTTTATTTACAGAGTTGCCACCAGGTAAAGTGATGCTTTACTTCCTAAACCGAAACATGTATTAGTCTGTACATTATTACTTCAGTTCCTGACCTGTGTTTCACATATGAGACTCCTGACCAGTGATCAGACAGACGACACTACTGCGACTTGCATAGAAACCCATCCACTACTGATAACTCAACAAGAACCCTCTGCAGGGATGATACCACCAAACTAGCAAAGACATTTCCCACCCAAAATGCAAAAACTGTCCTGATTACTAAAGTAAACTTGTCATGAGTTAAACATGGATGCCGTCACTTATGACCTTTTCTTATGGAAATACTGGTCACACTGATTCTCTTGACTTTGAGTCACTGACCTGAACCATGGACGCAGATAAGAATTTCTGACTTTCTAACCTGCATGCTTGTTCTGAGACAATGATAACGAAATGAATCCAGCTTGTAAGTATAACCACCAGGCATTTTCAAAAGAGGGAAATCAATGGAAGGTCTCTTATTTCTCCCATGACAAGTGTACTTTTAGGTGTAGCTTAGATGTGGACACTAAAGGGTTAACAGGAACAGAACATTTCCAGCAGCTTGAATGAGTAAAAAACATACTTCAATTCAAACAGATCAATATGCTATGGAAAAAAGTAAAGCAGCACGCAGTTTGTCTCTGTAATCTGCTTATATTTTAAAAGCCATCCATAGAAAGTGTCCTACTGGTACAAACACACAACCACATTATAGTTTCACTTACTACTTATCATACTGTGCTTTGATTCACCATCAGAAAACAGAAGCGGTCGCTATAGTTACACAAGTGCTCACATGTGATTGTTGACTCCCCTTTGTATTTGATGAACACTTCGGACAAGACGGGTCGAGGACAAAATAAGGGAAACTACTAACATAAATATTGAAGACTAATAAAGAGTAGGTCCACCCTTTGCCTTCAGAACAGCTACGGTCCTTCTTCTTTGAATGCTGTTATATAAGCCCTGAATTGTGTGTAGTGCAGAAGAAAAGCCTTTTATTCTTTCGGGAACAAAGGACATGTAAATGTTTTTACACTCTGAGCTCTAGAACTTCTCATAAAAGTTTTGAGATCTTTACATTTGGTGGCTGGGGTGGCCATGTAAGTCATGAAACAACTCTTGAATTTGTTTAACTGTGTATAGGGAAAGTATCACCCAAAGACATGGGAACATCATGAGGAAACACTGCTTGTAAAGTACGATGCATCAAGTCATGTAAAGTGGCTTTCTACCTCTTGGTCATTATATAATTCCTGCAAAATAAATTATGTGATTCCAGCAAGATGGCTGCCCGAACAGGTTTACGGGTGACAGTGCTGCATTCCAAGGGTGCCTCCATTGCTCCTCCATAGAGTGGAGCCACTCTAAGACAGGAAGTGTGTTTTTGGGCGGATCACCAGGTAAAATGCAAGGGAGCTTTTTTTTTTTTTTTTAAAAGAAACTAATACAGCCCTCACATTAAGGATTGGTAAGCTGCAATATATAAATGTTTGCTTTTGAGCATAGATATGCTTTAACAGCTGCTTAAATACATGGTGGGTTAAAAACATGTAAGTATGTCATAAATAAAGTCACATCAAATAAAAAAGGAAATAATATACTGAATACTATCATTATGCATAACTGCCTACATTTAACAGAATACAATGCTTTTGTGAGAGTTTCCCTTTGAGTGTCTATCTCTCCCTGTTTGCAAACTTTAAGTTGTCTTTACTAATGTTAACACTTTTCTCATGTTATTTTTCCTCTTAAAACATCAATTATTTTTTACTTAGGGGATTCTGAAGTTCCTACAAATGATGTCATAGATTCCCGAAATGAGAGCGATTTTTTTTTGAAGGTGGGGTCCCTGGCTAGGTTTTCGTCCTACCTGTACATTTTTTTTACCTCGGTTTCGATGTCTTTGAATTTATATCTCATGGTTATGTTGTTTTACATTATGCTTGTACCATGGGTTCCACTGTACTAAATGTTTTATGTGTCATCAGCTGTCAGATGAACTCTAAACTGTTTTGTACAGACTAGCAGGGCCACCATCAGGGGGGTACGGCCGACACTCAAGTAAGGGGCCCGGCAGCCTCAGGGGCCCGGGAACCTTACCTGGGTGGCGGCCGTACAGCTGGCTCAGGCCCCCGGAGGAAGCCGCGGCCCGCATACTCCACATCGTAACCTCGGGTGCTGTGCGAGCCTTCGGTGTCCCCCCTGTGTCCACTGCACTGATTAATTAAAATATTGAAAGCTAAAAAAATTAATACACTTGCAGCTTTTGTACTAATGTACCTGCAATTTTGGGCTCTGGCTCCTTGGCATCTTTGGAACACTGCTAGCTGTTATATGTTCCTTTGAACTCACGTCAGAGCTGAATATCACAATTATACACTAACACATATATAATGCATTGTGGTCAGATGCCTATTACCGCAATGCACCGTAATGTATAGCACCAAACAGGCTTTAAAGAAAACCTGTCACTAAGCTAACCTGGCTGAGGAGAAATGTAAAAAAAAAAACTGCGAGAAATGAAAATGCAGAGTAACCTACTACCAACCTGCAGATGACGGCATGCCTACATTTATGGTAGGTTTACACAGTGCAGTCTACACTTTACAAAATAATGTAAAACATGTACACAATATTTAAAAACCTTATTACAATGAGATCATAATCATTACAACATATCATTTTGCCCTGGTGGCTGTGCTGTAGTCATAAATCACTTACATCATAGCATAATCGGTGTCAGTAAATATGTCCTTGTCAGCCAAACATTCTCTTAAACTTGCATACAGCTTTGACACGCACAGCTTTTGCTAATTAGGTCATCAACACACTTTTTCTACTAAAGCCCTTTCAACTTTTGTTAAAAATTATATATGAGAGGGAGAGAGAGAGAGAGAGAGAGAGAATATACAGAAGATGTTTAATGATCCTCACTTAGCCACCCACTTGCAGTAAAGCAATGACTAAGCATTTGTTGCATGACAAGTTGGTATATATAACATTAGTCACTAACAAAGTATCAATCTTAAAAGTGTCACTGCCACTAAAATCAAACAATAAATAAATTGTGTCCCTGCAAAGAATAAAGTAAAACTTACCTCTCCTGCTGCCTGTGCTGCGCAATGTTGCTCTAACGAATAGAAATTGTCTATTCAGAAACTGACACTTCCGATAGTGTTATATATCTAGTTCTCCGCTGCGCTCTGTGGTTCCTTCTGTGGACCCTAGGTCACTACAGGACACAGTAGTGATATAGGGGCCGGTGGAAGGAACCTCTGAGCACTGTGGGGGACCAGGAGATTGAAACTCATAGATGTGTAGATCTGAAAAGTATGCAGACTGCAATTTCTTTACACCGCATTCGGGGTACAGGTGCTGGGAGAGGTAAGTATGTACTTTTTTCTTTGCAGCCAGGTATACCATTTATTTACTGTTTGGTTTAAGCGACAGAGAAAACAAAACACTGCATATTAACACCAACACATCATGCCATCTGTGAAACACGGTGGAGGAACTATAAAGGTGCAAGAGTACTTGACTTCCTTACTGCCAAGACAGATAATTTAGAGACCAAGGAATTTTAAATTGTATCATCCAATTCTACTGAAGACTGTCAAAGCTTCTGTCTGTGATCGAAAATGCCAAAGAGGAGAACTTAAAGAGTAGAAACTCTGTGGGGGTGATTTACTAACCTAAACACACGCACGCACTAGGTGCGTGTGATTTTTACACAGCAAAACGTATTTATCAACCAAAAAGTCTCTAAAAGCATATTTCCACTAATGCCATATATGGAAAAATCATGCACATGATGCATATATAATGCTGCTTCACAGTTTAGACAAAAATGGTTAGCTCATGCATTTACATTCCTGCATTCATCAACACAAGCAACACAATGTAGAACTAATTTACACAACATCACCTTGCAATTCATGCAGGGCTTTGCACAACACACCTGCTGGGTGTGTACACACTACAAAGGTGTCTAGATTCCACCAATAGATCATGCTGGGAGGGAACACACTACAGAGGTGTATACTTGTTCGTGGCGTGTTTATAAGGTTAGTAAATCAACCCCTGTATGTTTGAATGCCTAAGACAGCGTCCTTATCTTAAACCCCAAAACAGATACAGATTTGTATACAGGGAAAGCCTATATTTCCTCTTAGTGGTTGCACAGATCTGATGAGCAAGAAGAGAAGGTGTCTGGTTTAGGTTTTCAACTACACTACAAGGGCCTTCATATAGTTTATGAAGTTTATATATAAAGTTTAAACTTCATATATAGTTTATATATAAAGTTTATAAATATATATAGTGAGCCTACACATAGTGAGGGGTTCCAGGATTAGTGGGAGATAGCATCCTTCCCTAGGTCCACATTTTACCTGTTATGTTAGCCAGACCTAAACAAATTGTTCTAGCTGTGCACAAAACTTTTATATGTGAGCTAAATGAGGCTCTCTCTGCTGTGAGATTTTGCTGCTGGGTGAAAAGGCTGACTGCTGAAAGAATGGTAAACAGCTACTACCTGTTTATTTGGAGAACCAATTAGGGGGCACCATGTTAGTAAAGAACAGACATAAGTTTAGTTATTGGCTCAGATGAATAGATGTTTTGATTGTTTTAAAATATAGACTTGCTGTACAAAGTCTACCTGCATCTAATAGTGTGTATTCCTCAGTGTTACTGTTTCCTGCATGGCTTACCACTGCCAGTTACCGCTACCAGTTGAGCCTGTCCATATTGTATATATATATTTGTTGTTAATATACTCACATGCTATAAAGATGGGACAAGGGCAGGTATTGAAAAATATTAGAGGTGGGAGAATAGGTACCAATAATAGCAAGCATATCAGCATTGGCAGCAGCAAAACAGTTGAGGTTAACTAATTTTCCTAATTCGTAAAAAAGTTACAGCAGACTGATTAATTTCACCCAAGCGTTAGACACTATCAGCTGGAAGACAATTAGAAATGGCGCCAGAGTTCTACTCAGTCCTCTTCATCTCCAACCACAAAATCACTATAGCTGCTTATCCAGATTGCCATCTTCAATGCTCTTTGGTTACATTCTTTGTCCTTGAGTAAAGTGACGCAACACTTTTATGTGAAACTAACCTAAGACTGCAGCTTCATAGGAAGATGAGCTGTAAGAACATGCCAAATGTTCTAAATATGATAATGGTGGTAGTGTTTATAATACCCATAGTGGGAAAAGTCAGATCAGGCAAATTAAGGTTGAAACAGATAATCAAGAACTTTACTCATCCCTAGTTATAACTATAAATTCATTTTCAGAAAGGATGTTCTAGAACCTTGGTTCTCAACTGGTGGGTCGTGACCCAAACGTGGGTCGCAACCCTGTGTTCAGTGGGTCACCATGTGCCTTCCACTTTTCTAGGTGAGAGACTTCTCAGCCTCCCCCTAGCACAGCACTGTCAGTTCTTGCGCCAAGCAGCCATTCATATGCTGCTCGGCGCCGAGTGTCAGCTTGAGGTGGGGTGGGCTGGGGCTATGGCCGCGAGGGAGCTCCATCCATAAATGTATTGCTTACAGCTTCCATGCATGTCCTTTAGAGGTGCCTGGATGGGAGTGACATAACGCTCTGGCTCCCAGCATCTCTACAGGGTGCGCAAGGGAATTGTATAAGCAATGCACATATGGATGGAGCTTCGTAACAGCACATCAGCCCATACTAGACCCCAGACTGAGGGTTCAGTGCAGTTCTCGAAAGGTAGGGTGAGTAAAAGAAAAAAAATTACATTTCAGTGTGACTTGGGTCGCAACCACTGTTCTAGAATATATAAGTAAGGACTTTTGCAACATCTTTTTGTAACAATCTTATTGACACTACAAACCACATATTACTGGATCACCTGAAAAGTTTTTATAGGCAACACATACGCTTTTCCTTTCCTTCACTGTTTTAAATGAATCAGCTACATTTAAATAATAAGAGAAGTCAGTAGGGCTGAATGCTAGACAGGAAGCATATCACAAGAAGAAATAACCCTCACAGTGAAAGGACAGGCTTAGGACAATATCCCTATGTCAAGATCTGGAGAACTTGAAGGATTTTCTGGATGACTACATTTGACAGGACATTTGTGGAGTATGAATTGGGGAATTGCTAAATCCTGGCTGTTTAGAAAAAAGCTGAAGAGATATCTTTGTGCAAATACTCCAATGACATTTCCCACACTGTAGACTGCACTGTGCAGCAGATGTGTTACTGGCGGTTCTCACACTGACAATGCTGCATCTTTTTGTGCACCATTAGGTAGAGATGAGTGAAATACTGAAAACTTCATGGATTGTTGGTTAGCCTGCTCTCCTGTTTAATTCAGTTAGTGGCATACAAAATCCACTGAAAACACACACTTTACCACAGTAGGCTATTATGGGGTTGAAGGGGTTTTGTCCCTACAAATGTAGAAAAATGCCACCATCACTCATACTCAGGTTTGTCATGAGTAGCACTACTAGTGGAAACAGTAAAAAGCTGGACTTTTTCCAACTGCACCTTTTCCACCTTAGGGGTTTCAGCTGACCTGGAATTGGAATGCCATTTCTGTGCCAATTCCACCAACACACTATTTGATGATGGGTGTTTACATTCCTTCTAACATACTGGTCCACTGAAGACAGGCATGTTATTATTTTATTTTATTTTACTTGACAGATTGAGTGCTCAGTTAGCAGAGACACCTACTTTCTTTGAAAAGGTTTATTTTTTTACTAGCAGTAAAGAGAAATAGAATTGCCTTTAAATTTTTCCGAGGCACTGCAGGAATAATATTATTACTGCATCTGAATTTGAATGAGCTAATACAAGAATTTTGCAGTTCAGCCTTATACATGTAGAATTGCATATTTTGATGCAACATAATGGAAATTAGTCAACCACCAGCTGCAAATTAAAATAATATGTATACTGACAATAAAAAGTGGTCACATTACAAAACAACTTTCCCTCATCTACTAATTCTGTCCCTATCACTTCAATCCACCATTCCTAATCCTTTTTTTGTCACATAGGAAATAGGAGAACCTAAATGAGAGCCTGTCTAAAACATGCTGCAGCTTTAAATGACAGTTGCCCTGAGTCACTGAAAGTGTCACTAAACTCAGGAGTCAAATCTTACAATTGCATTCAAGTACTTTAACCATTAACAAAAATGTAACGTATTTGTGTATCACTTGGCCTTAGATCTTCAAATCATCTCTGAATTCATGGTGACACTGTCCCTCCTTCTGGAGGGTGGCTAATCCTGTTCCCCATGGCCCCTGTGTCTTGTAAAGTAGCCACTGCTCCTGGCTCACTCCTGTGATGGACTACACATTAAGTTTACTAATTTGTAGTCCATCATAGGAGCAAGCTTACAACACACACAGGAACCATGGGCAACAAAAGTAGCCACCCTCCAGAAGAAAGGGCAGTGTCAGCAGCAATTCAGAGATGATTTAAGGATCTACAGCCGAGTGATACACAAATAAGCTACATTTCTGTTAATAGTTAAGGTACTTGAGTCTATTTTTAAGATTTACCTTCTGAGTTTAGTGTCACTTTAAAAGAAGGAGTAATAAGTTAGTGACAAAAGCACCACCAGGGTAATATCAAAAACAAACACTGCATGAAATCAGGTTAAATAACATTTACAGATTGTACAGCAAAATGTGCCATTTTGCTGGTGATGTACTGAGGATGATGATGAGTAACATTAGAAAGCACTTTGTGACTAGCGGTGGTGAAGGCTCTAAGAAGCACTGATGCCATACACTGAGGATAGATAATACTGTGGATAATGGGTACAAAAAGCAAGCAACAAATGCATGGGACTGAATGGGAAAAACACAAGATAGGCTGTAATGCGGCATAGGTAAAAGTGACAGATGTCACCCCATCAATGTTGAGTGAGACTTTTGGAGAAAACTGCACATTTCCACCCCTATTAAATTTAAAACTATGCAGATATATTTGCTTATCTATACTATTAGCTATCTCTTACTCCAGAACACTCCCTGTACCTAGAAAACCAGTAAATCAGTGATCCCTGTGACGATAATGGGGGTGAGTCTGAATATTAAAAAATAGAATTCTTTTGTCCTCCAGTCAGAGAAAATGCAGGCATTCTTTTAGTCATTTGCCAGGCCTTCCACATTCCACAGAACAGAGATCTGCTATCTGGCCTGTGATCTTTTATTGCCCCCCCCCCCCCCCGAAAAGCGC
>NW_017306293.1:2763288-2784465 GCF_000935625.1 Nanorana parkeri | reverse complement strand
CTGTTTCTTTTTTTCCCCCCCCCCCCCCCAGCAGAAGTGAGTCCCAAAACTCCTAAGCCTTTTATATCTGTCCCTAATTAAAGGCATGGCACCAGGCCCTCATCTATTAAAAGTGGACAAGTTAATATAAACAAGCAGATCTGGTAGAGGAGGTGACCCCACATTCACCCAAAAGTCATAAACCTGGATCACAAAATCAAGCTACATTTCATAATTTGGAATTGGGTGGGATAGTGTAAAATAAAGGTTCATCCTCCGCCTGCTTTCGAGCCCCAGCCCTGCCCTAGGGGCCGGCTCTTAAAGGTCTGACAAAAAGATGCTGAACTAGCTAGAGATGGCTCTTGTCTGGTTTTAAAAACATCAAGAAGGAACTAAGAAGTCTTAACATCGCAGAAGAGTTCCCCTTTAATCTCTGGGCATCATCTGCTGAAAGCCTGCTTGAAGAAGAGCCCTTCAGACTTCTGCTTTGCTTATACAACTCTGACAGAACTCCTAAACCCAGGACTGTTGAGTATTCACCTTAAATTCCCTTTTGTTTTACTGTTGTTATATATTTTGTCTCTTTTCATTAATATCTTTTTCTGTATATGATCTGCACCGTTTCTTTTATTAAAAGACGATCTTAAAAATCATTAAGCTTATCTCTACGCTCTAAATACGAAGTTAGAGTATCCTTGCCTCTGTGAAGAGCGCTACTGTATAGTGAATCCTGTCATATTCCTGTCTGAGAGGATAGTGGTATCATAGGCATTGTTTAAGTGTTTTAAATTGTCGCAGCATTTGCTGGGAACGGTCTGTGTTTCCTGTTAAAAAACACATGGTGGCAGTGAACGTTTGGTGGGTAAAGGGTTAACTTCGGAGTTACCCAACCCCGGTGACGATCGCTCTCAGTCTGCTGGCCTGAGATTGTGTCCCCCAAGCGGGGGAATCTCTGTGTCCTGGGTGAGGCTGAGTGTGGTAAAAACCCATATCGACCAGTAAGCCACTATCTTTCTTTATTAGTTGAATTACTGCACATAATTGCTGGCTGGGCTGCCATATTAAATATGCCATCGTTTCTTTAAATTATAATCAGGTTATAACTGATAGTGGATCTTTCTAATATGACTTCCATTGCTTATTACCTCTATGACGACTCTTTAATGTTTGCCAAAACTTCTTTATTTTTTTAACTGAATTTGGCCTATATGCCATTTAGGGAGCACTGCTGCTGAGCTGTGATATTAGGGGCCAGGATATATATTAGTTTCTGCTGATCGCAGCATCATAATATAAAATGTTTTTTATGGCTTCCTAAAAGGATCTCATAGATGAGAGTGATTATATTCCTTGGAATAACAAAGGTGCACATTACAGAGGAACACATTAGTAAGCCCCATTCTAATGACATATACATTTGTACAGCAGCACGAGGGGGCTCCAACCTTTCCTCTAGCAGAGGAATCCTATGAATACAATTCCTTTCTACCACATGCTGCAGCCCTTGGATTCCTCTGTGCTCTGTGTTCGCTCTTCCTTCTCTATTGTGTTCCAGTCTGACTCCCCCTCTCCTTTCCTCTCTGTTTGTCTTCACTGTTTTAATTGCTTTTTCAATCCCATTAATTCTAAGCTCAGGTACTTAGAAGTGCAATAAATCAGCGAGGAACAGTCATAGCTGTGTGCTCAGGCAGATAGCCATGTGCTGCTAGTCATGACATATAGCTATGTACAAATAACACATAGCTGACATTTACATTATTTGGCTAAATATGATAGTTTACATGGCAAATTATGCTTTATAATTTAACAGACAGCTATCTAAGATGGGGAACTCATGAGAAGTATTATGGAAAAAATATGCAGATACTGTATAAATGACAGATTGGCTTATATAAAACTGCATGATGCTGACAGATAGCCCTGTAAAACTGACTAACAGCTGCATATAACTTATAGACAGCTGTGAATAACCTGTAAGCAGATGTGAGTGCATAGCCGACAGATGCTGATAACCTATAGCCAGATGTCTTTGTGCACAGAGAACCGTACCTTTTACTGAAACTTCATGTGCAATCTACAGAGTATAACATCAACTGATGGGTAGCTGTGTTTGTATTCTTTATTTGATAAGTATATTACTATTTCAGAACTATACAAAACCGTATGCTGTTTGTAATCTACAACTGACAGATATTTTAGCTGTGCATAAACTATATGAAGGTACACAAGACAAATGCATACCTAAGTACATGCAGTATTACAGGAAATGCAGTATTACAGGAAATGCAAGTCACATGCAGCAGTTGTGCATAGTCAATGTATAGAGAGAAGACAACATGCAAATACAGTAGAAGTGTAATATCTATAAACTGACGCATTTTACTTTAAGAAAGAATAATCTACAGGCAGGTTTTTAGAGATACCATATCTATTCATACTTTACATTTCCTACATTACAATACACAATCAGTGGTGTAGGAACAAAGGCAGCAGAGATCAAACATGTGATCTGACCTGTGAACTATATATACGGTATATACTGTACATACTGTAGTATGGCCTGTACCACTATGGATAATTAGAAGTTAGCGACGAGGGACAATTCAATACATGTAACTTAATGTATGCCATGTCCTTGCTTAAAATGTATCTATAGCCTTTTTGTTTTTGGATAAAGATGGGAAGGGTTAAAACTAGGGATGCACCTATACCAATACTAGTATCGGTATTGGTGCCAATACAGAGTATTTGGGCGAGTACTGGTACTCGCCCAAATGCTCCGATACTTATCCCGATACCAAATGCTCCGATACTTATCCCGATACCAAATGCTCAGATACTTATTCCGGGAGTTAGAGGAAGTTTCCCAAAGTGGGGAACTCACCACCTTGTTGTTAGAAGAATTCTCCTTACCTCTTGTTCTAGAAGCAACTCAACAATTCTGGATTTCCCTTCACTTTCTTTTATGGTAACAATGGTTATCGGGACATGATATACATCTCCCCAATGAATACACAGACAGCAATAAAAAAAACTTGTCAGAAGGTCTAACCCTTACCCACTCCAAAAAAAGTTTTGCGTAGATATGCCATATAATAATTTGGAGCCCAAATTTACCTAAAACTGTTTATTGTGCGTTTGATGGAACAGAAACTGATGGGAATGTTCTCCAGAGGGATCATAGACAAAAACGAAACACATTTTAAGTAGAGTGAGATGAGTTAGAACTTCTGACAATGTTTTTATTGTTGTCTCTGCCTTCCTGTCTCAAAGACAGCCAAATCCACCATTCCTTCTTTAGGCATCAGTGGAAGTGAGGAAAAAACTCCCCAACAGGGCAGGGGCATGCAGTCTGGGGAGGCAGGTAAGGCAGAGCCTTAACTGCCATTATGGAAGAAAAAAAAGTCAGCTTCAAATCCGAAGCTGACAGGTTTTTCTCCATTCAGACTACCTTCTAACAGGTTACACAGCAGGGAAATCCTTCCCGCTGTGTAACCTGTCATGGACGGAGCACCACCTGTTAATTACGGACAGCTGTTCATGCAGCTTTTGACAGCTATGTTAGGTTACGAAGCAGGTTGGCTTCTTAGGTTACACTGTGTGTAACCTAAAGCCTGGTTTATACCTAGGAGTTTTTGAACAGCAGTTCCAAAAAAATTGCTTTTAAATGCCCAACACAAGAAATCCTATGATTTTCAATGGCCCTGGTTCACACCTAAGCAGAAAAACACCAGCAGAAAAATGCCAAACGCCCGAAAAGGTACAGGAGCTTCTTTAAGCAGTTAAAAGCACTTTTATGCCCCCATAGACTTCATTGGAAATGCCCAAAAACGCACAACAGAAACATGTTGCACATTTTCGTGAGCGTTTGTGCGTGTTTATGCGCGCGTAGTTCCATTGCCCACAATGTTTTATGAGCTGCCAATCAAAATGCGCATTTTCATGTACGCGCCTTAAAACGCGCAAATGTGCACAATGATCATGAACGCGCAAATAACCGCATGCTGTTAACACACATACAAACACGCAAAAACGGTGCCGCCTAGGTGTGAACCAGGCCTTATACAGTAAGGCCAGAGCTACAACAGCCTCTAAATTGGAGAGGCAGAGGCTTAAGCTCTGTGGATGGTTTGGACCAATGGCAAAGCGCCATTGGTCCAAGCCTTCCAATCAAAAAAAAACAAAAAAGAAAGAAAAAAAAAATACTAATGAGTTTCATGTACTGTAGGTGCCTCATCAGTGACCAGCAAGTGATGGACAACAAAGCTCTCCTCCCTGTCTCCTCCACACATAGCTCGATGACCTGGCCTGAGGCGAGCCAGAGGGATGTCTCACTTGCCATGGATCTCACTGCCCGTCCCTGCAAAAGGGTCACCAACAGAAACTAAAAAACAACTGTCTGGAGTTGGAAATTTGGAGCAGTGATGCCTCCAAATGCAGATAACTAAACCTACAGACAAGTGCAAAAGGCTTGTAGATACAGATAACAAATAGTCAGAAACGTGCAGAACAGTCATGTAGAAAACTTTTCAAAATAATGGCTTACAATGTGCAGACAGACACACAGAACATACTGTAAGATATATACATGACACCTGAGCATTGTTGTTCATAATACATACATAGCTACATATGTCAATGAAATATTAGTAAAATGGCTATTTTTCTGCTGAACAAGAACATGTAAACATTTCATACATAATGCATTCCAAGTGGATTAGGGTGCAAAACCCAAGTACTGCTGTCATTTTCTGTAATTCAGACGGTCGTATTTATTAGTTATGACCTCCAAAAGCCCAGATAATAACATTAGATAGCGAGAATGGCATCATATTGGAGTGTACACTCAATGAATAACAAATAAGGCCATTTCAAGGGAGAAACATTTCCATGGACAAATAAACCTTCAGAGTATAACTATGATGAGGGACTGCTAACAACTTTTTACTTTATAAATATGAATAAATAATATTTTGTCACTCGTGTTTTTAAGAACGTAGAAATGTGTTTATGTGCAAATGTGTTTAGCCTTATTATCTTTGTTCCTTTATTATGTGTCTGTAATTATATTGTGGTTATGTTCATATTAAAGCATATTTAGGGTGCATATTGTCATTTGGTACTTTATGTGCTTTGGTGTTTTGGAACGGGTTCACTAAATTACGGGAAAACAACTCACTGTTAAGGATAAGCCATATACTGAACCCTATAAGGAATCCTTCAGCCTGTAGTAGGCTCATATTCCTTAAACAGATACTGCTGCCATGCTCATGTATGTCAAGGTTACAATGTCTGTGCAAACGGCCCCCTCTTCCCCCTACTCCCCTTATCAGTACTACTTGGTTACTGCTTCCTACTCTGCAGTTGGCAGTGAAAAGACTGGTGTTGGCAGCCTCGGGGAGTAGTAACGTCAGTCCCTCATAGATGTGACAGTATTTGAGCCTAGTGCTTGGTTGATAGACCCCAGCACTGACATGGGGGAGAAGGGCACATGCTCTTCCATACCTTGAAGTACCAAGTAGCCGGGGGAGGAGGAAAAGAAACATCAAGAGAGTGCTTGTAAGGTTAGTATAAGAAGATGAGAGGATCCCTTTGCAAAAACACTGTCACTTTGCACTGAATAAGGTGACAGTGTCTCTTTAAACTTCCAATGTAACATTCAAGAAACCATTTTTTTCTTGTGATTTCCTGTATGGAATTTAGTGTATTGCTAACAGCTTTCTGAATTATGTACTCAAGTGATGAATCCAGTCCAACTCGTGGTGTAGGAAAACATTACCGCATTTTATAAAGATGTGGACAAATTTGCTGGAATCCTTGCAGCTCATTGAAGCAAGGCTTCATTCCGTCTGAACAGTAATGAAGTTAGAAGCAATTGTCTCATGTATACCTGCATGTCTTTGATATGTCATAGAATAATGTAAAGAAATAAAAAATTCTTATTCTACAAAGATATTCTGAAATGGCTTGGACAGGTTTGTTGGTACCCCTTCAAAATGAGGATGCACCGATACCATTTTTTTCCAGACCGAATACCAATACTTTTCCTCAAGTACTCGCTAATACCAATTACTGATTACCGTAGATGCGACCGCTGCGACCCTGGTAGTTCTGCCACTGACTCCAAGCTGTAGCGGAACTACGAATACCAGCAATACCAGCATATTATCAGCTATAAAGGACTACAAATCTCAGCAATACATTATAGAGCAATGCAGAATACCACCAGCTAGAGACGACTACAAATCCCAGTGATACATTATACAGCAATGTGGAATAACACCGTAAGCTATAGAGGACTACAAATGGCAGCAATACATTATACAGCAATGTAGAATAATACCATCAGCTATAGAGGACTACAAATCCCAGCAATATATTGTGCAGCAATGCAGAATAATATGAAGCTAGATACTCTGTGTTGCTCACCGGGGCTGTGTGGGGTCTGACCGGGGCTGTGTGGGGTCTGACCGGGGCTGTGTGGGGTCTGACCAGGGCTGTGTGGGATCTAACCAGGGCTGTGTTTGGTTTCACCAGGGCTGTGCAGTCTCACCAGGACTGTGAGGTCTCACCAGGACTGTGAGGTCTCACCATGGCTGTGTGCGGTCTCACCAGAGCTGTGCGGTCTTACGAGGGATTTGTGGTCTCACCAGGGCTGTGTGCAGTCTCACAAAGGCTGCAGCATCTCACCAGGGCTATGTGTTCTCACCAGGGCTGTGCGGTGTCTCACCAGGGTTTTGTGGTCTTACCAGAGGTGTGCGGTCGTAGCAGGGCTGTGCGGTCGTAGCAGGGCTGTGCATTCTCACCAGGGCTTTGAGCAGCCTAGACAGTCACAACAGTTGCAGGGGAGATTAAAGGTAGCAATGAATGGATGATGCCTTGAATGGCATGGCACATTGAAAATTCAAGACCATCAAGGAATTCTGGAGCAATTGACTCTATGAGTCCTGATCTGAATCCTATTGATCATTAATGGAGCTATCACATGCAGTCTGGAGAAGGCACCCTTCAAACCTGAGATAGCTGGAGCAGTTTGTTCAAGAAGAGTGGGTCAAACTACCTGTTGGCAGGTGTATTGAGAGCTACAGAAATTGCTTGTTTGCAGAGATTGCCTCTATAGCTTGTGAAATAAAATATAAGGTTAAGGATCATTTTTGTCCATGTAATGTTAATTTCTTTCATTATTTAAAATATTCTGTTGAATCAATAATCAAAAGCCTGATTTTTAATAAATATAGCAAAAACACTAATGGATGCCAATTATTTTTGTCAGTTTCAAATTTTGAAAATTGTGTGTTCTCCTTTTGTCCTGAAATGGTACCACCAAATTTGTCCACATCTGTACTTACCCTCATAAAAACGGAATAAAAGTCTGTTACTATGCACAAGAATCAGTGACATTCCAGCTGCTAGCCCACGCTAGAACATTGTAGATCAAAGGAGAGGCAATTTTCTGTTCCTGTTCTCTTTGTTCTATGCTGCAGACTGTTTCCACCATATAAAGAACACTGATATAAAGAACGATTCCTTCAAGTAAACCTGTCTCAAACCTTGGCAATTCAAACAGAGCATTTCATGAAAAATGGCCAGGCTACGCTTTTACAAGATAAGTCAAGATTTGCATTTGAATTCAGCTGCATATATCTCTAAATTCACTGATCATTTTGATGTGTAGGTTTCACTTAAAGTGAACCTGTACTTTGCTCATACTAAACAAAGTAACAGATTTACTAAATTGCCATGACCATTAAATTGTGGTTAGGAATCAATCACTCTCCCTGGACGCATCGATTGTGCATCCAGGGAGAGTGTTTTCTAAGTGCATTTAATCATATCACATATCATTACATGCGGTGTGCAGGCGTTTACATGCAACAGTTGTCACCTGATCATTAACTTGAATGGGTGACAGCTGCCGCCTGTAAATGCCAGATTAGGGATTGCTGCTGAAGAAAACACAAGTTCCTGACGCAGAAATCCCTAATTGCATCGAAACCTACATATATGAATGGGGCCTTATTGTGTCCATAGTACAATACTGGATATACATTTTATTTTGAAGTATGACATTTGGCAAGTGGCCCCCATGGGAGAAAACAATTTGTCCTGGACAAAGCACTGGTTTACTTTAAAGTGAACCAATGCATTGCCAACATAGGTAAAGTAGCAGTTTTTTTTTTCAAATTTGCCCTACCCTGCAGCTCATAGTTATCTTCAATTCATAAAGCCCTTCCCAATATCATATATCTACTTTCCCTTCACTACCCCCCCACGTCCCTTGAGATGTAGCTTACACAGTGCCAAAAGGCTCAGCATTGTCACATTGAGTTAGTCATGTGTTTTCTCCTACCCAGGAGTACCAGGTATTTCTTTCGGCTCATTGAACTGAATAGAACAGAGGAACAAAGGAAAGGTAAAAAGAATAGATTTTTCTTTAAGGTAAACATCTAAATCGACTACATCCAGTGCTAAATATGAGTGATGGGAGTCCCCTTATATTGATTCAAAGACTACACATCAGAGATAGACAGTCTACAGTATAACAAACAAAACAGGACAGGGCATACCCCCTCTTCATGAACTATGTTTGTTAAAAGATAAAATATATGTACAGATGGGTACTCACAATCTGTCGCAGGTAAAACCAGCATGTATCATACAATCCTATTGAATATGTTTCTCAATGTGTAACGAGTTATCCCTTTAACAATGCAATTCAAACAATCCAGCAAACACGTTTCCGGGGCTACGCCCCCTTTATCAGAGCCTGTCAAAACCAGCTAGTTGTCAGGGTTCAAGAATGGCACATCCATGATTGCCAGCCAATCACTGCTGTCTTACAAAACACACCCTTAGATGGGTGACCAATCAGGCAAAAGCATAGCTGTCGCCTATGAACCAGTCATGTCCACAATGATCTCTCTCTGTTACCAAACTGCCGTGCCTTATGACAGCAGAGCTCACATTTCTCTCCTATTGAGCTGTGACTCACAACTCGGCTCCACTGCCATACATTTTGCTTTAAGGACAGTCTTGTATTAGTTATAAATCTATCTTGTAGCTTACTGAGACCTGTATATAACCTACATTTATTGATGTATTAAAGTGATATTGACTAAGCCATTAGCTATTTTAGTACAGCAGCAATAATAAAAACAAATTCTGCATGAGTAGAAATGAAAGGCTGGTGTGAAGGAGCTCCAGGGTGTAAGTTAACAGTAAAATATGTATGGTGTTATCACTTCCACCCTACATAACTCTCTCACATTCAGCTCTCCATACTATAAATGTATGAATGCAGACAATTATTTAGAGATTTCGCAGTATACCCTGCACATTTTTTAATTCTTCACATTGCTCTGCACAACCTACATATTTTTGTATGCCCTGCAGGCAGCACCATATTAACCTACAGGCAATGGTATATCACCTACAGAAAACGCTGTGAACCAACAGACGTTTGTGACTAGCTAAAGAAATTGTGACAACGACAAAATGTCTAACCAATTGCCTGTATACTGCTTGTTAGGCCCGGTTCCCACCTGGGCGTTTTTCCGCGCGTTCGTACTCGTGGAAAAACCTCAAACAGGGAAATGCCATTATTTTCAATGTGCATGGTTTCCCATCTGGGCGTTTTTCCGCGAGTACGAACGCGCGGGAAACCGCCCTACGCCCAAAGAAGTACATGTACTTCTTTGGGGCGTTTTGGTCAGGTGTTTCCATTGGGATACAGCCAAGTAGCCCTCGGAAACGCGCGTTTGTCATGCGTTTTTTACCGCAAAACGCGGTAAAAACGCGCGACGCGGAACGCACGACAAACACGCAGATATAATACGCCTAGGTGTGAACCCAACCCAGCCATAGTAAAGAACAGATTATAGTATTATTTACAGTTGTGTGCATGGCTCCGGAGGCATCTAGTATTCCTTCCATAGTGGAGCACAGTTTAAACAAAAATTCCTGATTTGCAAAAAAGAAACAGTTTAAAGAAACATTTGAAATTAAGATAGTATAAATAAAAAGTGTAGCAAGTTATTATCCAATGTAAGGTAGTTAAGAATAATCCTTCACACAGCAGGCAGGAAAAATCCTAAAACTTCCAAACTGAACCTTTCCCATACAACATGACAAAAGTACTCAATTTATAAACACAACTTCATAGAAAATTCCATGTCCTGTCCAGCTGGTTCACTTCTTTTGCCAACCTTATGCACAGAGTTTGAGGTCAAATTGCAGAAATCCCTAGAATTGTATTTATAAAACTGTGCTTGTTTCTTATGATGGGATTGGAAGGGCCTACCCTATTATCTATAGAAGAGAAGCACCTAAAGCCAAAACTTTGTATTTCATTTTGGTTATGGGGGGGAGTAAGAGCTTCTGTGAGGTTTTGATTGCAATGTACATTTATGGGGAGATCTCTCCTAACTTCCTGACAGGACAGGAAGTAATGGGAAATCTCTGCATTGGTTCACATGCAAAACATATTTCTGCAGAATGAGTGTTAGAGCTTCTAATGATGTTTTTATTGCTGCCTGTGCCTTCCTGTCCTGGTGAAGCCTGCAACTCCCCATTCTTGCAATATCAGGAAGTGGGGGGAAATCTAAAAGGCCAGGGAGTAGGGAAAATCTCCCTAACAAGTCATAGATTGAAATAAAAAATCTGACAACTCTTGCTATTCAAAGCTAAAAAAAAATACTTTTGCCTGGAGTTAGGTGTTTAATAGATGACCTGTAGGTATTCAAAACTGCCCTGTGTCCTGTGCGCACTTTCTGTGTTATCTAAGTCTTCCCATTTCTTATCATACACTGCAAAACAATTCGTACCTATGATATAAAGATGATGAGAATGGGTGGGATTCAGTAAGTTTAGTAACAGGCAAGTGGGCAGGGTTGACACCAAGTTTTGCAGTTTTGGTCTATAAAAAAGGTACCTTGTGTCATTCCATAAGCGGATATGAGAAGCTGAGTGCATTTATGGTAGGCCAATAGGTATTTTTTCTACTTGCAGGGACTTTAAAGAGATAAAACATGGGGCGATGTGCATGTATTGCAGAGATGTGCACCATATTTCTCTTGTATTTTTGCCCTGACATACATTTTAATGTGAAGGATAAGCCATAGCGGACAGACAATAATAGAAAAAAATTAGATCAGTTACACAATGCATAACAAACTTCAGGTGCATAATTCATACAGCAGACTAAAACTCTGGTTAAAAGAAAGTATTTTCAGCAGTGTCAATGTTTTTGGTTAGTTATGTTAATGACTTTCAAAGTGGGTGTGCCTTAATTTAGCCTCTGTCATTAGTGTAATTACCTCTAATAGTGATTACACCATTTTTATCAAATATTAACATATGAAAATGCTTTCATTACAGGATGAGAAACTCAGCTATTTTTAAATTGTTATGGTACACTGATGATCAAATGCAATTAACAATTTTTTCTTAACTACAGAAGAAACACACATACTATATTTTAGTAACTGACATTATATGATGATTTGGATATAGAGAAGTTATTTTGGGAAACTTGTTGCGACAAATATCGGCGGCACTAAGGGGGTTACCTGCAGTGCAACTGTTGCATGCTTTTTAGTGACCCTATTGTCCATCAATGAAAGATGAACCAAGGGTCTCCATACATCAAGATGTGTGGTACAGTGAGGGTAGTGCAGTGCAGTGTAGTGTAGATGCTTCCTGCAGGGCTGTAGCTACCATGGGGCGAGTGAGGCACTCGCCTCAGGCGCAGCTGAGAGGGGGCGCAGCCAGGAGCGACCTGGCTGTTTCCCCCTGCCCCTGTTGCCATGGCGAGCACAGGGCGCCATTGGCAACAGGGGCACCAGGCGGCCAACACAGCCGCGGCTCGACAGAGAGATGAGGAGCAGC
Organism: Nanorana parkeri; assembly: GCF_000935625.1. Classification (NCBI taxonomy): domain Eukaryota; kingdom Metazoa; phylum Chordata; class Amphibia; order Anura; family Dicroglossidae; genus Nanorana; species Nanorana parkeri. The sequence continues at coordinate 2,772,600 of NW_017306293.1, read as the reverse complement.
ACAGGCTCCAGCTTCTCCTCGGATCATCTCCCCCACCTGTATGGGCAGATAACTCTGTGTCCTCAATCTCTTTTTCTATTTCAAAAGGGAAATGTTACCGCTCTGTTTAGACTCCTGATATTTCCCCCGAAGCCCCCCAACAGTAAAAAAAACAAAACAGTAATAGTAAAAAAATCAATAAAAAAACAACAACCCCCCGAAACGAATTTTGATGCTATTTTGGATTTGGCCATTCGCGCTACCATTCTGGAGGCGGGGTGTATGACGTCACATACCGCACACGTCTGTTGGTGGGCACAATTTTATTTTCTTGCCTCAGGCGCAAAAGAAGCTAGCTACAGCTCTGGCTTCCTGTGTACATACAACTTGGATATCTAAACAAGCATGAGGATATAATGTCTCTTGCCAATTCATATGTCTTTAGTTTGGAGCCTACAGGAATTCAGGTGTGCAGAAGGTATAGGACATTATATTGTATCGATCACTTTGGAAGTACGTGGTTGTAGCAGGGGAGTGGTTTGTCTTCCTGTACCTGTGTGTTTGTGGAGACACTCACAGCTTACTAGCACACACAAGGTTGGCTAAACAGGACCCTGCAAGGGAAAGGAACCACACCAAAAAAAACCAGGATATCAAGGGCAATGCTCAGGGGACCAGATGATTTTGCAGGAAATTAAACTTTTAAACATCAAGGAGCAGCATCCATTGTAAGCATTTTGTCTTTAATTTCACTTTAAGAATAATTTATCCCTACAAAGAGCAGCTAGACAGCAAACTGAAACCTTTCATCCCGGGTAGTAGCATTTGTTACCGTAGTGTGATTTTATTTACATGGTTGCAGGCATCATGTTGTGAAAAACATTACCAAGCTGTCAAATGAGAGCACGGCTTTATAAGAAATGAGGAGTTCTCACTTCCGGGTGATTACAAGGTTTTAAAATAGCTTTATTATAGTAATAAAACATATTTTGGTTTCTGATCTGTTCCCACTATTTTTTTTCTGCTCAGGCTCAGCTGGGTGGCTGAATGATGTTCAATATTTACAATAATGAGACCAAGCTCAAACTGGCAATCTGGCAACACCAACATTTCCTAGAGGGGCAGGTGTGGGTATGAGTATTAGTGTGCTGGCCTGTGTTCCTAACTCTCTAAGTGAGAAGTTGGATGCATGTGCCCCATAGAGCTCCAAATGCATCATATATATGTGAGATATACTGTAAAAAGCAGGACTGCAGTATATATATATATATTTTGTATTAAAAATTGTCTGTTTAAAGGCTAAGTTTACTTTTTGGACCATGGTTCATGGCATACCCATGGTTTCTTTACTCCGATGCAGGGTGTACATTTCATATTAATTAGTAAGATATAGACCCAACAACGTCATTAAATAGATAATCAGCACCAATAGCTTTATTATAGAAAAAAATTTTATAAACTGTTTCAAAGATACTGTTAATCCAAAGGAATTGTATAGTGATTATTTTTTTGTTTCAGATATACTGTATGTAAAACAGATAAACTTGCTGTAAATAAACTTCCACAGTTTCTTTATTGTTCTATGTAAATGTTTTTTATAAATATTAGGAATGTACCAATACCATTTTTTCAAGCACGAGTATCGATACTTTTCCTCAAGTACTCGCGAATACCAATTTCTGATACCTTTTTTTAAAGTCATATGACAGATTTTCTAAAACATTACAGACTAATGATTTTAGGACAGTGGTGGCACACCAGGGCCCAGTTGCAACTGCAGGAGAACAACAAATCTCAGCAATACATTATACAGCAAAATAGAATAATATCAAGCTACATACTCTGTGTTGCTCACCATGGCAGGTGCGGTGTCTCAGGAGGCTGTGTGGGGTCTGACCAGGGCTGCTACGGTGTCTCATGAGGCTGTGTGGGGTCTGACCAGGGATGTGCGTGGTTTCACCAGGGCTGTGTGCAGTCTCACCAGGGTTGTGCACAATCTCAGGAGGATGTTCGGGGTCTCATCAAGGCTGTGCGGGATCTCAGTAGGATGAGCGGGGGTCTCACCAAGGCTGTGGAGGATCTCAAAAGGGCTGCCTATTGGTCTCACTCGGGTTGCGTGTGGGTTTAACCAGGGCTGCATGTGGGTCTCACCAGGGCTGCATGTAGGTCTCACCAGGGCTGCATTCTTGTCTTTCCATGGCTGGCTGCGGCATCTTTTCAGGGCTGCATGTGGGTCTCACCAAGGTTCACTGTCAGAAGAGAGCTCTCCTCCCCGCCTTGCTCACTCAGCCTCCTGTGACAGTGAGCCAGGACGGAGAGCGGGTACAAGCACTCGGTGTTTGTAAATAATTAAGGACAGAGTATGTTTACTGTGTCTCCAATTAGGAATGAATGGGAAGTGATAAACATCACTTCCTGACAATCATTCATGATTGTCAGGAAGGGGTAAACATACTATCTCCACAAGCTATGAATGAACAGGAGCACTCAGTATTGAGGATTCCTGTTATTGGGTACAAAAGTGAAAATTAGAAAACAGAGAGGTTTTCTTTCACTTCTTGTTCTGTCTCCAGGCCAGGAAATAAAGGGAAATGCGCACAGACACCAACAGTAAAAAAAAAAAAATAATAATAAAATTTAATGTAAATAAATAAAATATTTTTAAAAATTGAAAATGTTAAAAAAATTATAATTTCGGTTTAAGTTTCGGCCTGACATTTTTTTTATTTTCTTTTTCGTTTCAGCTCTAAAAATTTAATTTCGGTGCACCTCTGCAATTTAGTAAACTAAACATGAGAAATATAGTCCATCACGGAAGTGCGCTTGGAGCGGTGTCTACTTTACAACACACACCCAGGGACCATGGGGAACAAAAGTAGCCACCCTCCAGAGGAAAGGAGAGTGTCAGCATGAATTCAGAAATGATTTGAGGATGCACAGCCGAGTTTTTGTAAATAGTTAAAATACTTGAATGCATTTTTAAGATTTACATTCTGAGTTTAGTGTTACTTTAAGACCCCTCCAACTCCCTGCTCATTGTGACATACCTTTACACAGTTATGGTTATGCCGCAATGTGAAACATTTATACCTTAAAGCTGAACTCCAGGCACAAAAACCTTCATTCAAATACTGTATATTCCTTAACAGCCACAGAGGATATAAATCCATTCTTTGTGCAACAAATAAAAATATCAGTGACATCATCACTGTTGTGCAAAGAACCTGGGGGGACCCAGCAGGCCACATTAACTACAGGCTGCCTGCAGAAAACTCCATGAGGGGGCGGATACAAGACCAGTCACCCTGCACAGAGAGAGAGAGCAGCAGTGACTGGTCTGTATTAGTGGAAGCTCCTACACAGAAGCAACGTTTCACACTGGATTGCTGCACAGATCTGGAAGAAATACACAACCCACACCAAGGTGCAATTAACAATACACATGACTCCTATATTTAGACAATATTTACTTCTCTGGGAGTACAGCTTTAACATAGTCATAATGAATCATTGAAAGAACACTTCAACTCTAGATCTATATTAACAACATCTCCTCATCAAATTGTCCATGGCTATATCTAGACTGTTTATGAACTGCCTAATCCTTGATGAAACATTCACCCAAAACACGGAACTGACCATAGTCAATAATGCATTTGTCTCCATGGTGAATTGTAAATAACAGAGAAAAGGCACTTCTATACTGCAAAGTTCACATTAGGGTGAATGCGTTGTTAAACCCGGTAATGAATAAGGAATCACTATAGTATGCAACAAGCTGCATGTTTCAAGATGTATTTGTGAATGCAAACCTGGACCCCTCTTTTATTGACCCATCTGGATCTATAGAGAGACGTCAGTTATCTCTCGCTGTCAGATGTCTCTACCCTGTAGCTACAGTTTGTCATGTCCTTTGGTTCCACTAGTTCCAGAAACAAGGTTACACTAGAATACAGACACCTGCCCTCTCTTAGCCACTGCTAGGATTAGAAAGGGCTGATGAGTTTATCCCACTTCAGCAGATTTTAAGAGCAGACTGACGTGCTTTACAACTTGACAATAATGTTGTTTGTGTGTATAATGCATCCAGATATACTTCCTGATGCCATCTAAGCACCATATGTTTTCACCGCAGCTTCTGTTTTGCTACAATTATATCACCTTCTTCCTTTTATCAGACTTGATATGAGATTTTTTTTCTCACCGTGAGCAAATCCGGTGCTTTTACTGAAAAATGACACAACTCGTAACATATGGGAACTTTTAAATGTAGCTAGTTTGTAAAACACATGTGTTCATCCCTCACAACAGTCTAGTATATATTTATATATATTTATAAATCCTATATAAAAGGGAAATGATTCACATAGGCTCTGATACCGAATAGGGATGAGCTTGGGTACGGACTGAATCTAAGACCATCTGAACCTGGAAGGAAGCTGTCAGTGCTGGCCCAATCAGCTGCGGCCGGGGCATTCCTTGCCCCACAGCTGCATGTAAACAAAGTGGTTTGATGCTGGTGACATCATAGACCTTGTATGGCCACATGGCCATATTTGGTCAATGACATTGACCCAGATTGCTCAGTGACATTGAAACAATTTAGACATGTGGCCACATAAGGTCAATGTTGGCATCACCTTTTGTCTATGTGCAGCTCAGGGCCAGGAATGCCTGACACTGGCACTGACAGTTTCCTTCCAGGTTCGGATGCATTTTGGTTCAATGTGAACCCAAGCTCATCCCTAATGTTGAATATGTATGCTCTGATTTATGCGCATTAATGCATTACAATTGGATATGCCAAAACTAAATTAACAGCTAAATATATATGTTAACTGTTTTATCTGGAACAGAATTTGTATTCTGTACTGTAAGTGTTGTAATTTAAATACACACATCGCACTTTCACACTTCCACTTCCCTGTCGCGGTGCTGGGTTTTGCCTCCTGTCCAAGCCGCTCTGAACCTCTCTGTTAAAGTCCACTCACTTGCTGCTTGGTGTTTCAGCAACGTGTCTGCACACTATAGTCGGACCCTCTTGCTTTTGAACTTGTTACTGTGAACCTGCACTTCCAGCAAGTGGATTGTTTCACCAGCTTCATTGAACTCTAGCACCTGTGATTACTCGTGAGTCTCAGCTCCCCTCCTGTGGCTGCTTGTACTTTCTACCTGCTTCTTCTGAGTGTCTTGCCAGCCGATCCGTAAAAGAAATAACGTCACCAGCACTCCAAAGTGTAATTAAGCAATAGTCCATTTTTTTTTTTTGAAATCCAGCTTTATTAATCAAAAAATGCAAACTGACACAAATATTGCAAGTATAGGTCTGCACGCAGGCAGCCAACTGATATACATTAAGAGTAAAATATACGTATCATCATAAGTAACAAAACCTCAAATGAGACAGTAGTGTACAAGGAACAGCGGCACAGTAAGTCAATGCCAGTCTAGCTACAGCATTATAGTCATGCCACTGGTCAGACGTGGTAATTCAGCCGCCCCTGTGGGTGTTCCACTTTCAATCCCGCTCAAGGTGACGACCGAGCGGGGTCCCCGCCATCAGCGTGGGCAACCCACATACAAGAGGAAAATCCTGACTTCCTGCCAGTGCGGAGCCCCACGCTCGGAGGCCATGGACCCCGAGTGACCATCAATAATTCAATAGGGTGGCTGCATAATAGTCTACGTGCAATAGTCCATTTATTGGCACATTGCCATAAATGCAAGCGCTTTCGGGGCCTCAAAGGGTCCCCTTCATCAGGCTCAGAATGAGCCTGATTCTGAGCCTGATGAAGGGAACCCTTTGAGGCCCCCGAAAGCACTTGCATTTATGGCAATGTGCCAATAAATGGACTATTGCTTAATTACACTTTGGAGTGCTGGTGACGTTATTTCTTTTACTGATCTTCTCACGGTGCCATCCGTGGTCACTACAAGCCATACGGGTGTTTTCTTTTCGGTAAGGAGTGCAGCGAGATCTCTTGATTTCTGAATCTTTTGCCAGCCGATCCATCACAGGTCCTCTGTTGTGTACCAGCACTCCTACCGTGTTTCCCCGAAAATAAGACACTGTCTTATATTTTTTTTGGCTCAAAAAAACACACTAGGTCTTATTTTCGAGGTAGGTCTTATTTTTTTTTTTTTTATGTACAACAATCTACACTTATTCATGTAGAAAAGTCTACATGTATTCATGTACAAAAATATGGTAATTAGGGCAATCAGGGGTGCCGTACCTTTCCAAGATCAATTTGCTAACTAATCGCTGGCAAGAATGAGCAAAGCGCACTTTCACTATCAATTCCTCACAGGCAGAGTGCATTTGGTATCACTCCGCCTGTGGCAGAAGCCGGCGCTATAGAGGAGGCATTGGCTTATGCAGCTCTGAACCCTCCGCTGCCGCCTCCCTTCCTCTAGCGCTGGCCTCATTCCCCCTTATGCCACCACCCGCCCTGGGAATGGTAACAACTAGGTCTTATTTTCACGGTAGGTCTTATATTTTAGCAATTCCCAAAAATAGTACTAGGCCTTATTTTCGGGGTAGGTCTTATTTTCGGGGAAACAGGGTATTACTTTTATGTATGGACTTCTTCCTTTGTGTACTACATCCTGTACTCCTGACCTGCATTTTGTGTACTTGCTTCACGCCTGCTAGCTTTTGAATCCTGAGCCTCAGTGCTGCAACTAGTCTCTGTGTCTGTACGGGTGTGCTAGAGGGCTGCAACCTAGAAGGTGTCCGGCAGTGCAATAATTCTTACCATTAGAGGCTCTGTAGAAAATCCGGCCCTTCTTAGATTCTGCGACTCTAGTGCGTCCCTGGTAATACACATACACCTACTCCCTGTGTTTTCTGTGATCTGCATCCTAGGCACCATTTTTAGTCGCTACTTTAAGTTGCGTCGTGTGCCCCGATCCTTGAACCGTGACACACACTATACAGCCAAACAGGTCACTCACTTTTCTGTCTCAATAAAATGCTTTCTATATTGCCTCCAGCTTGCTCATTGGACAATAAATCAGCACAATCAGCTTTGGTTTGTTAGCAACAAGGATTCAAGATAGCAGGAATGCTGAAGCAGGGAGTAGTAAAGCTGAACCGGGACATAGTGGTGTGATTTTTCCTAGCTGTGTCCAGTCAGGACACTTTCTGCAAGGAGTTTGCATGCTCTCCCTGTGCTTGCATGGGATTCCTCCAGGTGCTCTAGTTTCCTCCCTCACTCCAAAGACATGCTGGTTAATTGACTCCTGTCTAAATTGGCCATGTATGTGTGCATGTGAGATAGGGACCTTAGATTGCAAGCTCCTTGAGGGTTGGGACTGATGTTAATGTGCACACCGTAAAGCGGTGTGTAAATTGTCAGCGCTATATACAGTGGGAAAAATTATTATTTGATCCCCTACAGATTTTGCAAGTTTGCCCACTTACAACGAAATTAAAGGTCTATTATTTTTATCATAGGTGTATTTTAAATGATAGAGACAGAATATCAACCAACAATCCAGAAAAAAACACATGATACAAATGTTATAAATTGAGTTGCAGTTCAGTGAGTAAAATAAGTATTTTATCCCCAACCAACCAACAATAATTCTGACTCCCACAGACTGGCTATGTGGTACACAGATTAGTCCTGTCACTTTAAGAAGGTGCTCCTAATGACAACTCGTTATGTATATAAAAGACACCTGTCCACAGAATCTCTTTCTTCCATTCAACTCTCACCACCATGGGCAGGACCAAAGAGTTGTCAAAGGACGTTAGAGACAAGATAGTAGACCTGCGCAAGGGTGGAATGGGCTACAAGACTATGAGCAAGAGGCTTGGTGAGAAGGAAACAACTGTTGGAGCGAGTATTCGCAAATGGAAGGAACACAAAATAACCATGAATCGCCCTTTGTCTGGAGCTCCATGCAAGATCTTACCTCATGGGGTAAGGATGGTCATAAGAAAAGTGAGGGATCAGCCAGGAACTACACGGGAGGAGCTTGTGAAGGATCTTAAGGCAGTTGGGACCACAGTCACCAAACAAACCATTAGTAACACAATACACCGCCATGGATTGAGATGCTGCAGTGCCCGCAAGGTCCCCCTCTACAAGAATGCACATGTACAGGCCCGTCTGAAGTTTGTCAATCAACATCTAAATGATTCAGAGAAGGATTGGGAGAAAGTGCTGTGGTCAGATGAGACCAAAATTGAGCTCTTTGGCATTAACTCGACTTGCCGAGTTTGGAGGAAGAAAAATGCTGACTATGACCCTAAGAACACCATCGATACAGTCAAGCGCGGAGGTGGAAACATTATGCTTTTGGGCTGTTTCTCTGCTAATGGTGCAGGCCGACTTGACCGCAATGAGGGGCCAATGGACAGGGCCATGTATTGTAAAATCTTGAATGAGAACCTCCTATCCTCAGCCAGAACACTGAATATGGGTCGTGGATGGGTCTTTCAGCATGAAATGACCCAAAACATACCGCCAAGGCAACAAAGCAGTGGCTCAAGAAGAAGCACATTAAGGTCATGGAGTGGCCTTGCTAGTCTCTAGACCTTAATCCTGTAGAAAATTTACGGAGGGAGCTGAAACTTAGAGTTGCCAAGTGACAGCCAAGAAACCTTAATGTGACATTAAACCCTCAGATTTTTTAGCATAAACCAATACTGTAATGTGTGCCTTACTGTAATCCATCGTTGTTTCCCTTCTCTTTGCTGCTCTTCCTTTTAAATCTGTATCTGTTCTCATGCTGGGCAGAACTTTTGTTTTGCAGCAGACTGACTTGTCTCTGAAATGGATACATGGTGTCTGTGTATAGGTTTGCAACCTGAGCCAGCACTACAGGAAGAGGCACTCAGCTGCAAAGGGAAGTTCTCTCACAGCATGAGAAGACATGAGGATTTAAAAGGAAGAGCAGCAAAGAGAAGGGAAACAAAAATGGATTACAGTAAGGCACACATTACGGCAGGGCTCAAAATTTAAAGTCCTGAGTTACTAGCCCAGGCTTAAGAGTTACTAGCCACCAGTTGTCCCACCTAACCCCTACCCTGCCCCGACCTTAACTCCGCCCCTAAACAACCCCTTATCTTATGATAATTCTTATCTTATGATAGTTGCCGCTTGTAAACAGCAGATTTGGGATTCCTGCTGCAGAAAAATGCAAGTTCCAGACGCAGGAATCCCTAATCCCTGAAATATAGGTGTAAATTGGGGCCTAATATACACATACACTAAAACACATTAATACACTTCTCAACGTTACCCTCCCCCCCGCACAAATATAATAATATAATTCCCCCCGCACACAAAAAATAATATATCCCCCTCTGTTATAAGTCCC
>NW_017306293.1:2754877-2763250 GCF_000935625.1 Nanorana parkeri | reverse complement strand
ACACATAAAATAATACACTCCCCCTTATTAACCCCCGACACACACACACACATAAAATAATACTCTCCCCCTTCTCCCTCATTAATACCTCCACACATATAAAATAATTAAAATAAAACACTCCCTCTTCCCCTTATTAACCCCCCACACACAAATTAATAATACACTCCCCTCCCCGTGAGCCCCCTCACCTGTTCACGGCTTTGCAGGGAGGAGGCTTGAGGAGGGTCGATCCCCGGTTATCTGGGTGTGATTAGTGAGGTCTGCAGACCTCACTAATACATCCCTGTTTTCGGCCGGAGCTCAGAACTGTCAGAGCTCTGGCCGAAGGAAGCCGGAGCTGACAGGAGCAGCTCTGCGGTCTGCATCTGACACAGATGCAGACCGTGGAGCCTCTCCCGCAAGTCAGGTACGCGGTCTGCAATAGCCATCTGCGGGGCCACACAGTACCGGCTCGCGGGCCGCAGTTGGGCCGCGGACCGGTACTTGGAGACCCAAAATGCGAGCGGGCGAGTGGAAATTTTGAGCCCTGCATTACAGTATTGGTTTCTGTTAAACAATCTGAGCGTTTAATGTCACTTTAAGGATTTTGAGAAGATCTGTAAAGAAGAGTGGACCAAAATCCCTCCTGACATATGTGCAAACCTGGCAACCAACTACAAGAAACCTCTTAGCTCTTTGCTTGCCAACAAGGGTTTCTCCATCAAGTACTAAGTCATGTTTTGCTTGGGGATCAAATACTTATTTTACTCACAGAACTGCAACTCAATTTATAACATTTGTATCATGTGTTTTTTCTGGATTTGTGGTTGATATTCTGTCTCTATCATTTAAAATACACCTATGATAAAAATTATAGACCTTTCTATTCTTTGTAAGTGGGCAAACTCTGCAGGTGATCACATAATTATTTTCCTCATTGTAAATACCTGAAATAAATAAATAAATAAGTAAACAAATAAATCAGAAGACTTGCTGAAGAGAATTAGAAATCCCTTGACAAAAAAAAGCACATATATGTGCTCCAAGTGTGTATTTAGCAGCTTGTGTGAAGTTCAGTTTAGGACATTTGTATACACAGTAAATGATGAATGCTATCCGTTAACTGTAAATATTAGTTTTAACATTGGATTATACACTCACAGAGAAATGTATTAGAGACACTATACTAATGCATGGTAGAGCCTCAGTTTGCTTTCAAAACAGTCTCAACAGTCTTTTTGTGGCATAGATTCTACAAGCATTCCTTTGAGTTTTGGGTCCATGGTGACATGATTGCATCACGGAATTTCTACAGATTTGTCAGCTACTCATTCACACTGTATATCTGCTGTTCTACTTAATCTATAAGGTGCTCTATTGGATTCAGTTCTGGTGACTGACCTACCATCTGTTTGCTTTAGTAAACACTGAGATTCATCAGATCAGGCTAATCATACACTGGTGACAACATTTTTCTAGTCTTCATCTGTCCAGTTTTGCACCCACAGCAGCCTCGACTTCTGCTTCTTGGCTGACAGGAGTGGAACTCGGTGTGATCTACTGCTATTGTAGCCCATCTACCTCGAAGTCTGATGTTCTGTGCATTTCGAGATGCTTTTCTGTTCACCATAGCTGTACACAGTGGTTAATTAAATTACCTTAGCCTGGCAGCTCGAACCAACTTGGCCATTCTCTCCTGATCTCTCCCATCAATAAGGCATTTCTATCCCCAAAACTGCTGCTCAGTAGATGGTTTTAATTTTATGCATCATTCTTCAGGTGTAGTTTTCAATTATATTTGTACATGGGTCAGTAACAAGTGTTCATTAAATAGATGTGCTGTGCTTTCTTTTCCTTTTAGCTCAGTGATCTAAAACATATGCAGACAAATCTATTTATGCTCACTGGTTCCTTCTGGTGACATATTATTGCCTTCAACAAAGTTTTGTATACTGGCACATCTTTGTCCTTGACATCTGTGGTGTGAGGTGAATTGCCTTTTTTGACAGCAGCTCTGCATAGAAGAGTCACTAAGTGACAGCATTGGTGCTGCTGGTTTGCCAAGCTGATTTGCCCTGGAAGTGACCAAGGAACTGAAGAAGCTATACATTTTAGATTAAAAATCTAAGTCTAAATGTATAGCTTTTTTAAAATATAAAAATACATACAAAATAATAATAATTCTGTTGCTAATATATTGGCCAATGATCTTTTTTTAGCCCTTGGATTACTCTGGCTTCAATTAGATCAGGTGCAGTTGTAGTCAAAGCTTGGAATATAACTCAGGTCTTCGCTAGTTCATTGAATTGGTTAAACCTGTACATTTCTGGAGGAAACTGAAGCATTCCAACTTGTACTTTTAAAAAGCTAAATGCTTGATACAGTTTTGTTTTCAGTGGGACAAATTGCTGCCCACGTTTATTGCTTCTGCTTATTTGTCACAAAATCCTGCAATCTACTTGAGACAAGTATGGGAGCATCATTACTGACACATAGGTATTTTACTGTTGCAGCCACATATAGGACAACAAATGGCTAAAATACAACATTTCAATCATTTCTCCATAATCTGTACAGTTTTTTCTTTGTATGAAATGTATTTAGGGTAGATTTAGTATAGTGTCTCAAAATGGTGTAAGCAGGAGCGAGCTGACATCAAATGCTTATTACAAGCTTTTATTTAATTATTATTTTTAGCCAATGGAAAGCTAGTTACCAGGCAAGAAAACTTGTGAAATCATGCACTATGTGCGTTTTTGCCTGTTTTTATGGTGCTCACTATTGGGGTCAAAATGTGCGAGATTGGGCCAAAATAAGCTCATGTACTTTTTCAAGCAACAAGCTTCAAGCTTTGCTATGCTCAGGTGTAAAAAGGCACCATTAAATATGATAGAATTCCTATGGTAAGCATTGAAGTAATTATTGTGAAGCTTCAAGTTGGGTTTCAAATAGCTCAAGTGTGAGTGGGGCCTTAACACATGTTGCAATGCACTTTAAGCCACATTCACACCAAAATTGGAAGGTACTTGCAGGTCCATGGAGGGTCCATTGACCTGCGACTGTAACTTCCGATTTCAGTGCGATCCATCGCAGTCTTTTTTTTTTTTTTTCAGACAACCTATAAGTGAAGTAACAAGTCCAGAGTGGACATACTTCGCTGTAAAGTTTTCGATGCATTGTTAGCACGTGTTTTAAGTGCATTGTTTGCACTGAAAAAAGAGGAACATGCTCTACTTTTTTTAAAGAGGAATAGACGGTAATGCAACGCAATGGACCAGTGTGAACTGTCCCATTCACACCCATTCATTTTTCGTTCCCCTTGTAGCATTACCATCCATTAGAAGACAGATTGTAACGCAACGCAATGGATCTGGTGTGAAGGGCCCCTAATGCTTATGCACAGAGCCCATAGAAATCAATGACTTTATGCAGCTGTAGAGTATAAACAGATGCACGAACATATAATGCTCAATCCAGACTGTCAAGTCTACCCACGTACAGCCCCCTATGATTTCTATGGGCAGCTGTATGCAGTACCTATGGATCCGGGGTTGTGATATACCCCCAAACTGAACGTTGTACGGCACCAGGCGCCTGTGTGCATGAGCCCTTAAACTGCACATCAATGTGAATTTATTATGTGTTTAATGATTTATTTTTGTTTATTTATTTGTGTGTTTAGCACGCTAAAGCATGCTAATGTGTGTCATGATGCATGTTGATATATGTCAACATGTATTGAGGTGCATTTTTATTTCAGTGGTAAACGCATAGGCAAAAACACACAGGTATAAATCCAGCCTACAGGCTACAATACATCAGTAGCACAAAATAACAGAATGTACGTCCTTTTAGCTGTCAATCAACGTATCAAAAAAAAACCTCGGCAAGGCTTTTTTATCATACCTGTCTCAAACCTGCTCCGCAACCGCAGTACTATATACAGTATTTTAACTACAGATTCAACCTTGCATGTATTTGCGCATTCTATATCACGTTTGGAAAGCCAGAATTTCAAATTTAAACAAACTGTGCATGGCACTAGAGTAAAACTGTGTGACTTATAAAGCTGCCTGGTAAGAGCTGCAGATGGAGATACAGCTGACAGCTAGTGTTGTCTATTGCCATTAGATACATTAATAAAATGTAGTGCGTCTCACAGGGAACAGAAGACAAACAAACATAGACTTACCTCCTCCTCCTCCCAAGAGTGTATTCTTAGCTAGGAGAGAGAGCAAGGGAGACGGGTTGGAGGGTGGGTGGAAAAAGGAAAGGCAAGGAAAAAATAGGGAAAAAAAAAGAAAAAGGAAAACATTATTAAATGTTAACAGCAAAAAGCATAGAAAGAAATAAACAAAACAAAAAATCACACATTTTGTAATTCTCTTGGTATCTTAGCATGTTTGTTGCCTTTGGGAACAAGATCTCTCGGAAATGTAAAGTGTTGCTGAACAATTAACAGCTAAACGGTCAATTCAGTAAGACTGAAGAAGTCTTTTAGAAGTCTCTTCCCCTGCATCTATTTTTCTCAGCTCATTTACTTGCACCCCCTCTTCCTTTCCAGTGTCTTGAGTGTAATTAGTGAGAGTTCCCGTATTCCCAGGACTGGAGGGCACATCGTTTGTTAGATTAATACAGAGGGCAAAATAAGACAGAGTGACAAGGGAAAGAGGGATCGCAATGTACATGAAAAAGAGGGGAGGTTACAGTCCCCTGCCGATAAAACAGCACTCTTGCTATATATAAATGCCAAAAGAATAAACAGATCTGCAGCACCTGCTCTACCAAGCTCAAAATCTAATACTGTACAGTGTTTAGGGAGTTCCATCCATTTAAAATCTTTAAGGGAAAAAAGCTACCTTCTTGAATAAAATTTTGATCAATTATGCACATAACTGGGCCATATGAAACTACTGCGAAACAGCATCTGAATCTCAAATCCCTATGGCTTCAGCCACTCCCATTTACCAATGGCAGGATTTAGCTCTAGATGGATGCATATGACTCTTAGTTTATTGCAACTTAAAGTCTCTGGCTCAATCACATTTTTCAGGCTTTGGATCCCAAGGGTGCTGTTACATAGCCCCACCTATGTGCCTGCAACATGGAAAACAAGCTGCAGCATGATACAGTTCCCATCTCTCAGAAATGAACATGTCACTAGCCCAGTAAGGATCTGGGGTAGGCGTTGTTTCTATTAATGTTTTGGAATATTTGTACAAAAAAACCCAATCCTTAAATTGTTTCTAAACCCCAAACAAAAATGGAATATAAAAAATATATTAGCAGCTATTTCAGATGTTGATTATTAGGGTTGGGCTAAATGTTCGAGCACTGAACGCCCCAGAAGGCAATGCACCTTGTGAAGCCCTAATTGGCTGAAGGCTTGCACCTGACCACAGGTCAGGTGCAAGACTTTGGGAGAAAACAAAAGAGAAGGGCGCCCACCCTAGTGTAGATAGTTTTTAATGATAAAAATTGAACTGCAGAATAAAAACATACTCACAAAAGTGAAGTGAAGCCTGTGTAACACCACAGGACTCCTTCGATGACGCGTTGTTCTGACGAAAGGGGCGTGGCCCCGGAAACGCGCCATCGAAGGAGTCCTGTGCTGTTACACAGGCGTCTGTGCAGCTGTTTTTAGATGTCATCCAGGCTTGCCTACTATACTTTTACTTTGATTCACTTTTGTGAGTATGTTTTTATTCTGCAGTTCAATTTTTATCATTAAAAACTATCTACACTAGGGTGGGCGCCCTTCTCTTTTGTTTTCTCCCATAGTGTTGCAGCTTCCCAGGCTGAATTGGGGCAGCACCCCTAGTAATCCTCGCTTGCAATTATCCTTCATTTGTTGGTCAACATTTGGCGCTTCAGATTCGCTTTCATTAGGTGCAAGACTTTGCCCAATCAGGGCACAGAGAACAGTGAGAGCCATGATTGGGCAAAGTCATGATGACTGTCCCCAATCATGGCTCACCCTGTTACAACTGTAAACGTTTGGGCGGAGCTAGCTGTCACTTTAAATGATGTTTCCTTGATGCGCCCAATGGAGCCACCCTTGTGTGTGCTGGTAAGCTGTGTGTGTCTCCACAAACACACAGACACATCAAGTCAAGTCACTCCTGTGCTCCCTGCACCTCCATATTCCCTTCTCCAAAACTGCTGAAAACTGCTCTGTCCCTTGTGAGGTTGTACTGTACAGGAAGTTCAGGGAAGCAGAGATGAGAGAGTTGGAGCCAGCTGTTTGTAAATATGATGGCTAAGTGCCTGGGCAAAAATGTAAAGAAAACATTTTTTTGGGTAATGAATATATCTGTTTGAGCTAGATTCATTATTGAAAGTCTGAGAGTTTAATACTATTTTTGGTGTGTAGGCTGCATTAGTTTAAATTTTTTTGGCTTTTTTTCCCTTTATTTTTACCTGGTGATCTAACCAGTAACATACGTCCAGTCCTAGTGTGGCTCCATCCATAATATGGAGGAACGATGAAACCACCCTTGGGCAGCAGTATTGTCACCCTGTGGAGAGGCTAGTGTTAGATGGACTAGAAAATGTAGATGTTGACTCAGCTAACACTTTTTTTTTTTTTAGCAGTAACAGTTTTTTCTTTTAGGGATAAAGCTTTTACATAGATAAATAAAAGCTGACCATTTAACCCCCCCTGTCAGTAGTAAATGGTTTGTCTCAGCCCTCGATCTGCCACTTTTGCTGGACAGTTTGGCCTGTTAGAAGTTGAAACATAACAAACTTACTGGCTGGATGACAAGGTAAAAAAAAGTAAAAAAAAGCCTAAAAAAGGAAATTGAATGCAGCCACCACATTAAAGGATTGGTAAACTGCAATATATTACATTTTTGCTTTGGGTTTAGATATGTTTTAAGAAAAAATGTCAATCCACGAATTACACTGTTAATAGAAATGTTCCCGTTTATCCCTTTGTCAGTATTTCTGTTGCTTTTTAGGTACAAACATAGCAAAGAAAATGTCTGTGATCCTACAGAGCCAAAGATGAAGGGACCTCAAGGTACTGTATATCTAATAAATCTGTCCCATTAAAGAGATTTTCCTCTTAAGCAGCTGTGACCAGAAAAAGTGCCCCCATGGGAAGATTTTACCTCTATTTCTGTTCTGCTCAAAATGTTGGATGTTTCCTCTTTCTCAGTGCAAGTGACAGTGGTCAAGAGGAAAAATAGAGAGAGTAAATCTGCCTAAAGGGGAAACAGACATGAATAAAAACATCAGAGATCTGAAGATAGGTCACCAGCACTCCAAATCCAAAGAAAGTATTGTTTATTGCAAAAACATCACATAGGTCAAAATTGACAAAGGGACAGGTCACTGTGTCGTCTTGAGGAAGGGACCCTGCGTGGCCATGAAATGTTGGCAATTTTAAGCTATGTGACGTTTTTGCAATAAACAATACTTTCTTTGCATTTGGTGTGCTGGTGGTCTATCTTCACATCTCTGAGGTAATTCGCACAGCACCAACCATGATGGTCACTTGAAGCACCTCTTCTGTTTACATTGGTCTCAACGCTGTATGGTGTACAGCAGGCATTTTCAACATTATAGGAATACAAATCTGATAGGAATTTAAAGCTGAACTCTGGGGGGGAAAAGAAAAAACCTCCCTTGCAGTGGAGCACTCCCCACAATACAGTTTGCTAGTTTAGGGATACAGTGCCAGTAAAAATGACTTCTATTTACCTAAATCCTTGTCCTGCAGGCTCCATCTATGCATTAGGACCAGCCCTTGCAGCCTCTTCTCTAAGGCGCTCCGTCAGCCTGTTGTACTCTCATGTCATCAAGTACAGTGCATGGCCAATAGCCCTTCATTGCACAGGAAGACACAGAGGGTTTGCACACAACCCGGAGCACCAGGGAGAGGAAAAGAGCACTAGCTGTTAAGTAAAACTCATTTTTTTCTGGTACCTTGGGCACAACAAAGTATTTAACCCTTGCAGTGTGTGTTCTTTTCCTCTGAGTTCTGTTTTAACTCCCCACTCTATATATATATTTAAAAAAAACAGCTTTGGCTTTAGATACAGTTTAACCCCTTCATGACTGAGGCCCTTTTTTCCATTTTTGCACCCATGTTATATTCCACATTTTAGGCCTGAAAATGACGTAAAACCCCCCAACATTATATATTTTCTGAATGCCAAGACCCTATAGAATAAAATGGTGGTAGTTGAAAATTTTTATGTTGTGCAATATTAGCGCAACTCCTTATTAAACCCCAAAATTTAGTGACAAATTTAATTAAATGCCCCAAAACACAACAAATTACCCATTTTTTTAATGAAATATAAAAGATGAGGTTACAACGAGTAAAACGATACCCAACATGCCCAGTTTACAGATTGCGTGCGACCGTGAAACGGCGAAAAA
>NW_017306293.1:2741234-2754795 GCF_000935625.1 Nanorana parkeri | reverse complement strand
CTTCTTCGGGACGCAGAAGCGATCTGGCGACAGGTAAGTCGCCAGGATCGCTTCTGTTGTAAAGCCGACAGTCGGCTCTACAAGTTTAAACAGAGTCCCGGCGGCAAAAGTCGCCGGGAGTCTGTTTAAACAGCCCCGATGCTGGCGACGTACACTGTACGTCGTCAGTCACGAAGGGGTTAAAATCTGTTACCCCCAAATCTTATGACCACTGGTTCCCAATCACCCTTTTCAGTATTCTACAAAAAGAAGTCCATTGTTTAACTTTTTATAGTTCATGTAAGATTTCTGTCCTGTCTGTAATAATTAAAAACTAATTGCACCCAACACTGAACTTTCAGTATAAACCATTTACTTATGTTCCTGAGCTAACTGTGCATTCAGAACTACTAGTTAAGAGCACAGATACAACCTCATAATATTATGCCGTCTGTTCCAAATTATACACAGTTGTTTCAGGCTTGTTGGCCATGATTTGGGCAGTACATGGAAACAATGGCTTCTATGGGGTAAGGAGCAAAGAGAAAGTAAAAACAGACAGATTATGGAGGCTAAGGCCTCATTCACACAAGAAAAGGCCGGCACGTACAGCTCCATGCTGCGTGCACGGCTGTATCGGGCAGCTCCCGGGAATGACAGGTGCTGCGTGTGGTTATGGGAGTGCGCGACCGTACACCGCCCTATACTCACCCGCCCTGCACGCCCGTGAGGGTATCCGTACTCGTACGTTGATAGAATTGATATTGTCCGTGTCCGAGCCGGGACACCCACACCCGTATGGACCTGCACTTCGGGTGAGCTTAGAACGGCGTATGGCCGCGTACTCCCATAGAGAAAGACAGGGGCTGCGTACTAATCACACCCAGTACCTGTCTTTCCCGGGAGCTGCCCGATACTGCCGTGCAAAGAGCTGTACGTGCTGGCTTTTTCTCGTGTGAATGAGGCCTTAAAGAATGTAGAAGCTCTCCAATGTAAAGCTTAGTATAGCTATCTTTAAATGAAATGTATCTACTGTACATGTCTCACTGCCATTACAAATCCAAAAAATAAGGAGTTTATTCCTCATTTATTTTAGGATAGTGGGTGGAGCTATGCAAATCAATCATTTATGGCTTTTGGACAACTGTACATCTAGCACCTGTGGTTGATAGCACAGACACAGCCTACTATTATAGAGAAGTAGCTATCAATGCCTCCATGTTTCTCTCAGGAAAGGTTTTTTTTATAGAGGAACCATTTACACTTTCAATCCTAACAAAATATTTTCTTTTTGAAAAATATCACATTCACAGCTAACTCTGGCTAAAATGAATATGGGAATCAGGCAAAACTAACGCTAAGTACCAGGGCCGGCCTTGGGCCTTTAGGCGCACTGTGCGAGAAAGCTTTACAGCGCCCCTCAGTGACCACACCCCTCCGTGGCCACACCCTTCAGTGGCCACCCCCCCAGTAACCACACCCATTTTTCGCAATATCCGTACCATTTAAAGATTCCTATTTTGTTAAGCCGCAAAGAAACATATTAAAAAGTATGATAAAAATAAAACTTTTATTCAAAGGTATTAAACTTGTAGGCACAATGTAAGTATTCTTATTAAATAAAACAACAGAAGGCAAACAATAAATGTTAAACTTAAATAGAGTCTATAAAAATAAAGTGTCAGGTTGTCACGCCGACCCTTTCTTCATAAAGAAATTGAGGACACCAAGTCCTCAATTTCTTTTTCAGCAGCCTCAGCACTGAATGAATGGGAAGCACTCAGTAGAGTAGAGGCTTCCCATTCATTCAGACACTGATAGTAAAATATTTACTATCAGCAGTTTCTGAATAGGGAGGAGCCTCTGTACTGAGTGCTTCTCCCCATTGGGGAAATCTTGAATGAACAGGCTGTGATGTAAATTACCGCCTGTTCATTCATAACTGGGGACGCATAGTACTATGTGTCCCCAGTTATTTACAAACACTGGAGTGATCAGACGATCGCTCCAGTGTTTGTCCTTGTCACAAAAAGGACCGGTAAATATTAATGATATTTACCGATCCTCCGCTCGGCCACGCACAGAGCCGCTGTCATCCTGAAACTGCTTTTCAAGTATGAAAAGCAAGCTTCGGAAAAACACCCATCTCTGAAATGAGCAGAAAATGTCATTATAAAGATTCTCGCCAATGCTGCAAAGTATAATTCAGAGCACAGTATATAGATACACCAAATTTGTAAAGTACATCTAATGGACTTGCTCAGCAAGGGGTTGAATTCACTGTACACATCTACTGGGCCTCCTATTATCTATAATGAGTCTTGGCAGGTAATACACTTTCTTAATAAGTTCCTATCACATTGCCACACCATTCTAACATGGAAACACATTTGTAAATCGTTAGAAAAGTTCTGCAGGAATGGCTCTCCAAATGTTATCTGATCTTTAGCTAAGCCATGAAAGGAGGTAAAACATACAACACAAATGCCACTGTCATATATTTATTGTAGGGATGCACCAATACCGATGCTGGTATCGGTATTGGTGCCGAAACAGAGTATTTGGATAAGTTTGTGTACTCGTCCAAATACTCTCGATGCCTATCAGGAACCTGGGCGGCGAGTCATTACACGGCGCCCAGCTTCCTGATTGGCCGGGAAGCCAGCTCCATACTTCCTCGTCACCAGGGAGCATGGAGCTGGCTTCCCGGCCAATCAAGAAGGTGGGGGGGGCAGGTAATGACTCGCCCCCAGTTTCCTAATTGGCTCAGAAGCCAGCTCCATGCTCCCTCATCACTTGCTGATGAGAGAGCATGGAGCCGGCTTCCCGGCCAATCAGGGACACGGGCGCTGTGTGATGACTCGCAGTCCGGCTTCCTGGTTGGTCGGGAAGCTGGACAATCAAGAAGCCAGGGGGCGAGTCGTTACCCGCCCCCTGGCTTCCTAATTGGCCAGAAAGCGAGCTCCATGCTTCCTCGTCACCTGGTGATGAAGGGGCATGGAGACGGCTTCCTGGCTTATCAGGAAGCCGAGCGGCAAGTCATTACACGCGCCTGGCTACTCGTACTCGATACGGAAAAAGCGATGATTTAATCAATTAAGGATGGGCAGTATATTTATAATTAGGCATAGTAGGGGTGTACCTTGGGTACCTTGGGCTCCTAGTATTTATAAGATGCTTGTGTTGGCAAGTCCAAAACTGCCCCCCTTGTCCATAATACAACATTGTCTACTGCATGCAATAAGTGACCTGTGCTGTATTCTGTTGTCAGCTTAGAGCAGGGGTGGGCAACTTCGGAACTCCAACTGTTGGGGAACTACAAGTCACATAAGGCATTGCAAAATTGACAGCCACGGGCATGACTCCCAGAGGCAGTGGCATGATGAGATTTGTAGTTTTAGCACAGCTGGAGTGTTAGAGCACTGAAAGGTCCCTAGGCGGGATGTGTGCTGTCCACCTTCCATCCCCAGCTCCTGACTAGCCTCTGTATCAGTAACCTATCAGTAAGATGCCAGGGCAGGTGCACATCGTACCTGCAGTCCAATCACAGAATGTCCTTTCTTCATCTGAATAAGCCCTCATTCACATAAGCCTCCTGCGTGCGTTTTATTTAAACGCAAGAACAATTTTCAACTTTCCAGATCACCATCTCCTTGGAAGTAAATTATACTGTTCAGGGTTCACACCAGCCCACACGCTACAATGGCCTGTTTTAGTGCGTGAGCAGGTGTATTTTGTGTGCCGACAGTAATGCAAGGGCAGTACTTTGCGTTGTTACAATGCAAGACACTGTTTACCTATTTAAAATCTTTTTTAAAACTTTATTGAAATGTCAAGGTGACATTTCAGACACTGCGGTGCGGTAACTGGCACTGACATAAGGTGACAAGCAGTGTGGAAAAAACAGCATGTCTGCATTTTTTGCACTGCACTGCAACCCACCTCAACGCAGCGTTGTGGTGCGAACAGGGCACTTAGAAAACAATTGTTTTCCATGTGCCATTGCGGCGACTGGTCGTAATCCGGTTCTGAGAAACACCAGTCATCAAACATGGTGTGAACGAGCCCTTAAAGCAGGGGTGGGCAACTTCAGCCCTCCTGCTGTTGTGGAACTAAAAGTCCCATGAGGCATTGCAAGACTGACAGTTACAGGCATGACTCCCAGAGGCAGAGGCATTTGTAGTTAAAACACAGCTGGAGGGCCGGAGTTGCCCATCCCTGCCTTAAAGTCATTACAGGCATTTATATGCATTCAGAAATGTCCTCTAAACACATATAAGTACATGCATGTCATTGTCTGTGTGAATGAGGCCATAACAGTGAGCAGACTGCCCCAGTGCTGCACAACAGGCCCCATTCACACCTAAGCATGAGCGTAGCCAGGTGATTGGGGGGCATTTTTATGCATGTTTTTAGAATATTTTTATACCTTCTAACTGCCCCTCATTTGGTGTGACTGTCCCTCTTGTGTAACCAAATCCCCCTGACCCTCTTTCCTCCTCAGATGTCCTTTTTGGATGGATATGTAAATCTCTAAAATAAATGCAAATAATACTTAACTACAAAATGTTGTGTTTCACTACGCTAAATTCACCTGCGGTTGCAGCACCAGCTTGGCTTTGTAAGTGGTTGCTACACTAAAATCCTATCCGCACAGGGTTCTCCTTCTCTTCCGTTTGCTCATTGAGGGGTCATCGTGTATAACACAGGGTATATACCCACCAAACCTGCCGGAACTTGGCAACCGGTAAACGAGTCCTGAACCACTAGAATGTCAGATAGTCTCTCACATGTAATTACATACAGCTACCTTGGAAAAAGGAAATCCATTTTGTATAGATGGACCCGCTTTGTATTGCGAGGCTCAATG
The DNA here is from genome assembly GCF_000935625.1 of Nanorana parkeri. Taxonomy (NCBI): domain Eukaryota; kingdom Metazoa; phylum Chordata; class Amphibia; order Anura; family Dicroglossidae; genus Nanorana; species Nanorana parkeri. Next base: position 2,749,946 of record NW_017306293.1, on the reverse strand, counting down.
TTTGTTTCTGTGTATATCCTTGTCTGTGCAATACAAACATTTCTGAAGAAAAAGTGTTACACTAAACTTTTCACACAAACCTTTGGGTACCATTGTGATAATATTGTGCGTTTTTGGCCCTGTAGACTTCTAAATGGGAGCACCTGAAAAACTAGTATAGCCCCCATCACCTGTTGTGAGGTGGCTACTAGAAATTTAGTGATTGCCAGGGCTGTAGTCAGCCTGGCTGAATTATAGTTGGCATTTATCTGGTTAATTCCAGGTGTCTGGCATTGATTGTACCCACCTGGGTAGAGTGTGACTCTGCTGCATTGTAGGGCAGCCAATGAGGGACACTGTGAGTGTATGTACAGTACAGCAGCCAATCACTGGGTTTCTCTCAACCAGTGGCGCATGCTGGGACAGGGTTCATATACTGGAGGGAATTGTCATGTGCTCAGACTATTCGGGACCAGCCATGGATTAGCACAGGACATGTTACTGTCCTTCCACCACCCAGGCTAGTCCTGGGGGTGGGCAGAGGCTGGAGTGTGGGAAGAGTTTCACTAGGCCTCCAGGATGTGCTGTTGTCAGAGGAGGAGAACCAGGGAAGAGGATGGCTATTGGAGGTGCCTGGTACATAGAGGACCTCAGGAGCAAGTCTCGTGTCTCTCCTGCTCAGGATCTGTACTCATCCCTGCTCATATGCTACTCAAATTCTTATTCAATGAGCTACAAATTGATCTGCACTGAGATGCTAAAGAATTCTGGTGAGTCTGGAGTCTATGTCTGTTACACCCTGGATGTCTAGGATTCTTACACACCCTCTCCCCAGTGTGAAGATGTTAACAAAAGTTATTCAGCATTGCATTACTGGAGTGGATATCAGCTTTGTGGGCACTAGAAGAAGTTTATTTTCTATTTTCTTTCCTTTTAATGTATTGTATTTGGTTGATGGAACTGTATTTGGACTTGCAATTACATTACAACAATTTTGATTCGCTGTATGCCTTACACCTTGTGATTTCAAATACTTTGTAAATTGCCTTGTTTATATTCTATTAAAAACTAATAAAAACTTTGTTACAAACAAAACACAAAACCATTTTTTAAAGTCCCGCGCCCCACGTACATGCACATACAAATGTAAACACATGTCGGGTACGCCTACGTGCGTAATCAATGATTATGCCACACATGTTACATATCACTGTGAATGTGGGATTGAGAGCAATAATTCTATGGCCATTAATCACTGTTAACACTAAGCTGATGAGCGGTCTTGCTGAGGCTGCAGAAAAATAAATTGAGGATTTGGTGTCCTCAATTTCTTTTTCTATTTCAAAAGGGAAATGTCAGGGGTATGTTTAGACCTCAGAGATTTCACTGTAGCCCCCCCAACAGTAAAAAAACTAAATACAAAATTATTTTTTAAAAAATAAAAAATGTTAAAAAAAATTAAAATAAAAATAATCAAATCAATAGGAAAAAATGTGGAATAAATAGGAAAAAAATGGCTTGGCCAGCTGATTTGGAAAATGTTCCGGAGGGCTTGGCAGCGAAAGGGTTAAAATGTCACCTATGGACAATTTTGGGAATGGTAGCAGAGAGCCGTGACAGGATTGAGAGGTGAGCGAGCCTGGTATGTGTTCGCTCACCTCCCGATCTACTGAGCCGACCTGTGACAGTCTCATTGTCACAGGTCGGCTAGAACTATGAGGTGAGTGGAAATCACTCATCTCATAGTTCTCCTTTAAAGGAGTGCCCAGTAATCTATATTAGAACACTTCAACCATTCTATACTCCACCCCTGAGCCCCTCAACCCCAGCTCTTATGAAAAGGGGAGGTTTGCTCAGGGGCACCCTATAGATGGTCCACAAAAGCTGCTGGATATGGCAAACAGACAGCTCTCAATTTTCCATCAAAACCATGCCAGATTGCTAAGTGTCATTCATGAGAGCATATTACCTTAACACATCACATTAAACAATGAATTGGACTCTCCCTAAAGACCAGGCACATTTTGTTAAGTACTTTTTCACATTTAATCCTGTTTATTTTGCTGTTGCTTAATGTGTGTTTTTGTAACATTTTTGCTGCAAATATTTTCCTTTCCCTGTTTTTCTTTTCCTTTCATTAAAACAACATTTTAAAACCATTAAGCTGATCCTCTAATTGTTCTAATCAGAAATGACTGCCTCTTTTAAGAATGCTACCATACATTAAACTCTGTTAACTTCCTGTCTGTGTGGCAGTGAGTGTCACAGACATTTCCTAACAATTGTTACAGAAGAGACAGTAAGCAGTGCATGGTTCCCATTAAAGCACATAGTCACAGCTATTATTTGTGTCTGTAAATAATGAACCAACAAGTAAATCATCCCCAGTGACGATCATCATCAGTCTGCTGGCACTGGTGCAGTGTGAGGCTCAGAGTTTCATCGTCATAATCACAATTTTGAATACAGATTAATATATGGAATCCCAAACTGTTACTGGTTTTCATAGTGTTAGGTGCTGCATGTCGACAGCTTCTTTTGTTTGTTTGCTACACTGAAATTATTGCCGGTGAACAATAGCTCGCTAAACACTGGTACCAGTATTTACAGCACTAGTTAAATCACAGTCTCCTCTGAGCAATATTAAAGGTCAGCATGTTAAATACCTGTTTTGAAAACAGTACACTACTACATATTAATGGTCTCACACCCTTCTGTGGCTGGCAAGGGGTACAGATCATTAACGGCTGAAATACCAAAGTGTGATCATCTCTGCTCTAGACTCAAAATTATTTCCTGCTAATTAGCAGTTATACATTCAAAGGGATGATTCTTTCCTGCTTGGCCCTTGTCATATAAATGCACCCTTTTGATTAGAAAGGGATCAGTACATGTTCTAGTAAAATTCCTTTTATAGGCTGCCAAAATAATGAGAGACAAAAAATATGTCCATGGACAAGTCAACTTTTCACTGAATTCCAAGATTCCAGCTTCTCTTTCTTAAATCCTGGAGTATAGACGTAATGAACGAGTACAAACAAATATTTCAAGGGAAATTTGATGAATTGGAATTTCCAGTATACGGGGAAATTGCACATTTTACGCAACACACGATTAGCCAACTCATTAAAACAAACCTTAGACTACATAAGTAATTAAATGTTCAAAAGTAAAATCTAAAAAACTATCCAGAGGTGCACAGGGAATATATGTAAACCCACTCCTGCTCCAGCATTCACCTATCAGGTGAAAGGAAGCTGGGAGGATTAGGAAGAGGATGGGTCTATGGGGCTATGAAATGTCACCTAGACTTGCTTAGGTTTCCCACAACGCTCATCTTCATTTGAATCCCATTGCTTGACCCACACTCAGCTGGCCTCATATCTACTGTATACTGTACACCGAGCTAATTGCTCTAAATTTGCATGTACGCTTAAATGGGAAGGCAACCAGGGTAAACTTGTTAACATGACTGAATGGGGTAAAATCTGGATGGTCAAGCTCAAAATGCTCAACCAATGTTTTAGCCCAAGTGAATGCACACAAGGTGCTATTTTGCTAGTTTATGACCTCTGATCGCGTGTCGCAATTTTCCGCAGACGCTCCACCATTATGCTTTCATAGATGCAGGGCCCTCTTTTTCACATATGGTGTCAAAAAGCGCAAACACTCTGGATACAGGTATACAGTTTGGTTAGATCAGTTTGAAATTGCTACTTGCCCTGTAACTCGTGGGAAACCCTACTAAACAGACCAATTTCTGATCTCACAAGACATGAGAGAAAGCTAGTAACCCTCATCTTTTAGCCACTCGTCAGGCTATTGCCAAGGCATGGAAACAGCCGACCCTGAACCTCATGGTGTTAAAGCAGAGAGAAATGGGCACTATGATACACAACAATCTCACAGTGGTTTTAATCAACACACATTGTAAATGTTTTAAAAATGGGCTCTCCATGGCTGGAATATAACCACCACATGAATCTATATAACTCCTTGCTGAAGGGTCGGGGACCCAGGGCAGGCCCACACACCACACCTCCTCTTTCTAATCCCCACATAGTCCTTCCCCCTATTTTCTTTCTTTCTTCATCAGCTGTGTTGTCTATCATTTTCTTCTCCTTCTTACCAAATGATGCAGTGCTGTTAGAAACTATAATCCCTCTATCTACAATTCTAGCTATGTTCAGCCCAATTTTATAGAGCCACACCAGCCAATATCATTCTACATTACCTAGAGGTATTATATACCTGTTTGTCTGGCAGGTAAGCTACACTGGATACACCTGTTAAATAGCCCTACTTGCCTGTCCCCCGCAACTGTCATTGTTTTTGTACAATTCCTGTGAAAACGACTAAAATGTAGGGTAAAATAAAAAGATGGCAAGGGGGAGAAACCAGTATCAGTATATATTTTGTAAGGGTTATAGTTTTGATTGCCCTGTGTACACAATTATATTATTGTACTTTCTAATACCTGTCATGTTGTATCCAACTGCACGTTTTTCAGGTGGATCTGATAGAAAGCCCAATGTTAATCTATGGGCAGCCAGATCTAAATGTACGTACGTCTGATTACATCTGATTACCACAGACTTCGGCCAGGTCTGGAAAACCAAACAGAACAGAGTTCTGTTTCGGTGGACCTAATCGTGATGGATCAGGGGTAATCTGACACATATCCACTTTCATCCGACTCCCCATAGACCTAACAGGGGTCCGGTAAGTTCTAGTTTTTCCATCTTGCAATGGAGGAAGAAACTGGACGGACATGGATGTCAGAACGGTGACATCCGCTCCCAACTGCTCTTATCAGCACAGATCCTCTGCTGATTGGAGCTGACAGAGTACTCCTGAAAATGACCCAATATTAAATGCTGATATCGGCACTTTAAATTTTGTACAGATTCGGTTGCCATAAGGTCACCGCAGTGCCGGCCGCACATCACCTCCCCCTTCTTGGGACACCTGCCTCCTGTGAGGCCCTCCAGACCCCTGGTGAGACCCCGCCCAGCCCTGGTGAGTCCCCGCACAGCCCTGGTGAGTCCCCGCACAGCCCTGGTGAGTCCCCGCACAGCCCTGGTGAGACCCCACACAGCCCTGGGCAGACCCTACACAGCCTCCTGAGACCTCGCACAGTCCTGGTGAGACCCTGCACAGTCTACGGAGATCCCGCACAGCCTCCTGAAACACTGCATAGCCTCTTGAGGCCCAGTACAGCCCCCATGAGACCCTGTACAGTCCTCTGAGACCCAACACAATCCACCTGAAACCCTCACAGCCCCCTGGAGACCCTGCACAGCCCACCTCAAACACCTCACAACCCTCGTGAGACCCCACACAGCCCTCCTGAGATCCTCCACAACCCTCCTGAGATCCTCCACTGGAGACATCAGGCCAGGACCCCGGAGCAGCACAGAGTATGTAGCTTCATATTATTCTGCATTGCTGTATAATGTATTGCTGAGATTTGTAGTCCTCTATAGCCGGTTGCCATTTTGCATTTCTGTATAATGTATTGCTAGGATTTGTAATCTTCTATATCGGCGAGTACTTGAGGAAAAGTATTGCTACTCGTACTCTATCTGGGAAAAAATAATGCATCCCTATCTAAAACAAATACAACTTTTATGTAAAGAAATGTCACCCGAACCAGGGAACAATTCAAGTCAGCAAAATTGTGTGGCTCCACTAAGCCATCTTTTGGATGCCAGATATTTCATAATACTAACATATCTAAATCTATACATTCCAGGTTCTTTCATATTACATGCATGCACGCTACAAGATATGTGTAGCAGGTATTTATTACCATGAACCCTTTTGCTTCCATAGCCATATATTTCATTTTGCACTTACATAATAAAATCCCATTTTTAATGTAAAAACACACTTAAACCCCCCACAACACTATATAATTTCAAATAGCAGAAACCTGCAATCACAGTGCCTGGCTGGGAGAAGTCTTTTAGCATTGACTTCATTTGTGTCTCTGAGTTGTTTTAATAATCTTTCTTTAGCCCACAGGAAACTGTCCCTACCATGAAAAGTGCACTTGGTTGTGTTTGCCTCTTAGACCACAAGTTCTCAGTCCTCACCTCAACAACACCTATCCACCAACCTACAACCTCCCCCATCATCCCAAACCTTAAACACACCCCTGATATCTAACCATACCTCAACCCCAAACCTAATAAGGTAAAGGAACACAGGTACTCTGCTCAACACCTATTCATGCCACAACACTCACTTCACTTACACTTAGATCGTGTCCCAAATGGTTTCACATTAAATGTTTATTAAATTCATAGCAGTTCTTAGTACTAGACTTCTCAACCGAAATGCAGAACGTTTTATATTGTACATATTGTGCATTTAATAAAAATATGATGCAGAACTATTTGAAGCCTACTGCTGGCTTTAATCTAGGGACCCCCAATTTAACCCCTATAGTGGTAGTTCTTCTCAAAGGTCTATGGTTTGTAGACCTCTATAAATCAAGCAACTTATATGATGGACCCCCTATGTGTCCGTGACTTATCCTGTCGAAATCATCCCCTGAAGGTGAATATGACTCAGTTGTGACCACGTTCTTTCAATGATATAGCATTTGTTCCAGCTTTCCTATGCTGCCTACTATTCATTTTGCTCTGTATGACTCTTTATACACTCTGCTCTGTACTGCTTCGTTCCTATGATTTAATACCTTATGTTTTCCATATCTTTGTTCAAATTTCTTTATGAAACAAATCTTCAGACATCTCTGAGCCGTGTGCATCGGCACACACTTCTCAAAATCACTTCCCAATAGATCACCTTTGTTCAAAGATCTCTTCCTTTCATCCAATATAAACTTGGCAAATAGAGTCCAGAAGCCACTACCGTGATCCACATTGAATTCCCTTATCAATTCCTAATTAGAGCTGAAGGGAATCTTTTCCTATCCAGTACCTTAGATAAAGTCATGTATGTGTGATAACACAGTGCTATGTTTAGTTTGGCCATGATTGGGAGAAACTGTATCAGTACACTGTCCATCCGTCCATTGACAACAATGGCAGTTCATCCTGCAGCAGAGTGTAGAATTATTTGCTCCAGAATACTTAGCACATCTTGCAGATGAGAATTTGAGAAACACTAATCCTAATAATAACAGTTAACCTAACTCTTACTGTTTAAATGCTGTAATCCTAATATAGCAAGGACAAACGTTCTGAGGACATCCTAAAACACCAGGAAATTGGCACCAAATGCAACCAATTCTGACAATTGATCACCAGATTGCTACTTATTGTGTAAAGAGACTTGCCAGCTTGTTGGAAAATTGCTATGACCAATTTAATATCTTCTCCTTTTTCTGACTTATCCTTAAATTGACTTATCCTTTCACTGCATTTGTACTACACACTTCTCCCAATCAAAGGAGGATAGTTATGGTAGGCCCGGTTCTGTGATTGTATCAGGTTGGTCAGTTCTTTCACCTGCCCCCCCATGTCGGGGTGCCTTATGCCCTGTCATCCTTTTGCTCTGTCATTATTATCTATTCTTTAATAACTGCATTCACACTTATACATTTGGGGATAGCAATAAAACATGCTGTAAAGGTGCCCATACACCTTACGACCATCGCAAGACTTTTGTCTTGCGATGGTCGTAAGCTTATTAAAAGCTTGTAGGATCTGCCCATCTTGGACAGGCAGATCGTACTTGCGATCATCGCAATGAGGGGCAGACTTCCGATCACTTCGCGCACAACGGCCCGTTCGGCAGTTGTCGAACAAGCAGGCCACTAACCCGCCGAGAATCGTACGATTCTAGGCGGGTTTTCAAGACTGCTTGTTCGACGGAAGACGAGCGACCGTACAGTAGAAACGGTCGCACGCCGTCCATACACTTTGCGATTATCGTACAATCGCGGGATTTCCCGCGATTCTAGTACGATAATCATACAGTGTATGGGCACCTTTAGGTCACTTGATGATCTACACAAGTTAAAAGCAGTTTACTAATTTGTTTTGAGATTGTAGTCCATCACAGGCGAGCTTAGAGTGGTGATTACTTCATAACACACCATAAGACCACAGGGAACAGAAGTAGCCGCCCTCCAGAAGGAAGGACAGCCGAGCAATACACAAATAAGATACATTTTTTGTTAATAGTTAAGGTACTTGAATGCATTTTTATGATTTAACTACCGAGTTTAGTGTCACTTTAAGTGAAGATTCTCAACTTAGTAAATCAGCCTCAGTGTGCCAAAGGTTGGTGAACACAACAGGTGTCGTGGATGAGGCTGAGCTGCCACATCCCCTGTCTATTTATTTCCACACTGCACCCTTCCTTAGCATGCCTGTATGGCACAAGCAGAAGGGAAGACAGAGGAGGCAGTTGGTATTAATGAAGATTTAGCAGACATACAAAGGTGACTGTTGCTCTTCCACCCTCCACGTCCCCCCATCCCCTGGTCCTCTCCATGCTGTGTAGTCCTCATCCCTCCCTCCTCTCTTGCACACTCCATCTCTCCCTCCCTCCTCCATCTCCTGCAGGTCCCTCCCCTCTTCCAGCGGCAGTACCACAGTGATCGCTCGCTGTCCCTCACCTCCATTAGCATCTCTTCCATCATCTCTGGTCCCCAAAGGGAGAAGGCAATCGAGGGGGGCTGCCCATCCAGCTTTGGGGCGACCAGCTGCCTCGCAGTCAGCGCCCGTCCTGTCTTCTGTGTCTGGAATAAGCCAG
>NW_017306293.1:2728594-2741210 GCF_000935625.1 Nanorana parkeri | reverse complement strand
GGGTTCATTTCTTGCATGCAGTGAAGATCTTATCGGCGCCTGTGCAACAGTGTTGGTGTGTAGCAGGGCACATTCTGTGCCAATGCGTGCCTGTATGCCAGTGGATGTAGGTGTACGTGTGCCCGTGTATAGGAAGCAGCCTGGGCTCGGGTTGGTGCCATTGATGTGACAGATCGCTGCGATGTAATACAGGAGGGGGGGACCGAGCACCCGAAATGTGAGCAGAGTGATCGGACTTCACTATTGTCTCACCTGTATCTGCGCTGCTGCAATCCTCCCGGCTGTCATCGTGCACTGGGTACCTCTCTGCTCCTCTGTGCATCACTGACTCATACCGCTTCAAGTCCAATACACCTGTTATCTAACCTTTCCATGGCTGGATAGCTATGTGTAGCCTCTAAGCTTACACTCTGATGGCTCAGTACATTACATTAGCTGGTCTTGGCACCCTGCACAATTTACCTACCTATATAGATCTGATGGTTGTGCAGGCGAGATTATGTTGAGAATATTGATTACATAACAGGAAACAAACGCTGGAGGACATTAATCAGCAACTGCTCAAATGAGCCTGACATCAGCTCCTATAACCTGCTCCTAAATGTGTTATCTTGTTGTAAAATACTAAAAAAGCTCATCACAAACTCTGCCATATGCCTTGGTAGCATGTTGAGATTGCTGTGATCTGAGACACACTAGCATGGTGTTAATGACCTCAAGTTTGGCTCACACAGTCTTCTCACACATGGCAGGCTGACACTAGGCGACTTTCTGTATTTTCAGCAACTATGTCACACTTGTCATAACAGTTAATGATATCAATATCAATAGCTTTCTCATAGCTTCATCTATAGTTAGCAAGTGCTAGATTAGTGGTTGTGATTGTCCCGAGATAGTAAAAAAAACAACTAACCCTAACTACTTTAGAAACCCTTACTGCCTTAATATATATTTGTAATATTATTTCTGTATTTTCCTCATTGGTCACTTACAAATATACAGTAAAACTTTAGCTTACTGAATGCGAAAATTGCCATTGCATGGGTGGAGTGAAGTGACCACTACCAAGGCTACTCCATACGCATTGGCTTCTCTTAAAGCAGTATTAAACTCTCAAACTTGTTTTCAATAATGGATTAGGATCAAACAAATATACATTGCTCAGCAACATATTTATTTACATTTTTGACCAAGCACTTACAGTCATTAGGTTTCAGAATAGCTGGCTCCAACTCTCTCAGGTGAGCTACCTCAACTTTCTGTCCAGTACAAGATCACAAGGGACAGAGCAGTCTCCAGCAGCCATCCATCTATGAGCTTTAAAAAAGGAAAAAGGGAGGATCGGGAAGCGGGGGGGAGGAGGGTGTCAGAGATAGACACACACCTTACTAGCACACACAAGGGTGGCTTCATAGGATCCTACAAGGGAACGGAGCCACCCTAAAACAGAATATCAGGACCAGTGCTCAGGGGTCCAGCTAATTCTGCAGGATACAAAAACTTTTAAACATCAAGGAGCAGCGTCCATTGTAAGTGATTTAATCAGCATTTGAAATAGCTGAAAAACCTTTGGACTTTAATATCACATACTTTAAGAAACATTAGTAAATTATTTTTGCCATTGCATGTGTGCACAAACAAGCACACATATACACAAACAATGCCAAATAGAATTTACCAATGTTTCTCAAGTTTATTAAAGTAGGTATGACTTATGAGAAGCTAATGTGTACCGTGTAGCACCTGGTAGTGGTCACTCGATCTCATTAATTTAGGGGTGGACAAATTAATATGAGATTCAGGAGCCAGTCTGTCCAATTCAGGAGCCAGCATGATTTTTTAGCTACCAGTTCCATTGACAACAACTAGAGAAACCCCAGAAGTTTAGTGCTACCTGTAATTTTTACTACCTGGCACCTGGGATTCGTCCAGCCCTGCATTAAATACTTGTAGCCCCAAAAGAATCATTATATAACCAAATAGCTAAATATGTTTACTGATATTGATTTAATATTTAGCAGGGGTGGACAAATTAATAACGAATTCAAGAGCCAGTCTGACCAAACCAGGAGCCAGAAGGATATTTTTAGTGGCCAGCTCCATTGACAACAACTAAAGAACCCTCAAAAGTTAGGCGCTGGCTGTAGATTTTTGAGAGTTTTAGTTACCTGGCTCCTGAGATTTGTCCAGCCCTGGGTTATTGTATCAGATTATTATATCATAATTAATGTACTATAAGAAAAACCCCAAACCTTTCAGGCATACCCCCTACAACACACGTATTGCTGGTTAAAAAGCCTGGCGAATACAGCCTCATCTCATTTGCCCCATATTAATTTTAAAACAATATATGTCAATTATTTTGTATTCATTTAATGTATGCTGTTAATCTAGACCCTGACATGCATATTCAACACAATTAAAAGTGACTGTAGATGATTGCCGCGTAGGTTTGTGTGGCGTTCATCTATATTTATTATTTTAAAATGTTCTCTGAAAGTAGCAAGTAATATAGTAGATGGTAACCTGCTACAGGGAGAGTTTGTGGGCGACAGAAATGACTAAATGGTTACTGGTTTTAATGGAGATTGTCTTGATTTAAGATTGCGATCACATGATACAATCTATGCAAGTCGAGTGTTGCACATGAATTGCATCCACTTCACTCTGTTTGCCATTGGTGTGCATTAAAACATACCTAAAGTTGAAGGCTGCGTATCAGACAAATTTAATCTTCTAATTTACCTAAATATGTTTGTGTGTGGGTTGAATCTGTGGTGGATTGCACAGTTCACAGATCAGGATTGCCTGAATTCTCAAATTGCACAATTCTCCATTGATCAAACAAATCTGTATATCTATTCAGGCTAGTTGGAAATGCAATGTGTCAGGAGAAAAACTGTTTTGATCATTACTACAATACCAATAGCATGTTAAACGTACACTCCAGTCAGGATTGTAAATTATTCTTTGAATGGTATTCACAAAGCGCAGCTTATGGACTTACTCAGGCAATGACGCATTCATAGCACAGATCTAGTCTATTTTATTGGTGATCTGGGAACCCCTGCCTGTGAAGCAGGAGAGCTATTCCTAGACACACCCACTGCAGGCACCTTGGTGTCTCTAACATACAGAAAGTCTAAAATACTAATAAAATGCAAAGTGCCATGGGAATGGGAATTTGACCAGTGATACTGCAAGCAGAGATAGAAAGCTGAAGTTAAACATTACAGGTGTCAGGAAGTACACGTCCAGTGGCCCTGTGAAGAGTTGTGTGTGTTGTCCCTACAGTAGATAATAGTAAGCTGAGGAAAGGTAAACTAAGTGATCTTATGCACATGTTCAGTGTTTGCTGGATAGCTTTTGTAGCTCATTGATTGGTTTCACTTGTTCCTTGGAACTGTTTATTGACTTTGATTTTGTTTGTGTGTGCATCTGGGACAAGTGTGTGCCAATGAAGCACAGTAGAAATGTCCAGATGAACATGATTAGCCATCTTCTATTCAATAATTTTAATGAAGGTTTTAACAAATTGAAATACGGGGAATACAGCGAAAACCCCGATGTAATAAGCTACAATGACAAGGTTGCAATACAAGGCACAGTGTGTTCCATAGTGACGTAGATATTCACGGTTCCAATGAGCTATGACATACTCTGGTAAGAGGCAGTTCACCAATCTATCAGGAAAAAAAGGAGAGATGTAAGGAAAGATAGGGAGTTAAGGGAAGGGTCAGGTTTGAGGGGATCTACGGTCAGGAGGCCCTATCGAGTCCTTCTAGACCAGCATAGAGAATTGGCAATAGGTTTGGAAGGTTCAGGATGCGGCAGTTACCATATTCATATGTATTCAAGATGGCCAACTTAAAAACATCCATGCTTCAGAAACCTGGATGGCAAAGACCAGAGACTAATGAATCATTTGTCCAACAAGCTGGATGAATGAACTTTTCATTTTTCAGCTTTTTATAATATAATATATATTATTTTTAAAATATAATAATAATACGAAATATGAGCTCATGGAATATCCACTGACCTCTTTTTTAGTTGTTTCTCTGCATCATTCCACTGATGTCAGTTATAGTAAATAGAAGGACAGGAAAATAGCAGCCAAGTGAATTGTCTTATCCTGGTGAGTGACCATGTTCAGAAATGTGTCTGGATGCTGATGGGGAATTTTACTTTTTAGCAATGAATGAAAGTCAAAACAAACAAGCACAAAAAAACATGAAAACTGTGTATTTTAAATACTTCTCATAAGTATAGCAAAAGAAAAGAAGCTAATGAAGGAACAAAATAGCACATGCTTAAAGCAGAAGTCCAATCAGACATTAAAGAGAGAAGCCCAAAAGCCTGTTTAAATGAAGAGATAACATAAAAAAAGAAACAAACATCTTAAGCCCTCATTCACATTAGAAAAGGCCGGCAGGTACAGCTCCGTGCTGCGTGCACGGCCGTATCGGGCAGCTCCCGGGAAGGACAGGTGCTCCGTTTGATTAGTACGCAGCCCCGTCCTTCTCTATGGGACTACGTGGCCGTACGCCGCCCTACGCTCACCCCAAGTGCAGGTCCGTTCGGGTGCGTGTTTCCTGGCTTGGACGCAGACAGGATTGATCCTGTCAGTGTATGAGTGCGGACACACGCACCTGCACGGACGTGCAGGGCGGGTGAGCGTAGGGTGGCGTACGGATGCGTAGTCCCATAGAGAAGGATGGGGCTGCGTACTAATCACATGCAGTACCTGTCCTTCCCGGGAGCTGCCTGATACGGCCGTGCATGTAGCACGGAGCTGTATGTGCTGACCGTTTCTAGTGTGAATGAGGGCTTAGCTGCAATATTCACCCTCAATCCAGAGCTGCCCACACAGTTCTTCTTTTCTGCCACTAGATGTTCTCAGCCTATGAAGGCCAGCAACATTCAACCCACTTTCTCCAAACCCAAACTGTCATGGACCTGACACCTGTCTGTGACTGGACAGTGAAAGAGAAGCAGCACAGTGATGAGCCTATCTATCAGCATGATCCTTGTCAGCACATGAATTGATAAAGCCCTTGTGCTGCTTCTTCCTCCACCTCTCTGAGCTCTGCTGTACAGAGACTGCCAGAGGCTGATGCCAACTCAAATTCAGGTACTTACACAGCTTGAATAAAAAAAAATACATCTAATAATGTATTAATGATTACAAAGCTGCATTCATTTTTGTCTTTAACATCTGCCTATAACTCAGCTTTAAGTAAATATATGTGAACCGATTGGTAATTCTACACTCAGCGATCACTGAGTGTGTGTACCTTGCTCTTCTCTCTGACACGCTGTCACAGGAGGCTGATCGAGCGGTGTAGGAAGGAGTGCTCAGCCTCCTGAGACAGCGCTGTCTTCGCCCCCACACCGCTCTGCCGGACTGTGATAGGCGGCTGAGCAGTGTGGGAGGAGACGCCGGCCACTCACTGCACTCTCCTCTCACAGCGCTCGGCCGGCTATCACAGTTTCTCTCCTCCCGGCTGGGACATAGAGCAACGCCCAGCGGGGAGGAAAGAAATCAGGGATGCGCCGATGTATAGGCAGGAAAATGGCACTGTCGGCATTATGCCAAATGTGCATAATATGTTTCGGCGGCCGATATATCGGTGCATCCCCAGTAATTCTGGTCAGCTGCCCTTGTGACTTATATCCCTCTGCCCCACTGCACAACCAGGACGATGACACCACTATTTTTAATGTCAGTGCTGCAGCTTTCTGTGTTACCTTCCTGCTCACTGGACAATGACTTAGCAGTCTGATGGTGCTGATTTATTGTCCAGCGATCTGCTGGAGGTGATGCAAAAAGTTACAAATGAAATTAGTGGTGTTACCTTTGCCTGGCTGAGAAGTGTGTCTGAAGAGTGTAAATAAGAAGACTGGCCGAACAGAATTACAAATCCTTTGGCAGACAAAGCAGTTCACATATGTATGTATTTCAACGCCATAGTTATCTGTTCGCCTAGAGATCCACTTTAACTGCTCAAATACACAGGAAAGTGTAATATTTATTTCTTATCTTGTGTATATTAATAACACAATACCACTGGAGGCCCTTTTATTGCTTTTTTAGTTAGATGTGTCATTTTGCTTATACCGACATTCACACGTTATTACACTGATGATATCACTAGATATCAAACCGCATCCTGCTCCTATATGTTGTGACACTGACCATGCAAGTGAAATTAACTTTCCAGCTGAACACTGGGGCTCTCACACACTGTTAACACATTGGAGTTATTACACTTGAACGCACCAAGGATTTCTGCTTATGTCCCTCATTGACTCTGCTAAAATGTAAATCTATAACAGGATCCCTTCTGTGTACAGCTGCCGTGGCACGGATGGTATAATTACAGCCATGTTAATTGCACACACCTTAGCGTGTTTTTCTTGCTCGGCGTGAACTACAAGGTATCTGCACAGAGGCCAATGTGCTACTGCTTTGTGTAGAGGGAGTAGCAGTGCCAGGGCAACAACATGTGTGTAGAGCAGACCTCTGGGAGTGTGATGATCAGGAAGAGACAGTGAAGAGAATGAAGGCAAAACATTATTATGCCAAGAAACAGCAAGTCAACACAAAGGAAGGTCAAGAAGATCTATCACACCTATGTCTGAGCAGACACAATAACTAAACATTCACACTTGCGTGTGGTCTGTATCCATCTTGTTATGTGTATGAAGTATCTAAGCTTATATAAAAAAGATGCAATGGGTTGGCAATTCTGGCATTCGCAGTAAGGATTGGTCTGTTTTACAGTTATAAAGTACAACTGGGGGAATAACAAAATAGCAACTGCAAATGTTGGTTAAAATGCAGGATGTCCTCCTCATTCTTGCTTTATTACCTAGCAAATAGCAGGACTGAAATTAGCATGCGGCCAGTGCAGTGTGAAAAGTCCTGCATACTTGCTCCAGGCCAATGACTATGACGTAGTGAATATAGGGCAGCCCAAGATCTTGAACCCTTAAAAACAAGTCAACAAGGTCAGCACCCACAATTCTGTCCTCACTGGTTCAGTGTGAGCTAGTTTGAATAGTGATAATCCCAGGATCGGTGCAAATCCAGTACACCTGGGTTCAATCAAGCTTGCTCAAAACTGGGACTGGAACACCCCCCTTCTGGCCCAAACAGTTGTGGAGAGGTGCAATCCATGCCTCATAGCTATACATCACAAGGAATGGCCCCCAACGCAACTGCTGCCTATGATTGGGATAGGAAGAGTGAGTAGTGATCACAGTTTTGACCCGGCCTGGGCAAACTCAGACGAACTGGGTTCGCGCCAAGCCCAGGCTTATCTAGTTTGGGTGATTCTGCTTTAATAAACCCTGATGTAATAAAACAGCTGAGTTCATTTTAGCCTCGGAGCACACAAGGGTGCTGAACAGGCAGTGGTGTCCATATAGTTCCATTATTGCTCTACCAGGCTAGGTAAAATATGGTCAGATATCTAAATTTAAGTGCAATAGTTACCCGCCATGATTGTGTGCCTGGATACTCACTGGAATTGAAGAAATCTCACATTAGGTAGCAAAGACTCCTGAATGGACACTTAAAAGTTTCTTGGCATAGTATTTAATACTACTAGCATAGTTTTAGAGCTGACATTTGTCTCATAACCTCCACACATTACCCAATGAAGCTTAATTCAAGTTTCTCAATATCTAACCCTGCAGTGGCTATAATAATTAAGGCCAATTATACTAATCATGGATAAAATGTTAATTTTGCATCGCCACTATGGAAGAGCCATAAAGCTTGGGGGTTGTGGTGTATCTTAGAAGTCTATGGGATCTGGAAATTAAAGTGATCTATAGTAGCTTGTTAAAGCTTCCTTTATTTATTATGGTGAGGACTAAAAGAACAACATTTTAAAAAGGTTTCTTTTTCTAGTGAAATATGTTGTACTAATTTTATGCTGTCCTCTATCCAGCCAGCAGATTGAACTCTGGTCTTCTTTTTACACATTACACTATATCAGCTTTGACATCTGATGAAACAGCTATTTTTTTTTACAGAACTAGAGTGAGACCAGTGACCCATCCTATATTAAAGGGTTCATTCAGAAAATAGGAGCTGTAAAGCAAGCTGCTGTGCTGCCTCTTTAACTAACCCATAGTGCTTGGGAAATCTTTTGCCATGTAATGATTGTTTATTTGTAAAACAATGTTTTTATAGATATTCAAACTTAAACTGTATAAAAATCAATAAACAAAAAAAACTACAAAACTGAACCAAATCATTACAGTTTTGTTTTTTTAACAACCGTTTCTGTAGGATATAAGCCACATAGAAAGTGCATTGTTTTCAGTGAGTTGGCATACTCATAGACTTGCATTGTGAACAGCAGAAAAAATTCAGTAGGAAAGCAGGAAGTTGCAAACCAATCGTATCAGATCACGTCCAACTTTATTAGACCTAGATATAGCACACTGCAGCCCTACCCAAGACTGGCTTTCTCTAAAGTTTCACCCAATGTAGGCTTTATCACATAGATCGGGAGAAGTTCAAAGAGCATAATTGGGCTCTCTTTAGTTTGTATCTGGAGTTCCAGAGGATGTACATATATGATTACCAACTATGTGTAAAAATAATTTTGAGCAACTTTTGGCAACAATGAAAACCAACCGGTGGGGTGTTTATGCTATCCAGCAATCACTACATCTGAGCTAAAATCAGGATGTTCACTCCGTTGACATTATTTTGAATTCTGTGTAATTTTCAATAACTGTGTTTCAATAACTGTCTGTCTGTGCTTTGCAGCATCTTTTAGCAGCACTAACTACATGAGTCTAATTGGTGGCTGGGAGAAACTCGTTAGTACCGAGAGTGTTTAGGAATACTTTTCTATTAGGAAGCAATCCTGATAAAAGATACTGGGGTGGACTAATGAGCTTTAGCAATTCCTGGATGAAAAAGTACTCGATTGGTGCGTTTGCACTAAACTGTGTCTGGTGTGTCCAGCTACACTCAGCGATCTCTAATCTTTGAAGTGCGAGGATATCGCTCCATCACTCCGTGTTGCTGTTTAATCTCACCACACGAGCCTTACGGGGATAAATCTCCTCCATAGACTTTAATGGAGATAAGAGATTAATGGCTCATTTGAGAGTTCTTAGGTGATTTCAATCAGGAAATGAACATTTATTTGGACGATTAATCTCATGAGGTTCATTGCAAGAAATCGCATTTATTTGCACTTAATTAGACTGTGCTTTAAACCGATTAATCTCATGAGATTTAATCTTATGACCAAGAGTCACAGTCCTGGTCTTTATGACTTTAACTAATAAGCATGTAGGACGAATGTGGCTTGGAACTACAACTCAAGGTTTCTAATGTAAGAAAAGGGCACTTGTGATTGTTTCTCTATTATACTTATTAAAGGATGATTAAAATGGCATATATCCAAATGTTTCTTCCAAATATCAAGAGCCTTAAAAAAAATTCTAAAACAGTGATCTTCGTGGCCTGCTGTGCAGCATAGTATAGAGCAGGGGTGGGCAACTTCAGCCCTCCAGCTGTGGTGAAACTGCAAATCCCATCATGCATCAGCCTCTGGAAGTCATGCCTGTGGCTGTTAGAGTCTTGCGATGCCTCATGAGACTTGTAGTTGCACAACAGCTGGAGGGCCACAGATGCCCACTCCTGGTATAGAGACAATGCTGGCTAAAAAATCTCTTCCGGGGTTAATGGTTATGATGAATCATTACAAGTACCGCACAGCACTTGTTACCATCTTATCACTGGGTATTTCCACTATTCCATGTGCCTTATTATGAGTCAAGGTCTAGCTATGGCAAACGTTTGAAAAAATTACCAACAAGCTGTCTATCCGTAGCATTAACACAGCACTTTTTGTTTTACTGCTGCAAACCTGTAACTTTACCTGCTGCTTCAGCTAGTAGTTCCTTTGATATTCCAATTCCTACAACATGGCTGTCATCATGTAAACAAGGTAGTGTTAGGCCCCTTTCACACGGGTGCCATCTGTACCAATCTTGTGCACAGATCCCCTGCTGATTGGAGCAGGACAGAATGGATGTCACACTCGTGACATCAATGTGCTCCTTTCACACCACAATGCGGGTGTAATGTGCAGTGTACAAAAAAAAGGCGGACGTGATGCATTTTCTCATAGTGTACTGGATGGCACCGCAAGGTCACTGCAGCACACTACGCTGCTGTGCAGGGATCTGAATGGAGTGTGCACCTTGTACACTACAAATAAAGTTGAAAAATGAAAACAGTGTGATGCACTGGAAGAGTACACCACACTGCCCCCCTCCAGAGCTCATTCAGCAGACTAGCCCGCACAATAAAACTAATTTTAAGGGCCCATTCACACCAGATGCTGTGTTAATTGCACAGCGTCTGGTGTGTGGTGCCCCGGCACAGTTCCGAAGCGCTCAGTGGCAGGGCCCTAGTGCAAGATTTTATCTTGGGGCCCCCCCTCCCAAGGGAGGGGGGGCACGGGAGCCGATCACACGGGCCCTTCCCCCCTGTTGGCAGGGTCCTATCAAAGTTTGTGACTACGTAAGAATGTGTGACCGGTGACGTGGTCACATATTTTAATGTAATCCCGCCCAGTTTTTCAGCGGTGGAATTTGTGACCGCCTGAAAATGTCACATCTATCTGACTTTGTAAGTGGGATCTCACATTTCACTGCACTCACAAAGTCAGACATCTGCTGTTCCAGGGCAGATCGATCCAGGGCAGATCTGCTGTTCCTGGAACAGCTTCCAAAGTTTTGGAATGCTTCACCTATTGACGGTCACACATTCCACCGCAGAAAAACTGGGCGGGATTACGTTCAAATGTGTGACCACGTGACCGGTCACACATTCCACCGCTGTAAAACTGGGCGGGATTACGTTTAAAATGTGTGACCACGTCACCGGTCACACATTCTAATGTAGTCACAACCTTTGATAGAACAGCGGTCCTGTCTGTAATAATTTAATCAGAGAAATGGATTATCATAGGCAACATTAAATGTATAATGTTGCCTATGATAATCCATTTTTCTAATTAAACGAAAATAACAGCACACAGTGTGCAGTTACACCCGCCCCCTGCTCCTCATTCAGACTCACCTGTCCAGAGCCTCACAGGATCCTAGACAGACTGTGTGCAAGTGACATTTCATTCAGTTCTACAGGCACAGAGGGGTGCAAGGGGGTTGTACCATGTCTCATCCTGCTGCGCTGAAAAAAAAAGTACAGCATTCCGTACTTTTTTTCAGCGCACACCACCGCGTTCCCATCGCAACGCAGTAGGGTGAACCGAGCCCGTCTGTGACAAGGCAAATCAGTGCAGCTCCAACGCATCTGGGGTGAATCGGCCCTCAATGACACCTCAACACACCTACGTTGCAGCACACCACAATGCAGGTTAACACACTACCATTTGCTGCATTAACATGCTCTTTGGTGCGTCAGGCAGCCCATTCAAATGAATGAGCTATATTCGTGTTCACCCACATGTGATACTGCAGGGCAAGTGTGAACACAGAAAGCCCAATTCCAGCTAAGACAATGTAAGCAGTTACAGCAGCATTTTGTTTTTTCTTTTGGAAAAAAAGTTTAAGCCAAATTAATAATAGAAGATTAGTATAAATCTTGTATCTGTCAATTTTGCTGGAAACCTTGGCCTGCATATATAGAGATAGGGAAAAATATAAATCAATCATATAAAATGAAAAAGTAATTCATATACTGAACACTATATTTAAGCCCATACAGTTACCAGAACACAGTATTTTTCACTATCGTGGGCCTTTAATGCTGGAAATGGGCTACAAAGTAGCTTGGCAATAAGTACAATTGCCTTGCAGTACTTTGGTCCAGGGTTCTGCTTTCACTTGTCTTTGTACACTCTTTGCGTATGTGTATATTTCTTCCCAGTTCTCCAGTGTTTTCCATAATCCAAAACATTCAGATAATTGACTACCATGTAAATCAGCGCTCATGCAGGTATGGCTTTGTTAGATAAATTATAGCAGAGGTATGGAATCGTAAAAAAATGCTTTGTAAACATTAAAACATGAAATATTTCACATTTACTGACCTGAAACTTTGCATATTCACCTCTGACAATATAACTGGGTTGTTAGGTGGTTGAGAATATATTTATCTGTAGGATACAGATGTTTATGACATAAAAAGAAAAATAATGTGTTATAAAAGGAAAAGCCTATATGGGCAGCCTGGATGATCACTCTCCTAGACAGTTAGAGATAACCCAACTTAAAGAGAATCAGTCATGACCAGGCATATGCAAGAAACCGAGCAAGAATCTGAACAATTATTATAATTCTGAAGGTTTAATTATGACTATATTAAACTCCTAATTTATATGTATTTAATCTATCTGAAAAACAACCTTGGAGCTACAAATCAGAGGTGACGCTCTGTCAACTGCCTGAACTCTTAATGCTTGTTTTCCAGCACCTAAGTGACCATAACAATATAATACAAGGAGCCTTTTAGTTTAGTTTTAGATTGTTTATTTTCCCAACGTTCAGCTTCAAATGTATAATTATTGGCATATTTAAATTGTTGTATATGTTTCAGAGTACCTATATA
>NW_017306293.1:2683475-2728547 GCF_000935625.1 Nanorana parkeri | reverse complement strand
ATATATATTAATATTCTTATTGTGACCTATCTCCTGTGCTTCACTAACTGCTAGCGTGTTATAACACCGTAATTGATATCATAAAAGGATCTTTTAGTTGATTGCGCAATGTAATCATTTTACATTATTATTGAATACTCTTTAACGTGACACTGTCACTAAAATAAGTATCTAATATAAAGTAGCCCCTGCTGGGAAGGTAATTAATACTCGCCTCTCCCGCTCCCTACACTGACTAAACCACTGACTAAAGAATCTTTAGAAACTGACAATTTCCTGGTCCCTGCCTGTGGTTTCTCCCAACAGCCGCTACATCACTACAGGACACAGTAGTGATTAGGGGCCGGTGGATTGAACTACTGAGTGCAGCAGGGGACCAGGAATCCGACCCTCTAAGAAGAGTCAGATTCTAAAGAGTTTTCAGCTGGAGATTTCTCTTCTCTACAGTGGAGATCAGTGGCGTGGGCAGCGGGAGAGGCTAGTATTAACGGTCTTCTTTGCAGGGGCCAGTTTATTTTAGAAGTTTATTTTAATAGATTTAAAACTCTTTTTTTTTGCATGAAAAAAAGTAACATCACCTTCAAATAAAGTACATTTAGTTGCCTTTTCATATATCATAGACTTTTTGACTTCTGCTATAAATTCTGTTATTATTGAGTTAGGTGCCAGGTAATATGGGCCCCAGACTACAAAATGAAATTATCAGCCATTGCTAAAGGAAGGAATATTTAGGAACCACAGCTGATAACAAAATCTGGATAAAAAGCAGCTTCCGTCTATATTTTAACAAAATCTGATGTTTCAGATTAATACCTAGAGTATCAAAAAATCATTATAGTTCAGGAAACATGTAACTATTTTTCATTGATCATATTATGTGGACTTCATTGGTGAAAAGTAGCCATGCATTTAACCTCATGGTGTCTCTAGTAGCACAGTTTTGCATGAGATTTTACAAAAATAATCAAAACACAAGGGGCGGAGCTTGCACAAAGGGTGTGCATCATTAAGAGCTTGGAGTCTAAATATAACCCTGCACACAGCATGTCTGAATGGTGTGTTAGAACGGGAATGCTGTATTTCAATCAGCTGTAGGTAGAACAGGGATTTGAGTTTAAGATATGCTAGAAGAATATTTTGAAATTCACATCTCAGTGCTTGAGCTAGACATAAGTCACTGGGCAAAATCAGGTTGAAGTATTAAAAGGAAAATAAATCAAAATATAAAATGAATATGTTCATTTCTATTTAGTGCCTGGGTGTTAACTGTGTAGAACATTTAAGAGATGGGCTACCATAAGTGATACCTTACAAATAGTGCAGTATTCCCTATCAAAATCAGGCTTTTCATTATTTTTCATCTGGCAGCTTGTGAATTTTACCACTGTTATACTCGTGATCTTGGCATTGCATGTTTGTTATGGTAGAAGTAGTCTAGGACTATCTTTCATTGATTTTATATGATACATTCTTTAGTATTTTTACTTTCAGAGGTAATAAAACTGGCAACTTTAGCAACATGTTTGTCTGTGTATTATTCAGGTCATAAGTGCCTTATAGATGCAGCATCAACATACACTGCCAAGTTGGTACTCCTGGGTCCCTTCAATTTCATCAGCACTTGCTTGTGTTTCTATGAGACAGATGCCTCAGGAGGTTATGTCCCACGGACCAGTTACCATGGGGAGGATGCAGTATTTAGGGTGTGCAGAGACTTCATATTTATTATCCATCATGCATAAAGATCCACTTTCTGTTTTTCTATAGGTCTTGTTAATGTCTCCCCTTCTCTTTTTAACCCCTACTTGTCGATCTCTCTTGTTATCTGTCTTATTAGCAAGCAAGCAGCAGATTCCTTCTTCGTAAAACTCATTGACAGCTGCAGAGAGCATGCTAAGTTTCATATTAAGCATCAATGACACAATTCGGCAAAAACATCAGACAAACAGTGTCAGCTTTCTCAACACCTTGTAGGGGATCAAGGTACATATAGTACTTTATTACAAACCTTTCTAGCTCTGCTGTGAATTCTACTACTCAAATATTGACCCTCCACCTACACACAGATTTCCTTGTCCCTAGTGGTGAAAGGGTTTTAAAGTATATTTAAAATGTGATGTACCTTTGCAATATAAGAACCTGAGACTTGAAAGGTCAAGCGGAATATTTCTACATGTATTCAGTTGGATAGAACAAACCGCATACCGATCATATTGCTACCAGGGGTACATGTCTTCTTCCCTTTTAAACCACAGTATATTTAGTTGTAAGGTTTGGGAGGTGTATACGTTTAACCTTCAAAGGCACAGTAAAGAGTTGACATTAAATTAATGAAGGTGAAGAGTTATGACATCGTCATGCTGCTACAGCAACACTGTAAAATCTTCCGCAACCACTGGGCTACCTGTGGAGGCCTTTGGTTTCTATATACAGAGGATTGTGACCCAGGCCACATCCAACCTAGTTGGCTCATGCTGGTTCTGATTTCTTTATAAATGAGTTCCACCTGATAGTCTTACCATTCCTTCTTACAGAGGTTCCCTGAACATTAGGCTGCCAAGCTCATAGCTTACTTTTGCATTTACTACCTTCACATATAAAAACACCAGTTCGGTGAAGGAATAGTTTTGAATAAAATGTGTACATGGTATGGGACTAGTAAACTTGCCTTACACATCATTATTTATAAAACAGCTTATTCATTATTAATATTACAGATAAATACACAAATGTTGCTTAAACCTGAGAAATTAGAGTTAAAAATGTCCTTCTACACATGCATGACTTCCAGCCAAGCATTCACATGCCAGAATGCTCCAGCTTTCACTGGCATGTCTTCTCAAACCTTAAAATGGCTCATAAAACTGATCAGACCGTTCAGCATAATAACATGTATATTAGCTTTATGGGTCCTTTCATTTCTAATACAATGATATAGGTTGCCTCAAGTTTGCAATATTTCTAAGTAAATAACACTCACTAAGCCCCTAGTTTGCTTGTCTCTAGTGAACATTTCTGAACTGTCATTTATACCCCTCTAATTTATATCCCTTTCTATTCTGTCACACAATAACACACAGATTTATAGCTAGTCAAGCTTTAATAGCAGAATTTCCATTACACACATCAGGCGCAGAGTGCTCATATACAGACTAGCTTCTATCCAACCATGATAGTAAGGTCACAGTGTTTTGTACATATCACTGAGTGAATGTTTGTAGGCAGGACAATGCAGGGTGAGTTCACACACTGTACTATTTACTGATTACGGAATCTGTGACTATCGCATGAAAATTGACAAACTAGTGTATTTTAACATAATGTTTTACTTATTAAGCGCCTTAATTCTGTCCTTGTATTTTATTTCCTGTTCAACTGCCATCTTCACACTGTATTTGTGGATCTCTCTCTTCTGCTTCTTACTGATCAAGCCCAGGCCCAGTATTTTACCACAATTTTCACATTACATTGGCTTGACTTATCCCAACAAAGTTGATATCTTTCTGTTATACAGTACTTCCTCTATCTTTCTCCCTATCACCTCCTCTCCCTCTTTCCTCCTTTCCTGTGCACCTAACAGATTCCCAGTGGGCCTCTAAAGATACAATTAAACTGCCAATAAAAATGTATTCAAGCAATAATGCACCCTCATCTGGTTAATTAGTATTCTGTCAGATGAGTGTGTATTTTACACATAAAAAGCAACATAAGAGGTGAGGCAAGGAGGCTGTGATGATGGCCTCTTATAAAGCTGGGTGGAAAAATGAGAACACTTATTCCATAAAGTGCTGCAGAGTTGTCATGTGCAGTACACATACCAAGCAATCCCAGATCCATTTTCATTGGTGCAATCACCTAAAAAACTATATTTGCTTAAAGTTGATATCTGATTGGATGCTGTAGGGATGTTGAAGCTCATTGGTCTTTGTATCATACTATTAAACGGGCTTATGACCACGGGAGGATTGGATGTGTTTTAAAATGTGTTAATACCGCAATTCTATAACACATTTTTAATATGGTACCAGAAGGAGCAATGACTGTACAAAATGCGTTGACTCATACCACTCAGACAACATCTCTCTAAGAACATTCAGAACAATGATAGATGATAGCTGGATGGCTGCTAGGGATTACTATTTTTTCATCTTTAACCTAATCTACTGGGCTTATTGGGTCTGTGCTGACCGCATTCATAATGAAGAACCTGCAGGAATTCCTAAAAGCAAATCAGAGTTCACTTTACAGTAGTCCAATCAGCTTAGAGACCATTTGTAATGGTTGTGATGCATTATTGTGCTGTGTATATTAGAACTGTTGAATAAGTCTCAACTGGGCTAATTGCTAAAACTGAAGAAAAATCAGGCCAGTTTAATACAGGGGCTAATAAGATTTCAATTGTTATATTTCCAGTACAGGCTTCAAATCAAAAAGCTTATATTTGCTCTGAGGAACAGCAGAAATTTCCTTGATAAAAAGCCCTACAGCCACAGCAGAGACACATGAGTTCAGGTAATAAAGACATACCATAAAGAGATGTTAGAAATAGCTTGGATCATTTATGAATTGGGTAATGTTTCCAAAAGAGATTTTTTTTGAAGGGCTGAAGAGTAATTTGTCCCATCTTATCACAGTGGGACATAGCATCCCCTCAAATTAATCCCAAGCCATTGAGAATGATGTGAATTTAGTGTAATCCCTCTTTAACATTACAAGCCTGTGTCATCAAATCTGCTCTGCGGATATTATTAGGGGTGGATTAGTGCACAAATAGGAGCAATGTTACAGTACATATTAACTTTTACTTTTCTGAAACCTGATGGACAAGACTCAGTTATAATAGGCTACTGTGGAGCAGCCCTTTGGACAGGGAGAAACTATGTCACATTTCCTTCAAAGTATGACATACACAATATGCTAGTATGGAAATAGATACACTTACATTATTCTCATATGTACCTTTTAATAAACATACCAGAGATGATTTAAAAAAAATCATAAATCAGCTTTATTGTACAAATTTAAGTACAGTGGTACAGGAGGCTATGCCTTATATCCCTAGTACATAGCTGGAGTAGGAGATATACATCAGTTGTATTGCATACAGTATGACATGAATGGGCTGCTCGCCCTAGTAGAGCAGCCATCGTATGGCCAAGGCAACCCTGTCTAGTACAACAAAAATAATGACCAAAAGGTTGCATCACCAGAGATGATTTGTGGCGATCATGGCTAGTTGGACATCAAGGTCTGTTCAGTTACAGGCAAAATATTAGCCTGTCATTTTCAACAGGACCATTAATGACAATTGGAAGCACAGAACATTTTCTACTAAACAGAAAGGGCATCTGAAGAATTGATATACAGTATGTGGTAATACACCTATAGTCTAAACAGAAAGTGTATACAGCTCTACAGTAGTGTATTAGAGGCATACTTTCCAGCATTCTGAGATGGGAAAGAGAGGTAACTTATAGCACAAGGTATTTAGGTGAAGAACACCCATACTACCATGCACATGGTTGACACAAACCATGAAGAATTCATGCACCAAAAATGACTGGGTAAACCACTTATGCTTTTTACACTGCTGCTTCTAGCATCTGTAGATAACAGGTGCAAGAACTGCAACTGAAGAGGAAACAGGCAGAAAGGGATTTGATCCAAAACAAAGGGACTGTTCCTTCAAAAGTGGGACAGCTGGGAACTATATTAGAGGCACAGGTTGAAAGCTGTAACATAGTAGTAGACGGATGCAAGAAAGAGTAAAAGTATTCTAGGGAAGAATAATGACAACCATTAAAACATTTGTATTTGACATTTTTTACTAACACACAACGGCAATGGAAGTGCCACAACTCTGCCTGAATTTACATGCAAGGAGTAAGCAATATGCATACAAAACCTCCTGAGCTGAACTAAGTCAATAAAAAAAGAAGGGTATTGATTAGGGCTCAATTAATTACAATTGCAGATAAAGGCAGAGGTGGATATATTGATGGAGGCAACGCTAATATACTCCGCCTTTTCCAAATTAAAGGCGTGTGGAATGAGCTTGTGCATTGTTATCAGTATTTACACACTATTCACGTGTTTAGTCGACGGATGTAGCAACCAATTAACTATGGCATAGGAGGGAGTGGAATCCACTTTGTGGTCATTAGGCAGAGCGTAATAACTAGACTGGCATGTTCAAACACCTGTGTCCAATATATGCACATTACCCACTACTTTATAGGCAGTAGATGGTTCAGATTGGGCAGCTACCTTGTTAGGGGGAAACTCAAAGGTCTATGATAGCAATGTCAAGATTCTGAGATTCTGTGCCTTGCTTGTGTTAGAGGGCACAGCCGCTGAGCAAGTCAAGCAGAAAGAGCATTGCTGTCTGACCTGTCATTTTACTACACAATGTCAGTTGTGCCCACAATACTGACTTAACCTTTACCAGGCATAACATGTGAGCAATGCATTTCTATCACCCTGTCTAGCAGCGTTGCCTATTTTTACTGGAAAATATACAGCACACGTTATTTTGGTTGTGTCTGTGCTTATTATTAAAGATGCCACAGTTACAGATTTAGTGACTTGTGGAGAAGCAATCATTTTAGTCCTGTCATTATTCTGCAAGTTTACAGTGCCAGGTCAATATAAAATTGAGAAGACAAAAAAAAAAAAGACAAAATGTCAATCCTTAACCTCTTAAAAAAATTAAAAAGCAGCTGTAGCTGCTATATTTACCCCCTCCCAAACTCACCCAGACACCAACCCAGCACTGGTGCTCTTCCAGGTTGAATGACGGCCAGCTCCATTCTGCCCACTTACTGCAAATTCATAGTGGGGGCCCAGCCATTGAGAATGCTGCACTGTTAAGATGTGGCAACACTCTCTGCAACATTTAGGATCCGATCATTATCATTGGTAGAAAAGGGTGAAGAGGATCTGTGACATCACCGAGCCAAAGACACCTGAAAAAAAAGGTAAGTATACGGGGGGCATCCCTGAACCCACAGTTGGGCTTTAAAGTAAACCTTTACAAATCTGGTCAATTCAATGTTTTATTTCAGCAATGTTGCATTTAGGCATAAACAGTTATATTTTGTGAAAACTGCTAAGTGATCAGTAGATCAAGAGATTGTAAATCTTGACTATTTTTTTAAAACTGAGCTTGACTTTGCCCAGTGTGCCTATTACTCGATGATGCTCACATTAACAGGCCAATTATTAGACTTTGGAGAATTGTGGGTAAGTCGAGATTTACATATAACTTCAGGTATCTTCAGCTTATGTATTCTTTTTAATTGACCAGGTTTGTAACAGGTTTACTTTAAACCCTCTTGCTGGAATTCTGTTCTTGCAAAATCAATTAATTATCTGCAGATATAATTAAAAGCCACAGGGTCAGATGCTGAAGCTGAATAGGTATTCTTATTAGGGATGAGGTTCAGGTTCGCCGCTGTTATGAGTTTGGGTCAAACTCTGCGTGTTCTAGATTTAGCGGTACCTGCCGATTTATGGTGAAAAACACCAGACTGAATTATTTGTAACCATAAAGCACTGCCTACCCTTTGACCTCAAGTCAGCTGGTTTAAAAGGGCCAATAATTGGGGTTTTGTTATGTGCCTTCCACCTATAAAAGCTTCCCAGCAGCTAGTTGTCAATGTGTGTTAGAGTAGTTTGGGGAGAGCTAACAGTCTGTGTAGAAAGAGTTAGTTGCTATACAATGCTATACTATGCTATATTGTTCTAAGTTACTGTAGATTGCAGGGACGTGCGGTCAGGGGAGGCAGGGGAGGCAGAGCCTCACCTAGTATTATGGAGGAAAAAGCTGTCCGCTTCAAGTCTGATGCTGACAGCTTTTTCTCCATTCAGACTGGCTTGTAGCAGGTTACATTGCAGGGAAAGCCTCCCCGCTGTGTAACCTGTCATGGACGGGGCGCTGCCTGTTAATTACAGGCAATGCTACATCTGGCTTTTGACAGCTATATTAGGTTGCACAGCAGAGGGCTTCCCCACTGCTTGTGCAACCTAACATAGAGAGGCCAGAGCTGTCACAGCCTCTACTCTGTGTTAGAGGCATGAGCTCTGTGGATGGTTTGGACCAATAGCAAAGCGCCATTGGTCCAAGCTGTACAATTAAAAAAAACCCCACTGAGGACATCAATCTCGATGGCTCACCAGGGACTCACCAGTTATGAGCAAGTGAGGGACAGGGAGGCTCCTCCCTGTCTCTTCCCTCCCTCCTCTACACATAGCTTGGTTAACAAATTGGGGGCAGGGCTTCGGTGGGATGGGGCAGAGCTTCGGCGAGCTGGGGGCAGAATGGGGCGTGTTGAGGGCGGGGCTGGGGAATGCCTCACCCAGCAAGGAAGGCACCGCATGTCACTGGTAGATTGCAATGTGGGCTACATATTCTGGTGTAACCCCACTTTGTTTACAGTTCAGGGACCCAACTTAGTCCCTCTTTCCAACTCCCTTTTGTGTATGCCAGCAACACACACAGTTGCAGTCTTTGTTTTAAGTTTTTTTAAATTTAATTTTATTTCATGTTTAGCTATTTGCGTAATCTTCCGCTAGGTTCAGCAAATACACTTGGGTTGGAGTTTACTGTTTCAGGGTTTATTTTTATTTGGGGAGGTATATTTTATTGTTTTTTTTGCTAGGACCTTTTTTGGGGGGGAAAGTGTGCAGTTGCTGACCATGTGCAGCACATTACTGCATATTTGTGCTATAAAGTAATGTGCACCAAAGCACCGCATATGTATCCCCCCTATTGCCATAGCTGCCATTACATTTAGGCAATCCTCTTTCTTGAAAAAAGCAAGGAGCAAACAGGTTCTAAAGGATAAAGTGGTAGTTGGACTGTACCATCTAGAGGCACAGCATGTGCAGAGGGTAGTCGAGTGACTGGTCAAGCCTTCTTCTTCTTCCTCCTCCCAGGCATACAGCAGACATTTATCTACAACTGCTGCTTTTCTTTTTTCTCCTTTGCTATTCCCATTATAGCCCTTCAAACTGGTGTAGTTGGTGAAAATTATTTGATCACACAATTACTAACTTGCTGCAGGACGATGATCTTGGTCATTCGTAAGCATTCCTTCATTTAGATATTAAGGATGAGAGATATAGTGCCATGAAAATAGGAGGGGACATAAGGCAGGGAGCAGCAAGAGGCATTCATGCTGCAGCAGCTGGACTTTGCCTCAAAGTGGGTTACATAGGAGGAACAGAATGGGAAGGATACAGGATAGGGCACACCACTGGAGTTTGTGGTGCCACCATGAGTGTTGTCCAGTAGTGACAGCACAGTTACCTTTACCCCTCCTCAATGGCCTCATTTTACAACTCCCCAGGAGCAGCAGTTCCCCCCCCAAGCACCCCATAGCGCAATGTCCCAGGCTAAACCCTGCCATGCTGTGTTGCAGCTCATATGTTTTAACTCTGGGCTAGAGCTGTTGGCAGTTCTCCTGGCCCAGGTTTAGAGGTGGCAAACCCCAGACCATGTTCAGCCAGGCAAGGTTACGTGTGACGACACTAATCTGCTGGCCGACCTTCGCCTAGAGACAATCACACGTTGCCTGGCACATATCCTCAACCTGGTGGTGATCATAAAGCACCCTGGCTTCCAGGAGGTCCTTTGTTGGGCCAGAATCATCAACATCAGCTGCCAACCAGCTCATCTGTGGCCCCCCCCACGTGCTGAAATTCAACGTTGGCCATGCTGCAGAGGCTGCAGCAGCAGAAATGTGACATCATCGCAATTCAGTGCAATTATGGTATGAGGACAGGCTCTAGGGGGCTGAGGTTCTGTCTCACTGTGAGATAGAGTACTATGAAGAGGAGGAGGAAGAGGAGCAGGTTTTAGGGGGTATTTTACCCCTCCCAAACACTGGGATCTGTACGTGGGTTTGGTGAGACTGTTGAGGACAGTGTTGTGCTCAGCGACACTGAGGACTCAAGGTCCTCTGCTGCATTTTTTTTTGCTCAAATGCCTGCACAAGGACCACAGGATCCAGGTATCAAAGAGAGGAATACAAAGATAAAATGTCCATAATGTGGCTAAAACTGGTAATTTGGCTACTGGCTAAATATACTCTTTGCAGAACTTAGAGCTGGTGTGGTGCACTGCAGTTGTCACATATAATGAGGGAATAATAGGCGGTGGGGACCAGTCTAGCATCTAAATTGGACCAAGGATCAGGTGAGTGAGCATTTGGAGGTGACAGGTTCTCTTTATTGGACCTGTCACCTCTAATACAGGAGTTCGAGCACAGTACTGTCCTGGAACTCCTGTGACAGCTGAGATGGGAAGGCAGCTCGATACCAAGAGCTGATCGATCCTGTGACCACTGATTGCTCAGCTCATGGTCTCCCTGTAGAGATCGAAGAATGTGAATCACTGCTTCCTACTCGGATTTCCCCCTTCCCTCTCTTCCTCCAGCGCTCATTGGAGGGATGGACAGGGGAAAGGACAAGCACAGTTAGCTCTGGCTCTAGACGGGCAGAGCCAGCTATCAGTCAGGCAGCCAGATGGATCCTGACAATATTGTCAGGATCCTTCCCGGCTGCAGCATGGCTCTAGTAGCATGGCGCAGTAGCCCGCTATTAGCTGAATTTGGGTCACAGGAGTACATTAGTAAATATACCCGTGATCCAAAAGAGAAATAAAGCTAAAAAAAAAGATGGTTTGACTTTACTTCTCTTTGAATACCGTGTTTCCCCGAAAATAAGACACTGTTTTATATTATTTTTGGCTCAAAAAAACACGCTAGGTCTTATTTTCGGGGTAGGTCTTATTTTGATTTGTTTTTAATGTATAACAATCCAACGTTAATGCAAATCCAAATTAAATAATCCAAAATGGCAAAGTTAAGAATAGGGTGATCAGGGCAATCAGGGGTGCCGTACCTTTCCAAGAGCAATCTGGTAACCAGAGAAAGCGAAGCGCACTTTCACTATCGATTCCTCACAGGCGGAGTGTATTTGGTGTCACTCCGCCTGTG
The DNA here is from genome assembly GCF_000935625.1 of Nanorana parkeri. Classification (NCBI taxonomy): domain Eukaryota; kingdom Metazoa; phylum Chordata; class Amphibia; order Anura; family Dicroglossidae; genus Nanorana; species Nanorana parkeri. Next base: position 2,717,547 of record NW_017306293.1, on the reverse strand, counting down.
ACAGGAGTCGGCGCTATAGAGGAAACAACATCAGCTTATGCGGCTCTGCTCCCTCCGGTGCCGCCTCGCTTCCTCTAGTGCTGGATTCATTGGCACCGCTGATTCTCTCTCGCGGCTCTTCAGGTTAACCTTATGCCACCACCGGCCCTGGGAATGGTCACAAATAGGTCTTATTTTCGGGGTAGGTCTTATATTTTAGCAATTCCCAAAAATAGTACTAGGTCTTATTTTCGGGGTAGGTCTTATTTTCAGGGAAACAGGGTACATAGCACCTAGAGGTTTGTTGCTTATCTGATGTATACTATGACATGCCATCTCACTATATCTCCTTTTGTTCATCTCCTTTACTACACCAGTGACTTGTTTTTTCTGCCTGCCACCTTTCTGTCTCATCTCTGCCTTCCTCTCCCCGCAGGGAATGTTACTGTTTGCACTCACAGTAAAAGAGCATAATTTGCCTCTTTGGCTTACACTGCATTCTGTCTGCCTGGCTGTGCTGCAGCCTTTCCAGAAAGGGGTTAATGATTCTGGACACAATGCTCACACTTATTCCTTCCTGTACAAGTCCTCCATTCATAGTGGCGGATTGTGACACTGTCTTCTTGTCAGTGCTGACCTCCCTCCCCATGAACGGGAACTTTCACCAACCTTTCCGCCACAGCAGAAATGGTGCTGCATTTCTCCTGATGCCAGGCACACATTTAATTGCTTCTAGTCAAAGGTTTTTAAACAGGGGCATAAAAGAATGCACAGGAGAGCGTGGCACTTGACAGAACCGCATCTATAATGATTATGTATTATTGTCTGGGGGCGTAAACAACTAATGAATAATGGAAGGGACATCTGTGCTCAGATCTGCATGTCATACTCTGTAGAAAATGAACAAATATTAGGGTCCTGGCCCCTCCTACTGGAATGACACCAGTCACTCCGATAGTTCTGTAAATTACCCACAAGTCAGAAGCAGTACATTCTAATTAAATAGGATGATATTCTGTAACGGCATGTGTGCCATTCATTTGATTACGAAGCACTTCCTAAATTGTATTGTATTCTTTATAACGTTTCATCTGGGATAAACTGCCATTTGAAGTGTAAGATTTTATCATTTTTGTAGCAATAAAATACTGTATAAAGGATAACGACATCATTTCATTTACAGTAAATTAAAGAGATTAGTTTTGATGCTTGTCCAAGTTCAGTGTACTATTGCTTAATGTCCCCTTAATTATTTTTATGACTCCCTTGTGTATATGTATATGTGTCTTTGTGTGGGTGTGTATGATGTATATGCTATAGCTATATTTTTCTTGAGGAACCTATGTTTCTGTGTTCAGGGCAGCAGAATATAAGCAGCAGCACCACAATGCACTATTTAATGCCTTTTCTGGCCATCTCTGGAGGCTTGTGGTTCAACCAGAAGCGGAGGCAGAAAAGTAGATGAGGCAGTCAAGAGGAGTCATAAGTTTCTCTCCTCTTTTCTTCATGTTTGCTTTCATAATCATGTGACTTGATGGAAGATTTAAGAAGTGGGCCTATTTGAATGGGGCATCATTGGTCATCTGCTCCTCACTGCATACCTCCCAACCTTCAGAGATGGGACAGCGAAAAAATATTTAGGCAATGGGAAAAGGGACAAAACATGTAGAAGGAAGAAAACAAAAGGGACCAAATATTTAAGCAATGGACAAAGCTTAGTCTCTAATTTAAACAAATATGGGCCGTTTTCACTGCTACCTTTCCTTTATATTGGCATTTAAGAATAACCATTGCATTAGTTCTAAAAATATACAGTAGAGGTGCACCGAAATAAAAATTTCAAAACCGAAATAAAGAAAAATGTCAGGCCGAGACCGAAACCGTAAATGTTTTTTTATTTTAACTTTTTCAAATTTTGTAAACATTTTATTTTTATTTATTTTTTATAAACTTTTTAATTTTTTATATTTATTTGTATTTATTTATTCATTTTTTATTAAATATTTTTATTTTTTACTTCACTATTAGGGGCTTCGGGGAAATATTAGGGGTCTAAATTTTTTCTGTAGCCCGTTATGAATGAACAGGAATCCTCTATACTGAGTGTTCCTGTTCATTTATAACATGAGAACATAGTATGTTTACTATATCCACAATCAGGAATGAACAGGAGGTGATGTAGATCACTTCCCATTCATTCATAATTGAAGATATAGTAAACATAACATGTCCTCAATTATTTACAAATACTCACCGATCACTGATTGCTGAGTGTTTGTACCTGCTCTCCTTCCTGACAGCTGTCACAGGAGGCTGAGCGAGCGGAGCTCAGCCTCCTGCGACAGTGCTGGCTGTCTCCGCCCATACCGCTCTGCCAATCTGTGACAGGAGGCTGAGCCGTGTGGGAGGAGAGACGCCTGCCGCTCACAGTGCTCTCCTCCGGCAACGCTCGGCCGCCTGTGACAGTTTCTCTGCTCCCCGCTGGGACACAGAGCAGCGCCCAGTGGTGAGGAGTGAAAGCAGGGATGCGCCGCTGTATCGGCCAGAAAATTGCAGTTTCGGGATTATGTTTCGGTGGCCGATATATCGGTGCATCCCTAATATACAGTATATATAGAGAAGAGAGAGGAAGGAGGACCAGGGAGCGGTAGAGTTTCTTGCCTTGCTATGCCTTTGTGTTTGTGGATATTGGAAGTGAAAAAGAGCGCTGGACCCGTATGATTATTATGTTGGTGTTCCAATAGTGGGTAAGTGAAAATGTTTAATCAGGCTAATGGATAGGCAGCTATCAGCTATCACTGATCTAAGGGTCTCCACAATATCCTGAAGTATTCCCATCACTGCTCAAGGTGCATGGATTGTAGTCCACACACAATATTTCTGTCATTAAGGGGGTGTGTTTTCAACCCTTGAAATACGTTGGCTAATGTGTTCTATCGTCCCCGAACCCCAGTGGAATAAAGTTGTATCTGGACTATCTGGTGTATCTGGTGTGGTGCTTCAATTGCTATATCTTCCGTGTGTTTGTGGAGAGAGACACGCAGCTTACTAGCACACAAAGGGGTAGCTCCATAGGACCCTGCAAGAGAAAGCTGCCACCCTAAAACAGGATATCAGGGTCAGTGCTCAGGGGATCAGCTAATTATGCAGGAAACTAAAAGTTTTAAACAACAAGGAGAAGCATCCATTGTAAGTGATTTAGTCAGCATTTGAAATAGTTCAAAAACATTTTGAGGGGAATTTATCAAAACTGGAGCAGACAAAATGAAACAGCTGTGCATAGCAACCAATCAACTTCTCTCATTTTCAAATCTTAACTTAACAAACTGAAGAGAAAAGCTGATTGGTTGCCATGGGCAACTGCTCCAGATTTTGATAAATTCCCCCCTTTGACTTTAATATAATTTATGGATAGATGTAAGTTATGTACATATATGGGGGGAGGGGGAATGTGGGACAGGGGTACATGGTTCTAAATTAGAGACAGTTGGTCGCTATGCCTTATGTAATGCTGTTGATGTACATGGCTTGTTAAAGGAGAACTATGAGATGAGTGATTTCCACTCACCTCATAGTTCTAGCCGACCTGTGACAATGAGACTGTCACAGGTCGGCTCAGTAGATCGGGAGGTGAGCGAACACATACCGGGTTCGCTCACCTCTCGATCCTGTCACGGCTCTCTGCCGTGACAGGGGGAGGGGCTGATTCCCCTCTCCCCGCTCTGATCTGCCAACGCTGACTGGCGGAACGGACGGGGAGGGGGCGGGTACAGCTGGCTCTGCCTCTAGATAGGCACAGCCAGCTGTCACTCACGCAGCTGGGCGGATCTCGACGTCGATGTCGGGATCCGCTCCGGCTGCGGCGTCTCAGTATACCGTGAGCGGTAGCTCGCGGTATACTGAGCTTAGGGTAACGGGAGGACGCTAGTTTGTGTCCTCCTGTTACCCTAAGGAGAACTATGTGGAAAAACACTGACCCCATAGTTCTCCTTTAAAGATAAAAACCTGACAAAATCCAGCACCATACAGTACAGTTCTTATATTTGTGAAACTCACTAAGCTTCTATGTGCTTACAAGGGCAAAAAAGAGTTCCCAGAGGACACTTAGAAAAGTACATTATAATGCAAATATAGAAATGTTGATTTTTTTTTATACCAAGCTAATCCACTATATACAGATGTTTGTAAAATGGTATGTTATATTTAGTTGTCATAGCTTTGGTGTGCTTTATGTCAGTGCAACCAGTGGTGGTGCTAAGAAAGGCCAAGGTGGGATGTGGGTTAGTTTTCTGTATAATAAATTCCCCTGATCTGTTTGATAATTAAAAAGAAACACGAGTCGCCAGCAGTCTAAAGCATTCTTGATCAACACGTCTTTATTGATGCCTCGCCATGGTATCACATAAAACGACCTTTTGGTGCCGCACACATTGTTAGCTTGATGAAGGGACCCTGTGTCGCCTCGAAACGCAGTTTTATGTGACGCCATAATGAAGCGTCAATAAAGACTATGAATTGTTTGGAGTGCCGGTGACTCATCTTTCTTTTTGGTTTATGCCATCCGTTTGTCGCCGCGGCACCCATTAGAGACCATAAGGGACATAACGGTCAGGAGTGCAATAGGATATGTACAATAACCCTTTGGTAATTAGGCGCAGAACCTACACCTTAGTTTCTATTTTACTATGAAACAGAAACTAGCGCAGGAAGCGTAGATAGATCTATACATATATTAACGGTGAATCAGGTCTATCTGCTTTGTTAATGTGGCGCACACAACTCGCGCCAGTTTCCTGCACCATTTTAATGGTGCAGGGAGTTTTGTTAATTCCCCCCATTATATTTTAAATTCGTTCACATTATTTAATGTTGTTAATGTTTGACAAGGAAGTGTGACAAAGAGCATTCTTGTGACTGGCATTCTAGCTGACAACCGGCAGGATTCTTGCAATAGTACATAGTACAGTTTATTCCCTCAGTGGATTATGCTGTCAGTTTCAACTGTAAGATGTCACCAGCTTTGATGTAGCGTCCATAATGGGATCTTGGTAAGGTGTGATTCAAGATATTATGTTATTACATGCATAGTTCTAAATATTCCTTCTTCTGACATAGCAGTTTTTGGTTTTAATAAATCACACAGCTCCGGCATTTTCTACAGATGGATGTTCTTACCTAAAGGTGCACACATACTAGAGTAGTCTGTGCAGTAAGAGCTTGTTCACATCACAGCGCATGCAGAACGGTGTGTTATGATGCACACAAATGTTGTCCCTAGTGTTTGTATGGTGTCTAGCAGTGTCGGCACCTTTTTTTTCCACCTTAGGTGGAACGGGGCAGGTGTGGTGGTAGTGGTTGGTTGACACCACCCTCCCTGCCAGGCTCAGCATCCTGCCCAGAAAGAAGGAGGCAGGCACACTCCAAACATTGTGTAGTAGAGCGGCCATGCTGCTCTGCTTACTGCCCCTCCACGTGACCCTAAGAGATGCCGCCTGTTAGCCTAATGCTACTTCATTACAGGGATGGCCCTAGGGTTGCCACCTTTTCTTTAACAAAACTCGAACACACTCTAGCGACGCGCAGACATTTTTTGGGGAGAATGAGTGGTGGCTTATTCATATGTAAATAGTGCCACCCATTCATATGTAAATTTCACAGTTAAGACTATTTTCAGTGGGGGGGCCAGTAGCCCCTATCTTAATTTTGGTTGCCCCTGTCTGCCTGACATCTTGTGTCCGGGTTTCTGCTGCCATGAAACCCAGACACAGCATTCAAAACCTGGACTGTCCGGGTGAATCCTGGACAGGTGGCAACCCTAGACGGCCCTGGTGTGCAGAAACCCACAAAATCCATAGAGATTGTGCACATTTTAGACATACAGTGGTGATGGATATCTGGTCTCCCGTAGCCAATGGTCCTAGCCGCTATAACACACTGCTGCCTTTGTTGTTTGTTGATTATACATTGTGATTTGATGCAGAATATAATTTGTTGTAGATTGATAAATGAATATTTGTAGGTTTCCACACCAAAACAGTTGTGTATAATCTTCTGTATCAAGCCATACATCTGGACACAAAGGTCACAGTGACAGTGTGCGGAATCCAGGTGGAAAAACAGTATCTTAGGAGTCATAAGCGACATTAATGTCCTTCCCCAGGTGCAGGTGACACAGACAAACGCGCTCACATAGAAATGATGCAAGAGTTACATTGAAGGGTGAGTCAGGCCTCCGCTCTAATGTTTTATGTATAATTTGTTGCTTGCACATAGATAAAATACTGGGAGATATGCCTGTAAAACATTTCAAAGATGTGGGCGTGCCTGGAAGGAAACTGGAAGAACATTTTGCTGGAATGTGTTGCTACAGCCACCAACTGTCAGCATCTGCTGTAAAATCTAACTGTCAGTCTGTGCAGAGATATAAAATAATTAGAGTTATAACTGGATAAATGACAAAAAATATGCTTAAAGCTGAACTCCGAGATAAACAAATATTGTCTAAATACAAGATGCATGTGAATTCTTACTACACACCTGGGGGCTGAGGTATCAAAGTTCTGCCCAGAGTATAGCTGGGAGAATGCCGTTCGCACAGCACTCCGCCACTACATAGAGCTGAGGAGCATAAGAATTGAATTTCCTACTTTCCTTGGCTCCATCCAGTGCTGGGAAAGCCAGCTATATGCTGGGAGGAACGTCTATACATCAGCCCCTAAGTGAGCTTTGTGTATTTCTTCTGAATCTGTGTAGTAATCCAGCATGAAACTTTGCATCTGTGCAGGAACTACCTGTAATAAAGACAGGTTACTGCTGCTCCCACACCTTGTTTTCTGCAGGCAGCCTATGCTCTGCAAAATTTGTGTGCAGCACAATGATGATGTCACTTACCTTTATATAGTGATATCTGGGTTTGCAAAGGTGTTTGTTGCAAACAAAATGGATGTATATTCTCTGTGGCTATTGAGAGATGTATTTAAGTAAAAGCTGTTGTGCCCAGAGTTGAGCTTTTTGTCAGGCCTCCAAATAAATTAAAACATCAGTTACATCCAAGAGAAAATATAATATACTCATCTCTCCAGAATCCCCTGTCTCCTACCTGCATAGCACTAAAACAGAGGTAAAGTAGGAGACATTGGCCAACAAAAAGTATAATAATTATTCCATTGCAGGTATTCGGCATTCTAAAGTGACATTAAAGTCTCTCTTTTTTTGCATATCAAGTATGCAAAAACATTTTTTTTTTTAAAGTTACCAAATAGGTAAAAACGTACCTGTCTCCGCTGCTCACTCCCGGCTGAAGAATCCGGCTTCTCGAGCGTCCGTGCAGGAGGATGTGTGCAGGCGCATGCACAGCGGAGATCACCGGCGGGGAGAGGAGGAGAGCTACTGTATAAGTGAATGCGGCACCAGCACTGGAGGGACTGCTGAAGACTACTGCAAAGAAGACGATGATCAGATACTTACAGCAGCATTGGGGGGAGGGGGGGAGGAGGTTTTAATGTTACTTTAAATTGTTAAGAGACCTGAAAGCGTCTCTTTAAAAAAGGACCCATGTCTAATTAAAAATCAGGGAATATGACGGTGTGGAGAGCACGCATTGGCCTTCCTTGCTTGCAATGGTAAAGCAGCTATTATGGAAATCCAGTACCTAAAGGTGCCCATACACCTTACAATTATCTGCAGATTTTCTGTGGTCAGATGGAAAAAGTCCAACAGATTGGCCAAGGTGGAGATTACTCCATCCACACAGTTAAGTGTAGATGGAGGAATCTGTTGTACCTTTTCCATCTGACCATAGAAAATCTGCAGATAATTGTAAGGTGTATGGCCAGCTTCACACCGAAACCGTGGGACAATACCTATTTTGATAATACATTTTGCCTTTATGTTTTTCTCCAGTTTGCATTAAAGTTACATTGGTCACATTTTGCCTGTTTGTTTCCTCCAGTTTGCATGAAAGTTACATTGTCAAAGTAAACGTAAACAGTGGTGGAAAGTAGATATAAGCAAAATTGGTGACAAAAACCGAAGACATATACAGTATGTTGCAGTGCAGTTAAATTGCATAGACATGTGAAATGTTCGCACAAATGCATTGCATTGCAGTACATTGTGGAAAAGTCCTGCTGCATTTTACCAGTCAAGTAATTTTAAATAGGGGTCTTTAAAACTTCAAAACATCTAAAACACATACCGAGACACATCAGTGAAGCATGCGCTAAAATATACACTTTGGTGTGACAGAGCCCTGATTCCATCTGGAGTAAAGTTCTACTCCAGCCTCCCACTGGAAACATGAGCTAACATCAGGCTCAGGATGGCATGCTATGTTTTTGTTGAAAAAATGGTTACAAAATCTTAATGTATGAAACAGGCTTTTGTGGGTCATTTCCAACACTTTCTAAATACATGAGAAAAAAGGAGGGGGGTTGCATTGTCATGGAAGTTCTAAATATAGGCTGAATTTTCACGATCAGTATCCCTATTCCCAAAAGAAAAATAATATACCAGCAAATGATCAGTTTCTGGCTTTGAAAAAAACATTTTTATAGTAAATTTAAAAAAATAGACTTTAGTGCATTACATCACACTTTTGAAGACACTTTTTAATGTAATGAATCTTGATATTTCATCCATCTTTTTTGGTTCAGATCTGATCATCTGTAACTTGCTAAAAAGGACCAGTGGCACACTCATGCGAAGAAGGCACAATAACCTGTACATACACATCATAACTGTCTGAAATTGCCTTATGTATATTAACTGTTAGAGAGTTTCATCCGGTGATCTGCTTTCTTGTGTTCTTGTCATTAGGTCTTTACTTTGTTTTTTTGCAGTCATTGTGTTGTATGATTGATAAAACAGCTGGTTCTTCTTCCATCTGATCTTGACTATTTCACTAACTAATCCACTTGTAATTAATGAGCACTATACCTGGGTAGTTTAAATCTAGTAGGCAAGCGAAGAGACAAAGGCAAGGATCACACCAGAAGAAAATCCCTAGCATTCTCAAAGTTCTTTTCACGCCATGTAGACTTTTGTGCTTTATGTTTTATCACATCTAATGCCCCAGGTACTTGTGACAAACATCAATGTCCATTTTCCAAAAGGATCAACACAGCCTAGTATTATATTATATCCTTTCCATGTATTCTATTGGTTGTAGGGCCAGAGGGCCAGAGGGCTTATATTACCACAATGCCCAGTTACTAGTCCTTCTATGGAAATGAATGAAAAGATTAATGGCCATGTATAAAAATGCAGAATAAAGTACAGGCCCCTTAATAGCTTGTGTATGTTAATCTTTCAAATGCAGACATATATTAGACTTTCATGGGCACAGCTGTGAAAATGGAGGGTGAAATGATTACAGAGATTTTACAACATGCTAGAATATGCTTCTGTACACTAATGAGCATTTTTGTTACTATCAAATTTGTTATTGTTCAGTAATCAACTCCTCCCTGAATATCATTGGTGATGACTGGATTAGTTCAGATATTGGGTCATGTTAAGTGACTTTATTCTACTGACAACCTCCAGAGATCCACAGGGACTAAAAGGACCCCTTAGCTCACCCTGTTTTGATACTCCTAGGTTGAATATTAATTCTGTCAAGTGACTCCATCTTAATCTGCAACCACCTTTATGTGGATACCTCCCAATGTGCTTTTATAATCTGCTGCTGAATTATACATTGTGATATTCCCTCCAATAAATCTAAATCCCCAATACAGGCCATTATCTGACTCATCTGGTAAATGTAATAGCCAATTTGAACTTGCAGTTATGAGGCAGAAAGACAACTTGCTGCAGACACACACATCTTGCTTTCTCTTACCAATAAAATGATAGTCACGTCAACCATTTTGCTATTCTGTGGTAGCAAGGGTTGTTTATATGCCAGTCATCAGCACACACTAACCCTTGAGGGAAAATGCCATCCAATCACAGACTTGCTGGAGAGGTTAGCTGCCTGAGTCTCCAGGTGTAAATCAGATGCTCTGTGTGCCTGTTTGTAGCCACGCGGTCAGCATAAAGATGTAATAAACACAGAGAATAAGTGGTAGTGTTTTGTGAAAAAAAAGGAATATGGGGGATATTTCAAAGAAGAACATATTGCTGCCATTTATCATGAAATAGAGACCTCATCATATAAACTTCTAAAGGGATATATAATGTGTTTTCAGTGCGTACATGAGTCATTATTTCAGTGTTTACCTTAAAGCTACACTGTCAGGTTGTTAAAAAATGGGTCTACAAGTTCTGCAAGAGACGAAATGCACCTCAAAACGCACTAGATGCACCTCAACAGCAGCTTGTGTTTCCTACCTCCCCACCATTCCAGCCTTGCAGCCTCCGCTAGTCTCTCTGGCATTAAACACGCGAATATCAGATACCTGTGCCACCCACAGCGTGCTGTGTTTCTGTCCTCTGACTATTACACTATTGCTGAGTCCTGTAGTGATGTAGGGGATGGAGGAAGGATCCACAGTATGCAATGGGTCCCGCAGGCATATAACATTTCCAGAAGTGTTTACTGCCGAAGAGTCTGGTTAAGGCTGCAGTACTGGAATGGAGGGGAGGCTTCCAGAGAGGTGAGTATACTACCTCTTTTCTTGCATGGAACTATTAAACTAGGTATGGGTTTACTGCTGTCTGTATCCATTGGTGGTGACCTACATTGTCACCAGGACAGAACATTAAAAAAAATTAAGAAATACAAAAATGTTTCAGATATTATCAGACAAGAAGGTAAGTGAAAATTTTCCAATGCAGATACCTTTGGCAGAGATAACTCTCAATGGCGGGATTTCCCTTCACTTTGAGGAGATATCTTCTCATTTCCTCTTGTGCCTCCAGGACAAGTGGCAAGGAAAATCTCTCCACTGGAGGCACAGACAGAAGTTCTACCCCTGTATCACTCTACCTCTATAAAATTTTTGCTGTAGTTCCATTTTAACAACTGTAGAAATAAATGGATTGGTGAACTCCTAGGCTGGCATTGCGAGAAGGTTCAGTAAAGTACAATCATTATGTAGCACTGCAAAGAAAGAATTATAGATTGCATATTCCATGAACAAATATGGCCACCATCGTGTGCATATGGAATTACACATTCTAAGAAAACAATGTTTTAAAAAAAATTAACGCACAATAAGATTTTTACATGAACCTGATCTCTTCTACTACATATATATCAAAAGATAATCCAAAAATGACTGTACACTCACTTTAAAAAACCGCCTGACCAAAAACCAAATTTTCTACATCGGTTTTTATATCTCCTCATGTTTGAAGCTGCAAGATATTTTTACTGTAGTTCCTATGTGCTGCCATCTGTTGTGGTCATTATGTGGGTGTCTCACTCTCCCTGTTGGAGTTTTCATTCATTTTTACATCTTGGGTGCATAGGAAGGGGAAGGAAAGTGAGAGAGGCCAGAACTTTGAAAAGAAATAACAGGCCAGAACTGAAAGAATAAAATGAACAAAATATGTCTATGCAGTATAACATCGCACACATCTTTATAAAAATAACAAGTAAAGCTACAAAGCTAGAAGATTTATTTATTAAAGGCTTTCTCCATGCAGCAACAACAACAATAATCTGGCTAGATATATGCAGTCTAGAAATGAAAGAAATTTGTATCTATAGTTACATAAACAATAAAAAATGCCTCAGTCAAATCCAGCATAACCATAAGGAGAACCCATCAGTTATACAACAAAGGAAGTCAAGCAGAAAAAAATGTGATACTTTAGTCAGAAATAATTTTTCAACAAACAAAATGTTAATATCACTTAAGCCTGGCTTTGATTTATGAAATCTGTAGCCAAAAAAATGGGGGATTTTAATTGGTTTCAGATATTATCAGCTAGGAAACAAAAAGGGCCAGATTGGTTCTTTACCCTAATGTACGGTAGTGTGTGCCCTGTGCTGCAGTGCCATTCATATTCAAGGCCAATGTGCGCTGTTACAGTAGTGCACAGTGCATTCACACCACAGTACACTACAAAGTTAGGTCAGGTTTTATTTTCTATGTGTTAACATTGCAGGATTGTTTTGTCTGCATCCCTTTGAGGAGATTTTCCGTCACTTACTGTCTTGAGACACAAGTGAGAGGAGACATCTCCAAAGTAAAGGTCCCCACGCACCTTACGATAATCGTACGATAATCGCGGGAAATCACGCGATCGTACGATGATCGTAAGGTGTGTGGAAGCCGTGCGACCTCTACTACTGTAAGGTCGCACGACTTTAAACTTACGAACATGTTTCAAAACCCACCGAGCATCGTACGATGTTCGGTGGGTGTGTAGCATGTTCGTAAGATAAAAGCCGGACGGGCAGGTGTGCGCAAGCGCACACTGCCCGTTCGGCATTGCGGTCATCAGAAGCCGCTTGCGATCATCGCAAGTACGATCTGCCTATGCAAGATGGGCAGATCGTACATTTTTTTAAGTACCTTACAACCATCGCAAGACAAAAGTCTTGCGATGGTTGTAAGGTGTGTGCCCAGCCTTAGGAAAATCCTATTTTTAGCAGTCACTAGAACTGGTGTCCTCACTGGAAGATTTCCCCTCTATTTCTAGCAAAAATTATACATTTTGGATTGTCTCTCACTTTCAGTCCAGGTGATAATGCTCATCAGGACAAATAGAGAGGGCAAAGCTCCAAGAGGAGATGCAAGCAGCAATACAATCCTGACAAGGGTTCTAACCCCTCACTACTTTTTCCAAAAGAAAAAAAAATCGGCTTCAGATACACTTTAAACTGATCATAGTTCCTCTGTCCCTCCTAAACAGGTTATACCCCTCTATATTAGTAGCCCAGTCATGCGTGCTGTCCAGCCAGGTTTCCGCTATTATGGAAAAAGCTCTAAAAGACCAAAATACATCTTCTGCATCCATATGTTTGAGGGGCTATGTTCAAGTTGTAATATCCAACAGCAATTACACATCATACCTATGATAGCACTTACAGGGCTATTCTCAAAAGGGTAAAGGCAGGAAAAGTGAACAATCTAGGCCAAAATAGCAGATTTGGAAAAATGTCTCCAATTCAGCTCACTTTCCAGTTCAGCTATGTTGTCCTAGATTGTTCACTTCTCCTGCCTTCTCCAAACTCTTCACCCTTTAGTGAATAAACCCTTGAAATGTGGCGGTATTTTTTTAGAAAACTAACGCAAACCCACCCTCCCTGTCCCTCCCAAATTTCTTATTAGATTCTAGAGAGTTACACCAACTGACAATTTCTTATATCTCTTGGGGACTCTATCGGTGACAGTCCTGTGCTTGGACATTACAAAAGGTTCCCACTCGCATATATATATATACTGTATATATATGTATATATATGTATATATATACATATATATATATACTGTATATGCATATTTACATATATACATTTTTAATTATATATTATGAACAATGCAGTAAGAAGAGATAGAACATGCAAAGGTGGGCAGCAGAGACCGAAATTCCCAGGTGGTGGAGACTAACAGCATTGGGAAATATGGCAAAGAGATCTTGCTGTTGTATGATCCAGGGCTTAGATGTCAGGTGTTGACTCAACAAGTAGAAAGTTAGAAATTGAGACAGATTGGTTAGCGCACACTTAAGAGGGTGTGGGGAGTGGAGTATGTAGAGGCCGGTGTGCAGCCCCTTTTGTTGTTAGACCGAGGTGTCTAACTGTATAATGAACATGAAAAAGAAAAGGAAGGAGAGCAACTGACTGGCACACGCTGTGTGGAAGGGAAAATGATCAGGGAACGGGAATAAACGGTTGACTCAACAAGCCACACTAGTGGCTTCTGGGACGACTGACTTTGTAAAGCAGACCTTTACCCATATCTTTAAAATAACAATAAAACACACCTTTAGAAATGATTAGTAATGACAATCTACAAACACATACTTTGAGATAATTGCATGCTTTGTATTCTTTGTATCCAGTCTTCTGGCAGTGGCCATGTTTACTAAGGGCAGATTACTAGCGCTCCTATTACTTATGGGATTTCTGGCACATATGACTAGATATGTGACCAAGTAATAAAGTATGTTACCAGCACATCGTGGTTAAATCTTCAAGAAGTGATAATTTTATTGATGCACAAATATCTTGTCACATAGCAACGTTTTGGGGCCACGCAGGTTCCTTCATCAGGCATGACCAAGCACATCATCTCAGTGGAGGAAAATGCCTTTCCCTGAGATCTTGTGAGATTACAGATGAGATTTCCCAGCAATGCTCTGCTGATGACAAGGCAATCCCAGTGTGCATTGTGTTGGCAAACTGAAGTAATTCGCGCATTCAAAGCAAAACGTGAATGCTCTGTACCGAAATGTGTACATTGTATGTGACTTAATGCAAGTGCATGCACTTGCATTGGCAAAGTAAATTAACATGCATTGCACTTTTGTCCATTTTTACACTAAGCTTTATAAGGTATTGGTTCGGCCTTGCGTTGATGTGCGTTGCATTGCATTGACATGCGTTAAACAGGTGTTGCGTAAAAAAAGAGCCTACTTCTACTCTACAGCACTTGGCAGCTTACATCAACGCAATACATTGGTGTGAACTGCTTCCATTCACCCCCATTCATTTTCAGATGTACTTCAGTTGTACTTGCGTTGGCACGCGTTGAAAAACGGATGCCAATGCATTTGTTGTGAATGGGGCCTTAAGCATGTGCTTGCAGAAAACTGTAGCAAACATTAATTGGTGAAAATGTGATATTAAAAACAATCTCACAAAATTCTCTGTGTGCTTTACGCGCAGTGTTGGGTGTCAGAAAGCACGTAAATAATGCAGAAGTATAAATAGTCCCTAATGTACTATGTATAGCTCAATGTTTTAGCTTGTCTACGTGTTTTGCATAAAAGCCTAATTAAAAGCTATGTTTAGAAAATGTAATAAGTATAATAGCCTAAAACCTAATGATGATAATGTAGTCATACTTCAAAGTAGCCAGAAGGATTCACTTTAAAAGAGACTTCAATACTCTATCATGCGATCCAAGAGACAAAGTCAGGCATATCCTTTAAATCCCATTTCAGGTCAGGTCATATCGATCAATAATAAAAGTATTCTGCCAGCAGAAAAATGTGTTACAAGAATTAGTTTTCACTTCCTTTATCTTTTTTTTCTTATTACAGTTTCCAAATACTCAGTGGTAGCTGTGTGTTTCTAGGACAAATTTGTCTTTATTGTCAACATACAAAAAGGTTCATCACATTTTGACGGAGAATTTGATTGCAGTTTATAGTCATCAAAGATTGTATGTTATATATTATTTTCAAATGAATTTACTTTACAAACTGAAAATTTTCTTCCAATGCACATTTGTTTTTAGAGTCAGCCCACCCAAAAGTGGCATTTAAAGAAGAACTCCGGAGAAATGTTTTATTATACCATGCAGTGGGGCTACCCCTACACTGTAAGGGTTAAGTGCTCATTTTGGACTAGGGCTGAAAATACCAAAGATATACTCACCTGATCCTCAGAGCAGGCTTGCTGTTAAACTGGTCCCTGGAGCCTCTCTCCCCCTCCACAGCGGTTTAAGGTCCATGAGCTATCACATTCTACACACAATGTATAGAATGTGAGGATGTCAAGGGACATACTGTCACTGCAGCGGAGAAGACAGGCGCTGTCACAGCCAGCTGGCTCTAAGGATCGGGTAAGTAGAACTTTGTTATTTTCCTCCCTGGACCAAAGCAAGCACTTAACTCTTGCAGTGTGGGTTAGACCCACTACAAGGGTTAATTAAAAAAAAATTCCCTGGAGTTCTGTTTTAATTATAAATGGATCCTGGTGAGCTGAGGCAGCATCTGGTTTGTTATATGTCATGGATAAAGCAACAGCGAGATCTCTCTGCCATTATTACTGACTTTGTTCCTATTCTCCTGGGACTTTGGGTGTTTGTGCCTACCTTTGTGTGTTTCAGTGTCGCTGTAATACAGAAAAATCCAACAGGGAGAGTGGGGACCATTCAGAATGGATAGTAAAAGTGTTCAGACCCAGGCATTTAGGTGCAGATATCCCAGTAAAAGAATCCCCTAAAGATATACAAAATTGTCACCTGGTTTAAAGTGACACTAAATTCAGGAGTTAAACCTTAACAATGCATTCAAGTACCTTAACTATTAACAAAATTGTGTCTTATTTGTGTATCACTCATCTGTAGATCCTTAAATAATCTCTGAATTGGTGGGTGGCTACTTTTGTTCTCCATGTTCCCTGTGTGTGTTGTAAAGTAGCCACCACTCCAAGCTCCCTCCTGTGATAGACTACAATCTTAATTCTAGTTTACTCATTTGTATTGAGATTGTAGTCTATCACGGGAGTGAGCTTAGAGTGGTGTCTACTTTACAACATACACAGGGACCATGAGGAACGAGAGTAGCCACCCTCTAGTGGGTAGGACAGTGTCAGCACCAATTCAGAGATGATTTGAGGATCTACAGCTGGCCCATTTGTTTTCATTTTGCATGCAATAGCGATTTTACATATGGCAGCAAAATGTCAACAAATAGGCGCAACCAGAGGTGATGTCACCTATCTGTTTATATTTTGCCGGCAGATTGTTCAGTCTGCGGTGGCAGTTTGTCGGGTGCGGACAGGTCGTGGGCGTCAGGGTTTTTTATTTTTTATTTTGACAAGTCGGCATCGTTGTAGTCAATGCTGGACTTCGTGATTGACCCTTCTGGATCCAATTATGTTTTTTTTTTATTAAAGGACAATTTTATTTTTCAATTGAAGGATTTTTTCTTAGTGTGGGCTGTTTATTTACTTTAACCCTTTAGTGAATTAGAAGGGGTAGAAGTTAATTAAAGGGGTACCTTGATACAAATAAGCCCCCCTGCCCACAGGCCCCCACAACCAACGGTTCAGGGCTTGTGGGAAGGAGGCCCTTGTTCCCATCAGCATGGGGACAAGGTGCTTTTTAAGGGGGTACCCCCGGAACAGCACCCTCCCAATGCCGAGGGCGTGTGGTATTGTGAATAGCCCATACAGCAGCCCTTCAGTTCGACGGAACTGAAGGGCTCCGGTGGCCAAAGTGAGCCGAAGGATTAGCCGAAGCTATGGCTATATCCTTTGGCTCTTTAGTGAATAACCCTCATAGTAATATGGGTGACAGCTATGTTTGTCAAGCTGTAGAGCACTAAGTGAGTTAAACTAAACGTAAATGGAACTTAATCCAAAAAAGTTATATTTTTCTTTTTGCTTTTGACAGAGCAGAAAAGAGTAACCACTACGCTGTGCCCCCATTGGTGAGGTCTCACCTCACTTTCTTTCATTTCACTGAAATAGAACATGAAGGAAACATTCTCCAGCAGGGACTCAGGCAGCAATAAAAACTCGCATTTTAGTAGATTAGTGTAGAGTTAGAACGTCTGTCATTTTTTTCTTTTTAATTTCTATATGCGTTCCACTTCCAGACACACACTAACGGGTGATCTTCCCACTGGGGAGCCATACAATTCAGAAACAGATTGTAACCCTTTGCCACTCTATTTAATGCTACTTTGTATCAGCGAAATGTGTAGGTGCACGTTAAATTTTTTGTTATGTGGCTTTACTGTTAAACATTAAGGCTGGCTTCAGCCCATTGGATTGGCACGGTAACGCATCTTACGCACATTGGTGCAGTGTAGTACCATTCTTCTTTAATGGCATCTCAGTGCACCTCCACAACACAAATGAACTGTAGTGCACCACAATGCATGCTAACACACTATTGTGAACAAAAGTGCAGGTATGCCTTGAAAAAGTCTGCTTTAAAGTGACACTAAACTCAGGAGTTATTTTAAAAAAATGCATTCAAGTACCTTAACTATTAATAAAAATGTTGCTTAATTGTGTATTTCTCAGCTGTTGATCTTAAAATCATCTCTGAATTCCTGCTGACACTGTCCTTCCTTCTGGAGGGTGGCTACTTTTGTTCCTCATGGTTCCTGTGTGTGTTGTAATGTAGCCACAGCTCTAAACTTGCACCAGTGATGGACTAGATTCTCAATACAAATGAGTAAACTAAACGTGAGATTGTAGTCCATCACAGGAACAAGCTTGGAGCGGCGGCTACTTTACAACACGCAAAGGGACCATGGGGAACAAAAGTTGGCTCTCTCCAGAAGGAATTTTTTGTTTATAGTTAAAGTACTTGAATGCATTTTTAAGATTCAACTCCTGAGTTTAGTGTTACTTTAACATCAGATGTGTTAACACACGTGTCTTAGGGCAGCACACTAGAGTGGACAGGCAATTTAGTGATGCACTTGGAGGCACAGTGAACAGGTCTAATTATCTTAGAGCAGTGACTTCCATAATCAGAGGTAAACAATGGGGACACACACCAAAGTCGTATCGCAGTCTCACTTTTTTTCCATTTTCAGAGATTTGGGATGATGCCAATTCCTGAGGCGCAACTGATCCTTCACAGATCTGGCAATACACACACATGAATAAAATATGACGGTGTAAAGCATTAAACACACAAGTCAAACTTCCTCACTTTGTTATGTGGGGGACAATGGGAAAAATCAGATGAGCTATGTGTGGGGTGCAGCTGAATCCCCGACCCAAATGAAATCCACTTACACCTTAAAATGACTGGCAGAAAATGCATTGCAACAATGCTTTCATTGTTCCAGTTTATTTTTCTGCCACCTTTATGGTGTTTAAGTGGAATTCATTTGGGTGGGGGAGTTAATTGCACTCCACACATAGCTCAATATGAATAGATTCACTTCTAAATGGTTTAATCTGTTGTGCAATATGCTTTTTGCATGGGCATCTTAAATTAGTAAAAAGCAGATTGCACACCTTTAAATGAGAAATATAGCATTACGAGCAACCAGAAAACAACTGTGCCAATAGCAATCCAAGTATCAGTTCCCCTGTTAGGGAAAGCCGGCTCATTTCATGTGGGTAAAAGCAGATTTTTAACATAGTTATCCATGGCCACGTCTAATTGCTTGGTTGTTAAATGCTTACGACCCCCTTTCTATACTGCCAGTAGCATATGTAAAAAAAAAACAACTCATTAAAACCACCAAACATTTATGCTTAATAATGTTTACATTAAGCACAGCCCTAGATAGCTTGCAGTAGTGTTTGAAGAGAAGCATAACATCTCATGTTATGGTTTAGGAGAGAAATATAGTCACGTAGCTGCTGTATCATTGGGTTTTCATACCTACTTAAACCTTCGTAATACGTCTCTAGGAGGACTCACTCCCTCCACTATGGTAGAATGACACAGAATAAGACAGAACTGTGTTAACACTAATTTTACATAGCTTTCAAAATAGAAAGGAACATATGATTTCCCAAGCAACATGAACAGTTTTTAATGCTAACCTTTTATTCAAAACATATATGTAGCTTTTTTTAAACTGTTATTTTATCTACATCACATGTAGGACTGTGATGTCCACATCAGAAGTAATTTGGTATGATGAAGAATAATGTACAATATGCCGGAATTAATAGTAGCCAGTCACTTTAACATTCGCTAATTTGACTCCAGTTAGCTAATTGGATGCTATGCAATGCTCTGTTCATCATCATTTTAGACTATATGCAAAGGTTAAAGTAGTATAAATCAATATTTTATTTTTTCTATAATGAATCCAGATTAAACAAATATACATTGCCCAGCAAAGCATTTATTTAATTTTCCCCCCCAAATACTTATAGTCCTCATGTTTCCAGAAGGCTCCACATCTCTGAGCACTGCTTCCCTGAATTTCCTGCACAGATCACAAAGCACAGAGCAGTCTCCGGCAGCTGTCCATCTACTAGCTTGGACAAGAGAGGAAGGAGGAAAGAGGAGAGATGAGCAAGGGGGAGGGGAAGTGGCTTGCCTTGCTGTGTGGAGACACACCTAGCTTACTAGCACACACAAGAAAGGCTCTTTAGGACCCTGCATGGGAAATTAAACACCCTAAAACAGGATATCAGGGCCAGTGCTCTGTAGGATCAGCTGATTGTGCAGGAAAATAAAACCTTTGAACATCAAGGAGCAGCATCCATTGTAAATGATTTAATCAGCATTTGAAATAGCTTCAAACATTTTGAATTCACTATCATTTTAAAACTCCTACTATAATATTTAGTTTGGCTAATGCATAATTACATTTTAGTCTTTTTTGGAACACATGAGATTATATGAGTTTATAGCTGTACACCTTGGGAGGGAGACACCCCAAGAGGGAGACACATATGGCAATGCAAAATGGAACAAGTAAAAATATATACTATATGCAGTGCACAATTTCTTAATGAGGTTTGCAATGAAATTGTCGCATAACAATAATTATTTTTTTTATATATAGTATATAAAATAGAAGACTGCATTTGCAAATGCATATCAGTTGAGTACAGGGACGTGCGGTCAGGGGAGGCAAAGCCTCACTCACTTATTATTATGGAGGAAAAAGCTGTCAGCTTTTTCTCCATTCAGATTGGCTTATTACAGGCTACACAGCAGGGAAATCCTCCCCGCTGTGTAACCTGTCATGGATGGAGCGCTGCCTGTTAATTACACTTGTGTAACCTAACTACTGAGGCAAGAGCTGTCACAGCCTCTACTCAATGTTAGAGGCGTGAGCTCTGTAGATGGCTTGGACCAATGGCAAAGCGCCATTTGTCCTAGCTGTCCAATCAAAAAAAGGAAAAAAAACACTGAGGCCATCGATCTCGATGCCTCAGCAGTGACGAGCAAGTGAGGGACAGGGAGTCTCCTCCCTTCCTCCTCCCCACACAGCTTGGTTACCAGGACTGGGGGGCGGAGCTTCAGCTCAATGGGGTTGGAGCTTCGGCGGGACGGGGGATGCCTCACCCAGCCCAGAAGGTATGGGACGTCACTGGTTGAGTAGTAAAAACCAATGACTCTCTCTCATATATGTAAATACAGTACATATACACTATATTGCAAAAAGTATTGGGACGCCTGCCTTTACACGCACATGAACTTTAATGGCATCCCACTCTTAGTCCGTAGGGTTTAATATTGAGTTGGCCCACCCTTTGCAGCTATAACAGCTTCAACTCTTCCAGGAGGGTGTCCACAGGGTTTAGGAGTGTGTCTATGGGAATGTTTCACCATTCTTCCAGAAGCGCATTTGTCAGGTCAGGTACTGATGTTGGACGAGAAGGCCGGGCTGGCAGTCTCCACTCTAATTCATCCCAAAGGTGTTCTATCGGACTGAGGTCAGGACTCTGTGCAGGCCAGTCAAGTTCCTCCACCGATAACTCGCTCATCCATGTCTTTATGGACCTTGCTTTGTGCAAAGTTGGGAGCATGAAATTGTCCAAAATGTCTTGGTATGCTGATGCCTTAGAGTTCCCTTCACTGGAACTAGGGGGCCAAGCCCAACCCCTGAAAAACAACCCCACACCATAATTCCCCCTCCAACAAACTTTACACTTGGCACAATGAAGTCAGGCAAGTACCGTTCTCCTGCCAACTGCCAAACCCAGACACATCCATTGGATTGCCAGACAGAGAAGCATGATTCGTCGCTCCAGAGAACACATATCCACTTCTCTAGAGTCCAGTGGCATTGTGCTTTACACCACTGCATCCGACGCTTTGCATTGCACTTGGTGATGTAAGGATTGCATGCAGCTGCTCGGCCATGGAAACCCATTCCATGAAGCTCCCTATGCACTGTTGTTGTGCCAATCTGAAGACCACATGAAGTTTGGAGGTATGCGCACTGTGCGCTTCAGCATGCGCTGAACCCGCTCTGTCATTTTACGTGGCCTACCACTTTGTGGCTGAGTTGCTGTTGTTCCCAGTTGCTTCCACTTTGTTATAATACCACTAACAGTTGACCGTGGAATATTTAGTAGCAAGGAAATTTCATGGATAGACTTATTGCACAGGTGGCAACCTATCAAGGTGCCACACTTGAATTCACTGAGCTCCTGAGAGCGACCTATTCTTTCACAAATGTTTGTAGAAGCAGTCTGCATGCCTAGGTGCTTGATTGTATACACCTGTGGTCATGGAGGTGATTGGAACACCTACATTTAATTATTTGGAGGGGTGTCCCAATACTTTTCGTAATATAGTGTATATATATATGAACTGTTATTTTCTCTAAGCCACAAATCAAATTCTCAATTTTGGATATTAACTATAAATTATGATTGGTGGTTGTACAGAGTTAACAACATCACTGACACCTTTATACATTTAGTCTTATGTTAGCTAAAACGCAGCTCTTACTTTCTGTAGAACTCTCCTGCTTTAAAATTGGGATGCTTTACGAGATCACAAGAAGGTGGATTCACAGATTAAGATAGCTATTTACTAATTCACGTTTGCTAGAAATTCCTGGAAACTTGGCCAATTACTACAGTCCTCAGGAAAAGAGTCTGAACTAGCACTCTAATGAAGCAATGTCTCCTAACAATGTTGTACAATATAGACTATCTCATAATGAATGACACTGCTTCTAAGGCAACATTGTAATGAGCGAGTCAATGTTCAAATGAATGGGACTGTCTTGTAATAGGTAAGTAATGTATGGGAATGTTTTCTTTCTGACTGAAATGGGCATCTAATAGCTATGTCTATACAGTAATGACTGGGACATGTTCTAATGGCTTATAAATGCATACACTGTGAATTATATGATGACTACAAAGACTCTCCAGTTCAGATTTCTTTGTTCTGTAGAAATGTATGATCATCTTTAGCGTGTCTTATAAATCCCACTAATGTTCACCTGGTGCACTATTTGTGTTCTGAATGGAGCAGAGGTTAGATGAGTGATATGCTGAAAAGTGCATATGAGAAACAGATGATGCACTCCGAGTTAACACTAGAGTTTTTTTAGTTAGAAAGGGGTTAGTTTTGATGGATTAAATACAGTGATTAATGCAGAAACAACAGTGAGAACAAAGGACCGCAACCCATAGCAACCAATCAGAAATCATCTTTTGCTGGCCTTATTGCAGACTTTTGATTGATTGTCTTTGCTAATGATTATCTTAGTTAATGTTTTATTTATACATTAAAAAAGATTTTTCAATAATAGAAATATATGGAATATGTGTTCATCATCCAAGCTACCAAAAACTGGACTTACACAGTTATTAGCAATAGATCTGAGATAAAACAATTGTGCACTGGTGGGGTTCCTCGTAAAGCAGAAGTGGTTTTTGGTGGTCGTGCGGTACTCCCAGGGACTTCTTTCCCCCTTCTCCCTACCTCCCTCCTCTTTCTTCTTCTTCTTCTTCTTCTTCTTCTTCTGTCTGTTTCTACCTTTTGTAAATTTTGAGTTGTGCCCACTGACAACCTTCAAGAAGTCATGTCATCCCGATGATTCTTTGCATCAATTATCTCTAACACTTCTACTATACCATATTGAAACCATAGTTTGAAATCTCAATGTCTTGTCTGTTGTCCCAACATTGTTATTATACCACAATTCTGTATTTTGAGTTATTCAATAACATATTCAACAAGAAACAATTGTGCGCACAATACGTAAACTGTTGTAAAAGCATTAAAAAGGCTTTGAACATGGCAATAGGGTCATTAGCCGACTCCGTGCACACTGTTAAAGTTCCTCCAATCCTTTGTAGCTGGCCATTTCTCAGTATCTTGCACTAAAAATATGCAAAGCACATAAAACAGAAGGGATATTTTCTTTTGAATTATATTTACATTCTGACACAGAAATTACCATTGTTCAGTAAACGAAGGCACTTCCTTCTTTATCCAGTACCAATAAACCGCAAACACCAATGATCATTGAGCCTTTCTAACTGTTCTGGGCATATATATGATACATTTTCAATTTCAAGAAATTTCTCCAAAAAATGAGGGACCAAACATACATGGTAAAATGTACTTCTGCCGTAGATGACACGATATGAAAAAAGGGAACTGGTAAAGAACTTGAAATGCCAGAAGGAGAGAGACGTGAGAGGCTGCATTCTCATAGAGAGAGAGAGAGACAAAGAACTAATTAGACATAGTAAAATGGGGAATTGGGGAGACGCTGACTAAACAAATATATATGCAGGCAGGCTAAAGAAAGAGAGGTGGTGAGAGAAGATGGAGAGATAGACTCCATCGCAGAGTGAGAACAGACAGTGGTTCAGGAGTGAGCAGTAGAGGGAATCTGTGATATGAAAAGATTATTTCTGATTGAAATACGGAGTGTGTGTGAGAGAGAGAGATGAGAGATGTGTCAGGGAAGGTGACAGAGCGTGTGTGTAATAAGGGGAAAGGGATGTGTGTGATGTAGGAAGCAGAAAGGGGGAGAGAGGGTGTGAGGAGGTAGGGGAGAAATATGTATGGAGGGGGATAAAAGAGATATAGAGGTAAACAGAGAGGAGAGAACAATTGATCAGTCAAGGGGAGTCAAATATTCTTGCAGAAAAAAGAACAAGATGGACAGAAGAGAAAGGATGGGGCAGACTAAATACAGCGGATGCTAGATGTATTATTCAGTCCTTTAAAATGCACAAGAAATGTATATCCTTCTAGTGTAGCATTTACATTAACCACTTCATGGCAGTCACAGAGGGCTGATACTCAGCACACTGGCAGAATAAGAGTCCAGGCTTATCTGCATGCTGAAACTGTACAGCACGTTCAGAAGCTGCTTCCTCATTCCATCTACTGCACAAAATGTGTGTGCGTATGTAAGGCTAGGGAGGAGTTTTCCAAGCTGATCTATATGGGTTTCAGAAGAACACTGCATTATATAAACGGTACACAACCTTCCGGCCTTTATTTGTTATGCACAACAACCCATGTGCTGTAACCAAGCGGTTATATGAAACCATGCACAAATCATCTTTAGATGCCATTAGTTAACTAATAAAAGCTGATGCTTGACTGGTTGCTATATGTTTTGCTCACCATTGTGTTCAACGGCTCCAGTGATTTGGTTTTTCCATACTAATTTCTGTCCCCTTCACAGGGACATTATGAAGGTTTTGCACACTCCCAACTGGATTTCTCCTTTGCTCACTTATTCTGCATTTTGAAATATAATCCAGGGATACTATTAACTGGCTCTATAAAGCCTACAGACATGAGGAGTAGTTGAAAACTACTGTGGATAGACATTACCAATGGAACCTTACTATGGTGTAGTAGACGCCATATCACATGCTGCTGTGGGCTCCTGGGAGTGGAGGTGTTCTTGCAGGACCATACAAAATGTCATCATAGGTGTCCTCCCAATTTCAAAGATTGCCCTTTATCAATAGCCCAGGCTTTAAAAGGGCAGACTACTTTTCTGTGGGTATATCCAATCACTTAAGCTCAGCACTGACCAATTAGAGGAGAGGTCTTATAGAAGTTTCCTTCCTTCCACCAGTAGCAGTGCCTGTAAACCGCTTTAAGATGCTCTGCCACTGCCAGCACTCCACCATCTGAACAAGTGACTAAATGACCACCAATATAAAAGAAAGCTTAGGAGGGACATTAAATAGAAGATCTTCACACTGACTACAAATCTTAAAGTGACACTAAACTCAGGAGAAAAATCTTAAAAATGCATTTAAGTACCTTAACTATTAACAAAAATGTAGCATATTTGTAGATCCTCAAATCATCTCTGAATTGGCGCCGACACTGTCCTTAATTCTGCAGGGTGGCTACTTTTCTTCCCCATGGTCCCTGTGTGTCATAAAGTAGCCACAGCTCCAAGTTCGCTCCCGTGATGGACTATAACTTCAATACAAATTAGCTAACTAAACTTGAGATTATAGTCCATCATGGGAGTGAGCTTGGAGCGGTGGCTACCTTACAAAACATTTATCTTATTTTAGTGTCACTTTAAAGAGGGCTCTAGGTGTATAATAATTAGCTGACTTTTTCATTGACTGCAAAAGTTAAAGGGTGTTTTGGTGTCCAATCAGAGGGTGGCATGTCTACTGGCAACCTGTGAAAGCCTGCATATAATCCAGTGTGTTATCTATACTAAAAAAAATGGAGTCTTATGGAGTCTGCATTTGAAAATGTCACCCAGAAAGATCTTACGTATATTTCATTGGTCACAGAGCAAACTTTCCTATTAAAGTTAAGTTTGTCCCAACTCCTTGCTTACTCCTTGCTTACTTACTTAGTCTTTTTATTATAATTCGTGTTGACCAAATGGGGAAACTTGTAAGGTGAGCTGAGGTAGATTTGATTTTTTTCTAGGAAAAGTAAGGTTTGCATAGAAATTCAGCTACTTCTATCTTTGGATCTTTTGATCTGTCTGATAACCAGCTTATACTTGTGCATTTTTCCATCATATGCTCAGTCTGAATTGCCCAGGCTTGTGAAAGGCTTACATTAACTTCTACAGGTTCCAGAGGACACCTATAAATCTCAGACCTTCTCTCCGATCAGCACTGCAGAGACGGTCAGGTTCTTAGAAGCAGTGCTGCCATAGATATCTGTTCATTTCTTGGCCCATCTCAGCAATACTGATCACAGAAGAAGGCTAGGATTTCAAGCAGTCTTCTGGCCTCCTGTATGAGTTGAAAGAGTTTAGTTGAGATCCTCTTTCTTTAAATAAACCAGCGTTAGTTTTGGTGCTTATTGCCAGTTATGATGCATACTTACACTGATATGTTATAATTTAATGTGAGAGGTGTGTTAAATTTTTCTCTTAGATTTTTTTTCTGCTGTGTGATTACATTCTTTGTCTATGTAAATAAGATGCATGCCACATTTCATATCCTGCTAGCTCATTAACAGCTTCATGGTGCACATATTGCTGGTCTGGTGTCAAATGCTGCAGTTTTTCCTACTCCAGAACTAGTGCTATAAATCTACATCACACTGTAATATACGCAATAATGTGTGTACTAATCATAGCGGGAGGGCTATGTTTTATTCATACTCATATTTTACTTCCCACATAAATGATCTTTCACTTATAACATTCTGCAATAACAGACCAATTGTAGAGCATAGTTCTGTGGTTTCTTTAGGACCCTGCACCATAACCCAATTGGTTATCCCATCTGATTGCTCACCAAGCCCTGCTGTAAAGAAGCCATGCTCTAGTTCTTGGATTTACAATGGTTAACAATCAGGGTCAGATATCTGGATAGCCAATATACGCTGTAGCTTAGGGTGGCAGGGGTGGTGCCTAGCCACCCACATATATCATGTTGCCAACTGTCAATAACAAATTCTGATGTATATTGAAAGGTTTCAGACTACAGCCCTGGTTTCCTGTGTAATCAAGCTGGGTGTTATGGTTGCTATCTTGACAGTTTGTGCATGCTTGTTGGTGAAATATAATTTGTCCCATTTACATTGACACTAAAATTACAATTCTGACAGAAAGCATTGCATTTAATGTGACATGAATTAAATATTAATAGAGATTTTAAAAAAACCAGCAGACAAATAATAGCTATAAGAAGAAAGGGGAAATGAGGCAATTAGGGATAATTAGGATTAATTAAAGGTTAATAAGGGTTTAAATAGGAACAATTTAAAAAAAAATTACATGTAAGGTTGCTTTAACTGACATATGCATATCAGAGGTCACCCCTGTGATCTTCATATGAATAAAACAGAGTAACATGTTACATTGTACCTCTAAATCACGTTTCAGAACATTGTTTTTAGACAGCTTCGTATCTGACAGCAGCCACTGCAGCGTCTGCCATATTGCCATATGTAAAACATAACATGCTGGTAAGAGCTGTGGGGGCAGCAGTAACAGCGAGAATAGGACAGAGCATGCTAAGTACACCCTGCGTACATTGATTCATATTTTGGATGTGCATTAGCACACACCTAAGGTCAGAGACTGGTCTAAAATATATTTGTAGTCAGACCCCACTAATTCGGACCTGTAACATGCAGATGATGACCCTACCTAACCTTGACCTGAAGTGTGCCACGGTCACTATGGTCAGTATGCAATAAGGGGGCATACTCAGAGTACTTCTGATGGAAGTTGTACGGGAGGGTGGGATGACACGATCGTCCCGACGGGTGAGTGTTGGGAACCAGAGGAGCTTAAATGCGCGGGGCTCCTCCCACAAATCCGGCCAATAATTGACCTCAAACATATACAAATATGATTTTTTTTTTTAAAAATTTTAAGGAATGAAAATGATTCATTAAGTTAAGGATGCATGCTGACACTGCATCCCTGAACATCTAGTCATCAATCATCTCTGGTCACAAAATAAGGATTAAACTCTTCTTTTATTTCCAATGGGAATGATGACATACATAAAATAAACTTCTCTTTTAAAAGGCAGTACTGTATTTCACAGTATTTTAGTGGAGAGAGTTTTAGTTCTTTTCCTTACATAGCCTAACTGGTTATCCTGAGTTTAAAATGAATGTGACAGAGTAAAAATATGGGTGCTGATCATAAAAAATTATGTGCATACCAGGTATCTGGCTGGAGGCCAGTGACCCACTAAGTAGTGAGGGAATAATGAGGATGACAGTTTTGGAACTTGCGCCTCCAAAAAAGTTCTTGATGCAGAATAGTGCATGTGTCAAAGGAAACCAGTAACCCGGCAGCCAAGATAACTATTATGCGTTGTTATTCAGTCTGAATTTTTAATATCCCAAAGTTAAAGTGTATCTATACCCAAAATTTTTTTTTAGTTTTGGGTAGAACGGGGAAAAGTTAGAACCCCTGTCAGGTTTTACTGCTATCCGGGGCTGTGTTGAGGTATTTTCCCCTCACTTTTTGTTCTGCAGACAATGTTTTAGCCGAAAGGAAGTGAAAGGAAATGTGCAACAAGGAAACAGACAACAAAAAGCTGAGACAGGTTCTAGTATACCCCTTACCCCTTTAAAATAAAGGATTTTTACTTCTGTCTGTGTTGCTGTTAGAGAGATAGCAGATGTCCCTTCGCACTTCAGACCAAAATCCCAATCAAAGTCTTATGATGGGTGCTAAAAAGACCTGCAGATGGCTCCGCATAATCAATTATTGATAGTGTTAGTTTCTGTCCTGGGGACAACCATTTTATCAGACAGGAAGTGAAGGAATCTCTCAAATGGAGCCTCCCACAGGGATTCTAACTTTTCCCCATTCTTTCCGAAAATACAATTTTCTTCCCAATTCCTCCCAAAAAAATAGCTATAGCTACATCTCAAAATACAAGCCAAGTCTGTTGTCTAAGAACAAGATCTCAGTAGCAAGTGTTCTCATAAAAGGAGAAAATACATACATGTATATATTTTTTAGAATTAAGTTCACTATAAGTCCAGCAATTATTCTGCTTGAGAGGGCAGTTTTTACAAAAACAATGGGACTCTATGTTCTCAATGCAACAAAGCGGGGGATTGAGATAGAATTAGTTTTAAGATCAGAAATGTAAAACTGCCATTTCCTGCCAGACTCCAACACCTCTGATTGTGATTTTTAGTCTGGATATATATGGGCTCAGTCTTTCTGACCATATTTAGTGTGTAACATGAAACATGGTCAGATCGCAACCCCCCAGCATACAGATTGGTCAGATTTGTCAGCAGACAATTAAACCTGCTAAGGAAAAATCCTGATACTATTGGGGAGATTAGGCAAGGCTGTGGAGTCGCAACTGAATTGAGGCCAGCCTCATGCAAACATAGCATGGGGAGAAGAGATGGGAGCCACAGATTTGACAAAACTGCTTTGTTTTTGCTGATTTTGACAGTTATACTGTTGAGTATATGTTTTACTATTCTAATATCTAATATGATCATTCACAATATTTTCCCTAAAAGTGCTGCAAGTGCAGAAAATGCCTGTTGATCTGTCAGATATCCACAGTGTTCTAACTTCCTGTTTAGGCTGACAGTGTCTTTTCTACAGTGAAATCCTAACCTGTGTTGTCAGTCCTGCCTACTGAAGTACAGAATTCCACCTACCCCTCTCTGTTTTACTCCACATACATATATAGATGTATGCTCCTGCCATCACTGCCAAGAGGCTGCCCACATGCTGTATCTCAAGGGCTCTTGGGAGATGTTGTTCTGGAGGGCATGCCTACAGTATTAGAAACTGACCTCCCAGCAGCTGCACCGATTTAATTTTACAAGTCTGGTAATAATGTCACAGGGTGTAAAAATAGCTATTTCTCACTTATAATCTAAAAAAGCAGTGCCTGTCGGTGCTTTACCCACATGAAAGATTTTCCAAATGTATTTTTTTTAAACCTACAACAATTTATTTCTATTTTATTATTTGCATATTTTCTTTTTCTTATCTATATTATCAACACCTTTATCTACATTCCCATAGTGGTTGCCATGCAATACTCTATATTTCTTTCAAAATCTCTTATTCAGCAAACTAATCTCTTTTCCTCACTTCCTTCTTAGATTCTACTCCACATGTCTCTCTTCGGTAGTTTTATCAGGGATATTTTGTGCATAAGGTGCTTGGTGCAAGTGTTTGAATAATGTGCTATCTTTATACTGCCTCCACTTCTATTTTTACCTCCTGACCATGTGGACACCACGAGTCGTGCATGATGACATCATGATGTTGCCTGCATCATTACACGTGTCATGTGATTACGTCACTGACGTGATTACATTAGGAATGAGGATAAGGGATTGATTTACTGAATAAGAACTTGAAGAAAGATAGAGTACTTCATGGCAATCACTATGGGAATCATGGTGTTGGGAATAGAGATAAATAAGAAAACCAAAATCAATGCGCAAATATTAAAATGGAAAGAAATCTTTATTAAAGGAGAACTATGGGGTCAGTGTTTTTCCCCATAGTTCTCCTTAGGGTAACGGGAGGACACAAACTAGCGTCCTCCCGTTACCCTAAGCTCAGTATACCGGAGCGGACCGGAGCGCATCTCGACGTAGATGACGGGATCCGCCCAGCTGCGTGAGTGACAGCTGGCTCTGCCTATCTAGAGGCAGAGCCAGCTGTACCCGCCCCCGTCCGTTCCGCCAGTCAGCGCTGGCAGATCGGAGCGGGGAGAGGGGAATCCAGCCCTCCCCCTGTCACGGCAGAGAGCCGTGACAGGCTCGAGAGGGTCGCTCACCTCCCGATCTACTGAGCCGACCTGTGACAGTCTCATTGTCACAGGTCGGCTAGAACTATGAGGTGAGTGGAAATCACTCATCTCATAGTTCTCCTTTAAGTAAAAAAGAACATTTATGAAAAACCTTTAAGTGGGTAAAGTGCTGAAAGGCACTGGTTTTTATAGATTAGAATTATAAATTAGAATTTTTCCCACAAATGCATCATCCTGTTTAGGAATATAGGGATCATATATATATATATATTAGGGCTGGTAATGATAAAAATTTTTGTGTTCGATTAATCGAAATTTTTTTAAATCGATTAATTGATTAATTTCGATTAATTATAATGCACATACAGATCCAACTACATTGGTCTATACACATAAAGCACAGCAATGAAGTAATAAAATTAACTAGGATCACACTAATCCAGCACGTTATTAATCTCACGTGGGGCAACTCAGAATAATAACGTGCTGGATTAGTGTGATCCTAGTTCATTGTATGACTTCATTGCTGTGCTGTATGTGTATAGGCCAATGCCTTGGCTGGCGCTCGTGCAGATAGTTTCAAAAAAAATTATAGCTATTTCTTGCTCTCTTTAAGAAACTTTTGAGTTCAAAAACATTTTTAGAGCAATATCACTGGAAAAGCTGTAGAGCTAACAATTTCAACAGTTTTTTTTATTGAATGAATAATCTTTTAGCACTACTTTTCATCCATTTTAGGCTATCTGAACAATTGCGCACAATACACATCCACATTTCCTGTACCTGGAAGCATCAGTTCGATACTAACTGGTACTGTAGCATGCGTATTTTCTAAACGTATAATTTTTAGTGGCAGAGAAAATCATTATTGTTTATGGAACAATCTTTTCTACAAAGAGGAAGTCTAAGTGCAGGAGGCAATAATAGGTTTAAAAAAAAGAACTCTATACCCCCATTATTTGGGCTAATAGTGTACTTTGGTTGAACACTGTGAAGATAAGAAGAACACTGTGCAATATGCTATTACTGAATCAAGTTTTTGTAAGGAAATACTAAGGATGAGATACAGTAACAAGCTACAAAGTCATGGGTGTAAAACTTGCATGTTTGTCACATCACGCCAGATTGCTGCAAATTGTTTGTTCAATCTTGCACAAAACGTGCAATTTTCACATTCATGCCCAAGCAACACCTTAGATAATCTAGCCTTGCATGTGTGAATAGGATGCATTAGAATGGACATTTTAACTCTCTTCCTACCAATGTGACGAAGAGAAACAGAATTGATGTGTGATATGCAGGCATTTGCTCTCATTTCTCGATTTTTATTTATCACTATTTAAAGGACAACTGTACTTCTGCATAAAAAAAATCAAACATATAAATGCTAAAATGTTGTTTCTTGTTGTTAAAATGACTGCATATTCCTAATGTACTGCATATATCTTCCAAGTCCACTGCAGGAGAATGCTTTTGGTACAAGGATGAGTGGTCCTTCATCCGGGTTGGGACATCACTCGCAGCATCTCACTAGCCCACTTCTAGACTACAACTCCTATGTCTACCTTTAGACTGACACACGTATATCATGGTGGGCAGAAAAAAAGCATGCACTGTGTATGTCATGCACTGCTCAGAACTCTTGAGAGGTCAAGAGTAAGAAGAAGGCCATATCATCTTGCAACTTTGGAGGCCATATAGTACACATGCATGAGAGAATTATGTTGGCTGCCATTGTTGACTACTACTTTTAAGAATGCTGGTTTCCTGACTGTCATGCTGATGCTTTGGGTTTACCACTTTCTGATTAGCTGAATCTATAAACTCAAAACAATGTTATCCAGATCCAGATATAGCCAGAGGACTAACATTTCCAGAAGAAGGTCAGCAATGGCAGCCTTCCTACGTCTTTCAACACAAGTATGCTTTAAGAGTAAAGGATTATAGGCTATACCTATGAGCACTGTGTACCCTTTCTGGAGAGGGGAAGTAAGGCCACTGGTGGCATCATTTATAAAGGGTTTACAACTTGGCTGACATTAAAATGCATGTTTACTGTCAGGTGAAAATCAGGGTAATTGTTGTGCGAACAAAAGCTACAGATGATCGTAACAAACGGTCAAGCATATTTAGACACCAAAACAAACATGTAATTTAGTGCAGCTTACTAGTTCTTCATACCTTCAATTGCTGAGATCAGAAAGAGTGACATGTTTTAGGACATAGTATGAAGCCCAAGGACATACCCCTGCCATGCCCCTAATTATATAGACTACAATAAATTAGGACACCAAGCGACATGGGTACTGCAGTCTGGACGCTCCAACACTAAAACCAAGAAGAAAAAGGACCCAGCTTGTTACTTAACTTTAGTTTACGATAAGTAAGACAGGCTTTTAGGTATAAGGAGGGGAATGAAAAAGAAAGGGGAATTAGTACATCTATTCATTTTGGAGATGAACTTATATCAATGGGCTGACAGCATGGCAAATAGATGACATGATATGTTAGACAAACCTTTAGCTGCTTTCAAGTAGCTGATAGACCTATTGAAAACAAAGCTGGCCAGTGCAAGGACTTAATTGCAGCTATGTTGGTAAGTTTAAAAAAAACCCAACCTCTAATGCCAAATGAAGCATAACTGAAGGGCTTAAGTATCACCAGATTTGCTTATTGAGTTTCAGCACACTAACACTCTAGGGTCCTTTAGAATCTGCACAGGTATTGTGTTAAAAACATTTCCTTAAACAAATGCTGAGACACCACAACTCCCACTTTGTAGCTGGTTCCAAACCAACATAAAACATCTAGTTCAAAAACCCTGTTGTTATAGGATCAATAAAACAACAGTGTTACCTGCCCAATGTAGATGTGAGAGCTCTAATATCAAATGCAGGCTGGATGGCAGAGCCCTATTTGGGGTGAATTATTGCACTATACTGGAACAGTGAAAAATAGGGCTTTGAGCAGGATAGTTTTGAGTCCTCCTAGCTATTGCAGAAAGGGCCCGAGATCCATGGGCAAAGGAGGACACAGGTGGGGGCAACTGGGCAAGC
Source organism: Nanorana parkeri (assembly GCF_000935625.1). Taxonomy (NCBI): domain Eukaryota; kingdom Metazoa; phylum Chordata; class Amphibia; order Anura; family Dicroglossidae; genus Nanorana; species Nanorana parkeri. The sequence goes on along the minus strand of NW_017306293.1, from coordinate 2,683,524 downwards.
CTTGGAGCAGGGAAAAGGTAAAGCAATTATTTTTGAACTTTTTTTTAAC
>NW_017306293.1:2630809-2683318 GCF_000935625.1 Nanorana parkeri | reverse complement strand
TGATCTGTAAATCATGGGGATTATTGGGAGTGTCTTGCTAAGACACTTCCCAGATTTGCTGGCTTCAAAGAACTGCAGACGGGGGACTGAAAGTTGTATTTGTTTGTCAGATGAAAGCAGGGGCGTAACTAGAAATCACAGGGTCCCATAGCAACAGTTTGTATGGCCCCCCAAAAAAAACAAATGCCACTGAACAACACATTGCTACAGTCATGTGACACAGTGCCTAAACTGTATTATTATATGTGATATGATTACATGCATGATTACATGCATGATTACATGCGTCCAGGTATAGTGATTGATTCCTAACTACATGTAATCATATCACATACCATTACATCCGGTGTGCAAGCGTTTACATACAGTGGCTGTCACCTGATCATTAACTTGAATGGGTGACAGTTGCCGCTTGTAAACGCCAGATTAGGGATTCCTGTTGCAGGAAAATACAAATTCCTGACGCAGGAATCCCTAATCACACTTAAACTTACAGGTATGAATGGGGCCTTATACATACATACATACATACATACATACATACATACATACATACACAAACACATAGAGAAATACATACACACACAGAATAATACACCCCCCTCGTCCCCCACAGATGAAATAAAACACACACACACAAAATAAGGGCTGGTGCAGACTTGGGCAATTCTGGGACCACACAATCATGTGCGCTTGCACACAGCGGTTGCCACGTGGCCCCATTGATTTCAATGGGGTTTCATCTGCGCGGCAATTGCTGAAAAAAAGGTGCATGTACCTTTTTTTGTGATACCCACACCTCGCGTTTTGCATAACCATGCCATCTGCCTGGCGCAACTGGGGTGCCATTAGAAAATAATGGCACAACCAGTGCGATGAGCAGAGATGTGGGACTCTGTGACCGCGCGGCCATCCGTGTGGTTTTGTGTACGATGGACGCACTGTCACGTAACGTATCCCAGGTGTGGACCTGGCCTAATACACCCCCCTCCCGTCGTGCCTCACAGATAAAATATAACACACAGAATATACCCCCCTTGTTTCCCCCTCGTCCCCTGCAGATCAAATAAAACACGCACACAGAATAATGCACCCCCCCTCATCCTCTGCAGATAAAACACACATACACTTCACCTGTACGTTCCCTGGTGATCTAGGGGTTGATTAGTAAGGTCTGGTGCAGACCTCCTAATCAATCTTTTTGGCCGGAGCTCAGAGCTGTCAAAGAGCTGTCAAAGCTATGTGGTCTGCATCTGACAGAGATGCAGACCATGTATCTGCGGGCCAGATGGTACCAATTCGTAGGCCGGTACTTGGAGACCCCTGAAGAGCCTCCCTTTCTGCTGCTGATCGGGCCCCCGACTTCTGCCCCGGGCTGCATAGCGGCCGCGTGAGCTGCTACTTTGTAGTTCCCACTGCATTAAAGTATATCTAAATAAAGTCATTTTTTATCATTCTTTGAACTGAGTGAGGAATAATGAAACCCTTTCAGTCTTTTTTGCTATATGTTTCCTGATGGGGAGATTTACATGTATGTCCTGTTTCATAGACACAGCAGGAAGAGGTCATCTAAAATGGGGGGAATTCCCCTCTTCATTTCCACCAGGTGTCCCCAGTGGAAGATTTCTCCTATATTCCTGTTTTAAGCTATGTGACAATGGCCAGCATGACAAAAAGGGTGCATCTTCCAGGGGGGTCAGAGACAGCAGTGTAAACTGACAGGGGTTCTAACCCTTTCTCACACAATAATATTACAAATAAAGTATAGGCTTAAGATATGTTTTAATCTATTTAAACTTGCAGGCAAGAAATGAGGCCAGTCAGTTAATTTGTATCTAACATGCTCTACTGCTGTGCCTAAATCAGAAATTTCACTCAATTTACCTTAATGGATAATAATACTTTTGCAAAATGTAACTTTAAAGCTGAACACTGGGCAAATCACAAATTAAATATTAAAACATTGTTTTATCTACCAAAGGATTTGTGTTTCTAGGCATTCATTCCTAAGTTACATAGCCCTGTCACACAGCACAGCCAGCCTTATCTGTTCACTGCAGCACTGCTGATCGGCAACTAGTTGCTTAAAGAAATACACTTAAAGGAGTTCTAAAGTCCCAGCATATCCTATCCTGTTATAACATCAGCATTGGAATGGGAATACATACTAGAGTTGTTTTTTTATAATAAACTCATCAACTTAATCCCTTTTATGTAGTGAGTGCTGCCTTCTGCCCGCCTATCACTTTCAACAACTTCCTGGATTCCCAGTGTGCTTTGCATAGCTTTCCCTGCTGCTTGATATGATGCAATCTAAATTTTTCAAGACTACATATCGCATCATCAGGGGCATATCTGCTGCAAGGTAAAAACGGCATTTGCCTTGGGCGGCAAAAAATGCCGCTCCAAAACCAGTGAGGCAGAGTCTCACCTGCTATTACCGGTATCGGCATCGATACCGTTAGCAGAATTGGTGCAGATACTGGGCATTTTCATGAGTACTCGTGAACATGCCCCCATGCTAAGTGCTGATACCATTGCTTTACATTTTTAAACACAAGCAGCTGCCCTAAGATCCCGTGCTTGCTGGGAACCTCAGGGCAGACTTCTGAGGACCTTGTGGTGCTGCTTATAGTGCCGGTCCGAACATCTCCTCCACCTGCTTTATCCTCTGCCGACCACACACGCCATTGGGAGACACTGCTGCCTGCACCCGCTCGCACAGCCATGGGGGACCCCGCCGCCTGCAAAGCTATGGTGAGATCCCGCTGCCTGCACAACAATGGTGAGCCCCCACAGCCTTGGTGACACTGTACACAGCCCTGATGAGACCTCACAGCCCTGGTGACACCGCACACAGCACTGGTGAGACCTCACAGCCCTGGTGATACAACACACAGCCCTGGTGAGACCCCACAGTTCTGGTGACACCCCACACACAGCCCTGCTGAGACCCCACCTCCCCCCAGCTCAGTTGACACCACACACAGCTCTGGTGACAATGCACACAGCCCTGGTGAGACGTTGCACAGCCATAGTGACACCGTACACAGCCCTAGTGGCTGGTGAGACACAGACCTCCAAAGATCCCGCACAGCCCATGTGAGAGCCCACATAGCCCACCTGAGACCCTGCAAGCCTCCTGAGACCCTGTGGACATCAGGCCACCACCCCGGAGCAACACAGAGTATGTAGCTTCATATTATTCTGCATTGTTGGTGGTATTCTGCCTTGCTAATAGAGCAACCTGTCTGAAGCTGGATACAGCATGCGTGCTGTATCCAGCGACAGACAGGCTACGCAAAATGTCTTAAACAGCAAGGGGTGGGGTAAATTTAAATTGGGGTGCCCGAGGTTAATCTTTCCTAGGGCAGTACAAAACCAAAATACACCACTGCCCATCATGCTTGGCTTCTAGCAAGCAATGACGATGTTAAATTGTTCAGATGTTGAGTTGTAGTTCAGAAGGCAGGCTCTGTGAGCTGTGACACAAAGAAGTGCATATTCTTAGGGCTGAGTGAAATTGTGTCAGTGCATTGAGGATGTACATCCTATGGGCAATCTTCATTAAGTAAGTTTACAAACTTCTAGATTGATATTGTTGTTAGAAGTGGGATAGAACTTATGGAAAGCCAATATATAATGATACTGTAATATTTATTTGTTGTTTTTGACCATAGATAACCATTAAAATGTTTTTAATGAACAGATAACCTCATGAATTGGTGTCTTAAATTTGCCAGAAGGCAAGCTTTAACATGCCTCCCTCACCCTCCCCATCCCCTACATATGCACAAAGTCCTCAGATCACCGCACCCCCCCTCCACTAAATGTGGCCTTCTCCAGACCAGGCACTGTTTCAGCTGCTCTATAAGGTAGCTGGCTTGGAGTATTGAACATGTAGGCTCCCTGGCATACAGCGCAATGGAGAGGCCATCTACTTACCAGCTGGCAACTAGACAGCCTTTCCATTAAGACAGAGAGAAAAGCAGCACTGCAACCGACCAGCCGGCTCACAGGAGAAATTGTGTCTTTCTACCACAAGAGTTACAAGAGAATATTTAACATCTAAAAGCTTGTAAGCTACATAGTTATTAGATCTAGAACTCCTTCCTATGCTGACACTAAGGAACTCTGTATAAGGTAGCACCCTATATATATATATAAAATAATGGGCTATGTGTGGCCATAAAAAGGGCAGTTTGGCTGAGTAAACAAGTAAAAAGTTAACATTTTAACAAAACCTATTTGGAAACTCGGATTTTACCATGATAATACAATGTTGAGAAATAGCAGTGTGATACTGGAGAAATCAATAGCTTTGTTTTGTATTATAAATAGGTGAAAGGGGTGAATTGAAAAAAACCCAAAAGAAATGCAGCAAAATTATGTTTTACCCTTTTCTAAAAAAAAAACCTTTCACAAGGAATGGAGTGTGCTTTTCAGAGAAAAAAAAAGGATTACTCCTCCTAGAATTGACATTTAAGTTTTGCGTTAAAAAGCTTTGACTATGGCAAAATGATACTTAGCTCTGGTACTTCTTTCTTCTATTCAACCATTCTAACAGCCAGTCACACAGACCTTAGCTGCCTCGGTGCTCTGAGCTAGCAATTAACCATTGAATTCAACTTCCACAAGCAAGTTCATCATTCCCAGAAAGCTGACTATATAAGCTATGGGCAGAATCATTCTTTGACCAACAGTTCTTAAACTGCCTGTTAAAGTAGACCCATCATTAAAATTCACTCTTCACATAAAACAACAGGGCACATGTCAGCAGTATGACAAAATGTATCTATTTCTTGCCATTTTCAACTCTGCACTACTCAAATGACAGGCAGAACCTAATTGTTTTTTTTTATAAATTAGCACTGTGGTCTGTGGATACTCGGAGCATCATTAGAAACTGCACGGAGCTCATCAAACCCTCACTGAAAGACTTGTTAAGAGGATAGCAGTTCATACCTTTCTACTTCACTACTAAGCAAGAGGCTGCCCACATTTAACACTAATGGCACAGTTCCCTTTAGGCTGGGTCCACACTTGGGCGTTCGTAATATGCGAGTTTGACGTGCCTTTTGGGCCTCGCGTTTTTACCGCAATTTGCAGTCAATGGAACGCGCGAAAAACGCGCATTTACAAGGGCTATCCAACTGTAATCTAATGGATATGCGTGGAAAATACACCCCAAAGAAGCTCCTGTACTTCTTTGGGCGTAGGGTGTTTTTCAGCGCGTTCCTACGCGCTGAAATACGCCCAGGTGGGAACCATGCCCATAGGAAATAATGGGATTTCACTTGCTTGGTGTTTTACAGCGCGTCGATCAGTGCTGTAAAACGCCCAGGTGTGAACCAGGCCTTAAGGTATATATACTTATATATTATTTTTAAAAATCTGGTTTGGGTTATACATCATGATTTAACTTATTTTAAAGCAGTAACAAACGTAGTGGATATATTTTCACGGTAATACCTGACAATTCTTTTGCAATTCTCTACAACCGGTCTGACACACAGCATTATTGTCAGGTGGCACACAATTATTTTTTGGTTCAGTAATGCTGCTTTTGTGTCTTCTGTTATATCAAAGTGGTGTAAACGCTCAAACTTTTTTCCAAGTAATGAGTTTGGATCAAACAAATAACAAAGTATTTATTTTCATTTCTGTCCAAGCACTTACAGTCATGATGATTCTGAACAGCTGGCTCCAACTCTCTCAGCTCAGCTTCCCTGATTTTTCTGTCCAGTACAAGATCAAAAGGGACAGAGCAGTCTGCAGTAGCTTAGCTTAGAGAAGGGAGAAAGGAGGACAGAGGAGCACGAAGGAGAGTGAGGTCTTGCCAGGGCCGGCCTTAGGCCTTTAGGCGCCCTGTGCGAGAAAGCTTTACATCGCCCCTCAGTGACCACACCCCTCAGTGGCCACACCCTTTGGTGGCCACACCCCGTAACCACACCCATTTCCCTCAATATCCGCACCAATTAAAGACTCCTATTTTGTTAAGCCACAAAGAGACATATTAAAAAGTATGATAAAATAAAAATTTATATTCAAAGGTGTTAAACTTGTCGCCGCAATATAAGTATTCTTATCAAATAAAACAACAGAAGGCAAACAATAAATGTCAAACTACAATAGAGTCTATACAAATAAAGTGTCAGGATGTCATGCCGATCCCTTTTTTCAAGTAAGTGCATCTAGAAAAGTAAAAATAGAAAACAGAACACAAAACCCGGACTACTTGTAAAATTAATGAATTACTATATGTCCGAATATACGAAAAATATATTCCGGCACATAATAATTTGTTTGAGAATGTGCGGCGGCCATGTTGGCCATTGGCATGTTCTGTGAATGCGTGCCACCATCTTGGAGGCAGGGAGCATGACATTACATGACGCCATGCATGCCTGGCATCAGGTGACGTCACACGCCGATATTGGCCCCACCCTCTTGGTGTATACCTGAATATACACCAAGATGGCGGCACCCAACACGTGCGGTATATGACGTAATGAGCCCTGCCTCCAGAACACGCCAATGGCTGAATCCAAAATAGCATTTAAAAAGTGTTTCTCATACACACAGACACCATGTATCCATTTCAGAGACAAGGCAGTCTGCTGCAAAACAGAAGTTTTGCCCAGCATGAGAAGAGATACAGATTTAAAAGGAAGAGCAGCAAAGAGAAGGGAAACTACCATGGATTACAGTAAGGCACACATTGCAGTATTGGTTTATGTTAAAAAATCTGAGGGTTTAATGTCACTTTAAAAAAACTTTTGACTTTAATATCACTGCAAGGTGCACAACTGAATGCATGTGTCAACCTTTTACTTAGAAACAAAAATACTAATATGACCAGCTGGCTAAGTAATGACATATGAAAAACACATATTTTCATAGCGTTCTTCCGGCATTTTTCAGGTTAGCTTTGTTATGCTGTAGTGCATTGCAGCACCTGTGAGTTTTGGAAGTGCATTGGGGAGCCATTTATAATGAATGGCACCCCAGTGCTCCATTGCACGGTAAATCGTAGAAATGGGCAGTGACATCTTTTGAAAAGACCCCAAAACATGAATGAACATCATATTTATATTTTAGGCATGACACAGCTTAGCCAGCATTTGTTTGGAGGCAAGAGTGTACATACCATAGCAAACAAAAATGTTGGCCCATAGTAAATACAGATAAAGACATTATTTGCATGTGCAAAATTCATGCACCGGTATGCTTTCTGCACATCAGATGTACCCCTTTAACATCAGAGGCCTCCCTTTATATCAGAGCCCCCTTTCATATAGAGTACACCTTCACCAGGAGTGCTCTTCCCATCAGAAGCCCTGCCATCACAAAACATCACAACATTTTGAGGCACCCCTGAAGAAGCCAGAAGGCACCCTGATTGTGAAAGACTGGTCTAACCCAGTGAATCAGTATCATCACCTCTGCCTAAAAAGCAGGAAGGTGATTCAGGAAGCAGTGAAGACCCAGGACATTTTGGGAGGGATGTGTAAATCACAAGAGAAGCTGAACAAAAATTTCAAATCCTTTTAAATTTTCTTTCCATATAGTTGAGCAGTAAGTAGCACGTTGTCAGATCCATTTACACCAAATCACACAGAAATGCTGGTTCAGGTTTGTACTGTGTGGTAGGCCCATAAAAAGATTCAGTGCAAACTGCACTCATATTACCCATTGCAAGTGGATTTCATCGAATATAGCTATCATTTTTGCCTTTTGGAAAACTCAGAGCAGTTAGACCCTATAAATTTATGTTAGTGCAAAGAAGTTTAATGCTGAATATAAATTAAATTACTCATGAAAGAATCATGTAATAAAACAATGTGCTGTGTCTTCCAACCTAATATCTGCAGCGGCTTTCGTACCCACCTGAGGCTAAACGGTTTACACATTGATTAAATAAAAGGGTGTAAATATCTATTTACTGTGAGAAAAAGCATATATTGTAATATATACATTGTTATACATGAAGCACAGCCTCCATGTATCATTTTACCTAAAGACTCTTAACTAAAGACTCTTACAGAAATTCTCATAAGTTTATTAACAGTGGCATGTCGCCACAAGATTGTTAAACAAATATTTCTAGTTATGTTGAGACTTTAAAAAAAAAATATTACTTAGTATATTATTGCATGCAGGGCTGGATTTACTCTCCCTGCTGCCCCAAGGCCAGTTATTTCATATACCTACCAAGCTTTCAGTTGAAAAGATAGGTGTTTTTTTCTCAGGTCGCCATCCAAGTCACATAAAAAGGAGTCCCCTCCCACCATTGAACTGTATTTTTTTTTACATTTATTATCATTGGTACATGTCCTCCATGGCATTGTCCGGCTCCCCGCTATTTGTTTGACAGTCACTTGCTTTTTACCTTTGAAAATGTCAAGAACTGATTTTCAGGATTTGCTTCCCCCCCATAGACTTCAATGGGGTTAAAATTTTAGTTTGTAGTTTTGGACTTTATGATGGGTTCAGTGAACAGCCCACAAACCAAACCTAAGCACATTTGCTCATCTATATTGATGATCTATTATTCTAGAACCAGACTAGTTGTCTGGTTCTCATGCTAATTTTAATGGCTTCAATACTTTTGAGACTCTGATCTAGAATAATGGGCCTATTTTAAATGAGAAGCAGATATTGCTATATGCTCTCTGCAACACACCACAGTGGTCACTTTACATTGTACCTGCACTTTACACTTTTGGGACTCTGATCTAGAATAAGGGGCCTATTTTAAATGAACAACAGATATTGCTATATGCTCCCTGCAACAGACTACAGTGGTCACTTTACATTGTACCTGTACTCAGGGCCGAATTTCCCACAAGGCCAACTAAGGCCCGGCCTTGGGGCAGCAGGGAGTAGAGGGAGAGCAGGGGTGTGGAATTCCAATCTCCCAATGCCCGGGCGGGTAGTTATCTTCTACATTTAGCCCTGCTTTGGACAAGCAGAGCAAAATGTACAGCAGGGAAGCCACCGCTTGTTTTGTACAAGTGATTTCTGCAACATTGTATGCAGCCTACAGAGCTGCCATTCTCCATGGGGAGGGGGGGGTTTTGGCGAGTAGGGGGGCGCATTGAGGAACATGGCCTTGGGGCAGCAGAGAGATTAAATCCGGCTCTGTCTGCACTTTAAGAGAAATGTATTAAATGCAGGCTGTGGTGTGGTGTCCCACAGAATGATCCTTCATAATGCTGTAGAGAGAACTCCATGATAGGAGGAGAAGACAGTGACATGACTTTTACAGGTCATGTAATTGGGCTCTCCTCCACCCAGCACATTTCCCCCTATTTATAAAAATGAATGTGACTTTGCTTGCTGGGTCCTAAAGCAAAGTACTAAGCACATGTGTAAAGGATAATGTGGTGCTCTATAAATGTGCCTTTTATAATTCAGTGGTATGGCCATATGCTGCTTTATAAATGGACCCCTAAGTATGCAACCAGAAGCACTGACTTCACTTTGACACCTGCAGGTCAGTAGCTAAGAAAGCCTTGAAGCCAAACTAGGCAACTAGCAATTTTAGGAGGAGGTCAGCAATGGCAGGCTACCTTTTTCTATCAGTACATGCTTCCTTTAGAGAAGGAAACCAGACTACCCAAAGGAGATCAATGCAAACAGAGGGAAAATATACAAACTGTATGAAGGTGGGAGCCGAGACCAGATTTCAGGTTCTGCAAGTTTTCAGATCCACACAGTGCAGACCATCCTGTATTGTAATTTAGCATAATATTTTGCAGAGAACTCTGGCACCCTAAATCTGGGATATTCCATGATATGCTGTGGACAGTAGCTGGAGAAAGTTCCTCAAACTTAAGGAATAGTTTTTTGATTTTTTTTTTCCATGCAAATCTACATTTTACAATTTTTTACACTTCAATTACATGATCCAACTAAACAGACTGACTTTCACTAAAATACCACTCAGTCTCTCACAATAGACAGGGGTGTGGAAATGTTTTAAAAAACTACTTGTCCAAGGGCTAAAGTGGGGGCCAAATCTACTTGTCCTTCACGACAATCTACTTGTCCCAATACAAAAAATAGTTTTAATCAAAACTAAGGATGCACCAATACCGTTTTTTCGGTATTGAGTACGAGTACCAATTTTTTGCTTTTCGGATCTCGCCGACACTGAATACGAATACCGGTGCTTCCGCTGACATAGAGCAGGCTTCCCTGGTAATCAGGAAACCGGGCCGCAGGCAATGACATCCCGCCTAGGTTCCTGATTGCCACGGAAGCCGGCTCCATGTTGTTTGGCCTGCTTGATTCGATTGGCCGGGAAACCTGCTTCCCGGTCAATCAGGAAGCCGGGTGGCGAGTAATGACCTGATTGACCGGGAAACTGGCTCGATGCTGATTGGCCAGGAAGCCGGCTTTCCAGCCAATCAGCAAGGAGCCGGCTTCCCGGGCCAATCAGAAAATCAGGAGGCTGGTCATTACTTGCCGCACGGCTTCCTGATTGCACGGGAAGCTGGCTCCATGTTCCCCTACGGCACTGCCAGTCAGAGGAATTTTTCATCTGGCCGTAAGTTCCAATATCGGGGAAGGTATCGGAGCATTTGGGTGAGTACGAGTACTTGCCCAAATACTCGGTATTGGCACTGATACTAGTATCGGTGCACCCCTAATCAAAACATATTTTACTGTGCTAAATAGCGCTTCCCACTGGTCAGCGCAGTCATCTGACCATGTTGACCAATGAGTGCTTGCAATTTGCGAGCGAAATTCAAAATCCATCGGGGAGGAGTGCGCTGCACAGCAGTACGGGGGACAGATAGTACACCCATACTGGCGGAGGGGAGGGATTGTTCGCCGAAAAGGTAAGTATAGCCAGGAGGGTGGAGGTTTGGGAGAGAAAGGGCCAGATTTCATCGGGTAATTTTTATTTTTCCATATTACCTGGGAAAATGAACTTACCCTTTAATGCACATTATGTGTGTGTAAGAGAATTCTGGCTACCACCATGGAATGGCAGCTGCAATCTCAAAGCACATGCAGAATGTCCTACGCATGCGTTTATTTGCATTTATTAGGGTTTCATTTTTATTTATTTTTAAATTTTTTACTTTTTCATTTATTTTTTACTTTTTCATTTTTCACTTTTTCATTTTTTACTTTTTCATTTTTTAAATCTTTATATATTTTATTTTTTTAACTTTTTAAATGTTCTTTAACTTTTTATTTATTAACTTTTTCCCCTTAATGTTCTTCCTATTACATAGGAGATTAAAATCCCTTATGTGATAGTTTGGAGGTGACATGTTCTCTTTATGGAACCTGCCCTCCAACACAGAACAGCTGTTCTATGTTGTTCCTGACAGCCAAGACAGGTGGCGCTGTGATTACATTGTGATTACAGCGCCACGGTCTCAGAGAACACACAGAGAGCCCGTAGAGCAGACGTTTTTTGTCTGCTCTATGGGCTCTATGGCTGAGCCGTTGTGCCTTAGTTTTCGGGGTCCCCCGGGAGAGCGGGCGACCCTGAAAACTACGGCGGGGGGTGCGGGCAGAAACGATCGCCGCTGCTCAAATTAATACAAGTGGTCTGATCAGACCACTTGTATTAAATGAGCGGCGGCGGCTCCACAATGTACATTCAGCTCTGCTTGTCCGAATTTAAAACTACTCGCCGGCACCCGAAACTGCATGTCCCGGGCGTCGGGCGATAGGAATTCCACACCCCTGATAGAAAATACATTTACAAGTACACTGCAGTAAGTTATATTCATCATTTGCTATATGAACATGAAAATTGTCTATTTAAAATTGAACTGCAGGCAAGCAGAAAAAATATACAGTGGAAATACATGTATGAAATATATTTTACCTGCCAAAGGGTTTGTATTTTTGTCAGCCTATAATCTGTTTTTCACCTCTCTTCCCCAAGCCTGTGATTACCACAGTGAATGAGCAGCAGAAGACTGATGAGGTCACTTTTGTGCTATTTCCTTTTGCCAGCATGCTCCGTATGTGCACATAAGCATGCAGCGGGATTTAATTGGCTCCCTCTCCCAGTACAGTGGACTATGAGAGGCTGATATCAAGTTAAATTCAAGCACTTACACTAGTGTCATTTAAAGATAAACTTAATAACTGTTAATAGTTATATAATTACAGTAATGTATGTTAATATTAAGGTAAGCTTTACTTATTAGGGATAGTGTTAACGGGTTAACCTGCACACACATGCATTAATGCTCAATGCTCAATTAGATATATAGCAACTAAATCTTATACCAAAGTCATGGAACAGACATCGGTTAATTGTTTAAAAATATGAGATTATGGAAAAATGTTGGTACAAATTTATGAGGCTCTGAAAATAAATGTTCACTCTTTAGGGGTCAACCGAGATAAACTGGTGCACTCCAGGAGGTACTTGGTAAATATTAGCTGTTACAAAGGAGTACATGTTATATTAATGCTGAGAAAGTCTGACCTAGCCTCGGTGATGAAGTACCTAGTCATATAACACTGTCAGCACATCGAATGTATCAGAATTAATCACACACCAGGTTTCTGAGCTTGGAGAATGACCTCATTGGCCCTTATGAGGACAGTTATTAATTGTTTGCTTTCATGCAGTGGACAGATTATGAACTGGAAGATAGAGATGATTTGAATCTGCAGGGGGTCGCTCTACAAATGTAATCCTCAGGTGGCTTGTAGGTGGATCTTTATGAAAGAGCCTGCAGAGACACTTAGCTTTTATGGCCCTCAGCATCTATCACACCCATCAGATGTGTATGTGGAGAAGAGGCAAGAAGAAGCCTAGGGTTTTGTGGATCCGAGCAGTGACCTTTACCGACACACACAGTAAATATTCTGTGTGTTATCACGGTGGTTCAGAAATATCCACATTTGATATACTAGTAACAATCACATTGCAGAATATGATTAATAATGAGCAGAAAAAAAGCAAACCTTACAATGTAGACAACACAACCAATGGCAAGAATAAAGAAAAGGAAGATCTTTATTAGTAAAAACAAATAATTAAAGCCTGGATCCTAAATATCCAATGGGAATGATATTTATAATATTGAATACCAAAGTCAGAGACTAAAGCTCCAAAAAAAAATAAGAACACACAAAATACAAAAATGTTATTAAATCAATCAAATTTGAAACTCACAGCATATTACAATTAAAGTGATACTAAACTCAGGAAATAAATCTTAAAAATACATTCAAGTACCTTAACTACAAACAGTACTGGACTTTATTTGTGTAACACTCGGCTGTAGAGCCTTAGATCATCTCTGAATTGGTGCGGACACTGTCCTACTTTTGTTCCCCATGGTCCCTGTGTGTGTTATAAAGCAGCCACAGATCCAAGCTCACTTCGGTGATGGACTACAATCTAAAGTTTGGTTTACTAATTTGTATTGAAGTTATAGACTATCATGGGAGTAAGCTTGGAGCTTGAATGCATTTTAAGATTTAACTGCTGAATTTAGAGTCACTTGAAATCTTAAAAATGCATTCAAATACATTTGAGCTGGAGAGCAGGAGGTCCAGAGAGGAACGGAGATGGCGGTTTGGCTGATATTTTCTCCTTTTTTCTTACATCAGCATTGCCTCATGGTTGTGGAACTTGCCAGAAACATCTTCGTATATTCTCTGTATTCACTCTACAGCCTAAAAACCATTCCCTATCATATATGTATTATAGTTTTACAGGCTTAATGATGTTATCATTTTGTTATCATGGGCATTTCATAATAACAAAAAATAATGGCTGTGTGTGCACATACCAAATACATGTAGTTTTTGGTACTTGCACTGACAGGCATTATTTGTTTTATTATTATATTGTGGCTAATATTATTATCACTATGTCTACATACTTGTTTTAGCAACTTTTTTCCATTGTGTCCTTATTTTAGATTTTGCTACACTTTCTCAAAATTATTCTGTCAATTCTGTAATCCAGATTCATCAGGTAGCATTTCTGGCTCATTTACAGTGAATTTAATGCTATGCATTCTGCTTCATTTTCCAGACTAAATGCACACCGACATGTTATAGGACCCATTCCTTCCAATGCATTGCAAAACATTATTTAAACAATCCATGTGCTGTATGTGTGGTGCATTACCTGTATTTAATTTTTCTAATCAAACAAATGCTGGTTGTGAAATATGTCTGAATGCTATGTCAGTGTTAGTGTGAACAAGCCCTTATACATGATAATTAACATACGTAAGTCACCGGGCATATCTACACTATACTTGTTCAGTGCTTACTTACATTTAGTTGGTTCTTGTATGCTGTCCACCACAGAACCTGCATAGTCCATTTTTTCTCAGTAATTAAAAGAAAGGATTGGTAAATCTAATCACAAAGTTTCCAAACATGGTCTAGACAGTGCCACACACCTTCTGCTCAAACTAATACTTTTTTTTACTGACAGGGTGTGGAAGGGTTAAAACCTCTAGTGACAATAATCAGGTCTGGTGCACCCCAAACTGAGTAAGAAGAATGGGGCAGGCAGGTGGCACACTGTACCATCCTCATTTCTCCAAAATTTGTAACCCAGCAACAAATTATTTAGATTTGAATATGTTGTATAATATCTACACTGTACTGTAGTTTTTTTTTACTGGACTGACCGATGCTAAAGAATGTACCCTAACAAAGTTTGTATCTCATTCTATCTGGACTTAGTGGTTATGGATGGATTTGGCAATTATCTGAGGCCACATTCCTAAACATGAAGAACCCATACTTTTGGGTTGTTCTTTCTGGCAGATGCAGGTGTTAGCACTCATATTGGATGTACTCTGCCTCCTTATTATTGGTTTTGGCCCAGCACTGAGCAAAGCCACATCTCCAGCAGAGAAAATCACCAGGATATATTTTTATAAGTTCCATCATACAGCAAGGCAATGCAAACAGATTATGAAAAGATGTACTAAACAATTGCAGCATAATTAATTAACTCCTCCCTCTGCTACTGTAATGTAGCACTATGACAAAATAACACTTGCCCTTGACCATTTCTGAATGGAGTTTTCACAAACAATTTGCCTCATCTACAGCACTAAATTTGTGCAGGACTTTGGCAAAACTGTCTCAGTTACCCCTCTCTATGCTACCGTATATACTCAAGTATAAGCCACCCCGAATATAAGCCGAGGTACCTAATTTTACCACAAAAAACTGGGAAAAAATATTGACTCGAGTTTAAGCCTAGGGTGGGAAATGAGGCAGCTACTGGTAAATGTACAAAATGAAGATAGATACCAATAAAATTACATGAATATTTATTTAAAAGAAAAACAATAACCTAGCTCTGTAAGTGGAAAAGGGGGTCTGCGGGCTACATATCATGTACTACGGATCATTTAACCCATTCATATTAGCAGAGGATCATTGTAAATCTATTGTTCAGTGCATTCTATATGTAGTATATAGTACATGTACATATAGAGTGCCTGCAACAATACATTTACAATGATCCTCTGCTAACATGAATGGGTTAAATGATCCATAGTACAGGGCTACATACAGATCATTTAATCCATTCATGTTAGTATCACAGTTCATCTGATTTTGAGGTTGCAAGGTTATCTACTGAGATCAGTCTTACTGTGTACACTGTCCAATTATTGAACAGTGGTGTTAAAATCATTGCTATCTAAGTACAAGAGCTCTCTGCTACCTCTATTTCTTTTCTCCTATTGTATTTGTACAGGCTCAGAAATGTTGGAACTTCTATTGATGGAAGTGTCACACGTGTACTTCCCAACCAAGTAGCTTTTAACCTCCAGTATTATGCAAAACACCTAGTACACCCTTAAGAAACGTAAGCAGATAGAATAATTCTTTCAGCTAATCTGAGAAAGAATTGGTTAAAGGATTTATGATATTACACAAAGAGGCTGATACATTTAACCTGTAAAAAAAGAAAAAGAACACAAAACTAGAAAGTTGCCAACAGCAAACAAATCAAGTTTCAACATTTATTTTATAGATAAATTAAACAAGAATTCTGATTGGTCTCTAAAGCCAACAACGCCAAATGTGTGCTTGTTTTATTTCTCTAGTTTAATGTGTCAGTGCCTAAGGAAGAATAAAAAGTATTTGCATGAGTAAGGAAATACGCATAGCAATTACTGGAATGGTTGAAAAAACTATCACACAAAGGAGAAAAATGTATGGGAATTGGGTATTAGCTGGAGGTTAAATGAGCAGGCAATGAGAAATGATAGGAGAGCATGTATATATTTATGGCTATTTATCTGGCATGCAGACAAAGAACAGATTTCCCCCCTTGACCTTTGTGATTCACTGAAGTCCCACAAGACTAACTGCGTCCCATGAAACAGCGCTTTGACTCATTACTCCGCCTATGTCTGCTCAGTATAGAGTTATGGGGAGCATCCTGGAGAGACAGCATTGGTGGTGGAGAGAAGGCCATTAATGTTAATGCAGCTGTCGATATTGAGGGACAATCCTCCCCTCCTTGCACTGTGAGATCAATACATCTATAGAAAGGGGAAGGGTTAGGAGAGGGATTATCTATACTTGATAAGGGCACTATAACAAGGCAGAAAATAGACTGGTATTGTTCAGAAGCCCAACGCAACAGAATTTATGAATTATTGAGCATTCCACCAATATAAAATTATTAATTTTGTAAAACAAGAAATTCTAAATCCCCCCTCCTCCCTAAAAAATAGACCCTTTAATGTTTAGATCTTAATGGATGGCTTGTAATATTCTCCACGGATAAGAGACTATTAGTATTCTGTGTAGTATGAATTGTTAGCAGCTTTGCCTTGGGATGCTGCGGTATGGAATTTATCAAGACATATAACCAGCCATTCTTTTTACGACACGGGACACAGAGAAACATGCTGTAATTAGCAGCAACCCACAATATAGCAGCATTTAGCAGTTTTGCATACCAAGGATGGGAAAAGCTCATTTCTAGTTGGTTGTTCCAGCTCAGCTAAAACACACCTATGTACAATGTAATCAAAAATGTAATTCTAGGAAATCAAAATATTTAGTTTGATGCATTCCAACATTTGTTGATCTATGGGGTTTCTATTTAAATGCAAACAAAAGTAGTAAGAGGCAACAAACAGGGAACCTCCAAAATAGTGAATATTACTTCTCTTTAGAGAAGGCAATGAAGCGATATTATTGGGAACCTTTTTTCCCTTTATTTTCTCCTTGTGTTGCCCTAAACAAATACGTTTCAGAAGTCATACCGTTGCCCTTGTAGGTAATGTATCTATGTAAGTAATGGGTGCACAGTACTGTGGACCTGGGATATCTTCACATTAAAGCATATAACCCCTTTTTAAGGTGGTCACAAGGCAGGTTTCAGGCCATTAAAGTAAATGTGTTTTTTTTAAAGCATACAGGCTTCCCATACACAAATGCATTGAGCACTGCGGCTATGTAAATAACTCAGCTGCCTTGAGGAGCTCATGTATAGTGATTTGGGTGCCTCTGGGAAAAAAGCACTATATCAATAAAATTATGATTATTTTATATTCTGTGTAAGTAGCAGAAGAGTCTCCTGCAAGGAAACTGTCGATCTTTAGAAGCTGTACAATTTATCCAGCACAAACCTGCTTCGCCATGAATAATTCCTGACCCATGACAATGGATAATTGTCCTGTCTAAGCTCCGGATTCTGAAAATGGGAGTGTTTAAGACACAACACAGAATGATAAATGCACTCCGCAGGGTTACACTGAATGATAGATTACCGATGAAGAGCAATATAGATTATACATAATGCTCTGCTCCTAACTATTTCACGTCTTTCTTAGACACCTTAGTGTGTATATATGAAAATGCTATTCATATAATTTGATAATGTATTTTGCACTTGTGGCACGGTTGAACTGAGACCACGTCCTATGCATTTCTATTATTCTGTAACTGGGGCATGGGGCACTACAGCATTACAGCTCTAGCATTTTAGTTAAGGTGATCTTTGTCATTTCAGTTGCTGTAAATTTGCCATATTTCTGTAATTTTCCTAAATGTTCTCCTGCCAACTAGGCAAATTGCATTGGAGAGCTTTATCCAGTGCAACTGATCAGATGTAATCTTTCAGCAGTTTAAATTGAATTTTATAACGGTAGGTGCAATTGTTTTAGATGGAATACACAGAAATGGCCAAGAGAATTGAGTTTGAAGTGCACAACGAAGTGCTCAACATCATGGCAGTAAGTCAGTAAAGCTCACTGCTGCCATTTACAGATGACGAGGCTTCAGGGACAAAATCTCAGCAATTTGACTTGAAGTCTGCATGTGGAAAAGCATAGGCACTTATCCTTTATGTTTGCTTCCTAGCGTGCCATTTTCTCTGACGCGTCACAAGGCACAAGACAGTACTGTGGAGGGGATTGTGCACTGCAGTATTCTGCATGTGCGACTGATAAAGAGCTGTGCTCTGAGAAATCCCAGTGACAGAACAAGAACTGGCCTTCAGGTGTTTAACATTAGGGGACAGTAAACAGAAATGGCAGACAGCTAAAGGATCTGGAGAACCACCGATAATTTTTTATTAAACACACATATATATATATTCACACATAAATTAGACACACAGTGCACAGTGTTAGCCTATTGCCTGGCCTGTGTACATACAGCACAAAATTAACAAGTATTTAAAGAAGAACTCCAGTTATTTAAAAAGTCAACCCCCACACTGCAAGCGTTAACTGCTTGTTTTTCTCTAGGAGCCGGAATACAGAAGATATGCTCACTTTTTTTTTTTTTTTAAATATGTTTTTATTGTTTTATTTCCTTAAAAGTACATTTATACAACACATTCATTATTTTCGGGGTAGGTCTTATATTACAGACATCCCCGAAGATAGCGCTAGGTCTTATTTTCGGGGGATGTCTTACTTTCGGGGAAACACGGTAACTCTAATTAAGTTAACTACAGCTTATTCCTACTTACAATATCCATCTCTAGTCATCCATCTTCCATCCTCTATTGCTCTCTTCTCACATTCTGACTCCCACTCTTATGGTTTCTAAGGGGGGGGGGAGGGGAACATGCCCAACCCTTAAACTTCATTTACAATACCCCTCTAGTGTTGTTGTCAACTAATACCTCTAGTGTATATGTAAACCCCACCATTTCCCCTTATTGTATCTATATTGCCCTAGTCTTATTATACCCATTCCTCTAGTGTTCACTAATGTGATAACTAAACAATAAACCCTTTTATTGCAACTTAATCCCTTATTCCTTCCTCCCCCCTTCACCTATTTGTGGTGGTCCTTCTTTTATTGCGTATCCTACCTAATATTTGATGGCCTACTTTTCTATGTCCTATGTGTACTACCTTTCCCTCTCTAATACCTCTAGTGTATATGTAAACCCCACCATTTCCCCTTATTGTATCTATATTCCCCTAGTCTTATTATACCCATTCCTCTAGTGTTCACTAATGTGATAACTAAACAATAAACCCTTTTATTGCAACTTAATCCCTTATTCCTTCCTCCCCCTTCACCTATTTGTGGTGGTCCTTCTTTTATTGTGTATCCTACCTAATATTTGATGGCCTACTTTTCTATATCCTATGTGTACTACCTTTCCCTTCTACTTCTTCTAAGTGTACGTCGTGTCCTCACTTCTTAATCCCATCTTCCCATTTCCCCTCCTCTCCTGGAAAACCATCTTCATTCCTTTCCATCTTCCATTCATACTGGTCATATACTATATTTATCTAAACATTTTGTAATCTTTTATATATATTCTATTTTCCAATTTGCCCATACATGCATTACCCTTTGATATTTTCCAATTGCTGTCTTTATCGTTCTTTTAACATTTTCCCAAATTCCTCCAATTGTCTGAATAATTCCCAGTTCTCCCATATCTTCTTGTAACTATCAATCCTGTCTATATCCTTTGCCCTTAGTTCCTCCATATACCTTATTTCTTCTATAGTATTTGACCAATTTTTAATTGAGGGAGGGACTGTTAATTTCCAGCCCCGTGATATACTTATTTTAGCGGCTACCAACATAAATCTTAGAATATCATTTTTTATTTTTTTTATTGGACCTGGTATCAATGTTAATAGTGCAATTAGAGGATCCTTTTCAGTATTTGTTGCCTCTACACAGCGGTATATTTCAAACACTGATTCCCAGAATGGTTGTAACTTAGGACAACTCCACCAGATATGCAAGTATGTTCCCTCTTCTATTTCACATCCCCAACACCTGTCAGACATCTCTGGATTTATGTGTTTAATCCCTTCTGGGCACCTGTACCATCTAGATATTACTTTATAATTTTTCTCTTGATGGAATGAAGATAAAACTGAGCTATATGCTCACTTGATCCTCATCAGTCAGCATTTACCTCTCTCCCACTATGCATTAGACGTAATGATGTCATGGGTCTTTAGACCATCGGAGCCCAGGGTAGAAGAGCTTCAGGGACCATTGTAGCAGCCAGACGGGATCAAGGATCAGGTGGGCATATTTGTTATATTTGAGCCCCTAGACCAAAACAAGCAGTTAACCCTTGCAGTATGGGTAGTGTACAGGTTTAAAATTAAAGTAGAGGTCTAACAAAAATCTTTAAGGCACGTACATATTTGCTGGTTGTGTTGTATGCATGTTAAATTAAGGCAGCCCATTGTTTGGCAAAATACCCAAGCACTGCTAAAACAGCAACTGACTATTTTTGGGGAATATAGGGCATGTTAGTGCATTGTGGCATGCTGCAGCACACATGCGTTGGTGTGTTATTGTGTCAATGTCACCCCATCACATGTAACATTACTGCAGTGTGATAGTGTGAACCCAGCCTAATTAGAATAGGTAAGATTTAGAACCTTGGTCAGGTTTTTAGTTCTGTCCATGTCAAGGAGATTTTTAGATTCTTTCTCACATCAATTGGGCAGGAAGTGAATAAAAATCTCCCCATGGGTTCATAATAGCAAACCATCCCTGTGCTACAATAAATGTGCTTTGTTTTTGTTTTAATTCATTTCTCCTCATTTCCTTTTTCAGGTGGCACCAGTCAGTCACCAGCACAGGAAATGAGGGAAGGTTTTCCTATAGGAGACATGAATCACAATAAAAAAAAGTTGCAATAGGTGAAACCAGTTCCAGCTATATTTACTGCCCGTTTTTACTACTGATTAGGATGAACATTTGGATAATTATTTAGAACATTGGAATCAAACTGATTTTGGGTGGGGAGCGACCATTTTGGAGGTGCTCCTCAAGGCTCTGAGTATATTTACCTGAAGCCATTATGTAATGTTGGTTATGCCCTACAGTTAGATCTATTTTTATGGGATCCTGTTGTCCTGTCAGTATATACGGACCGATAGCTGCTTCTAATAACATAGATATTTTATATCTCTGCATATCTTTGCACAAATCTACTTCTGAACCAATTCTTTTGAATACCTGGAATTTATTATCTCCTGTTTTACTTTCATTTTCTCAGTCCTGTATATCCCCGGTCACCTCCCATGGTTCACCTGTTTGGTGATTGCGAGATAGCATGTGGGACCAAGGATCCAGCCACCTTTGTGAACATGAAGTGGGTTTTGTACTGTTATTATTTGTTATTTTCATTAGGAATTTGATATTTATGATCATTATACTTAAACTTATTTTTGATGCAATGTCTTAGAATACCTCCAACCTCCCTGAGGAAACACATACAGTTGCGAAACGCGTCGGAGATTGGGCCCACAGTGGATCATACAATTGTTACAGGATTTAGGACTTGCAAGGAGTCTATGATATATAAATAAATATATGTACACATGTATGGGCACCAAAAGGAGGTAGATTGTTTTTTAATGTAGCATTGTATCATGCTAATGACATTTTAAATGTAGCCAAGTTTTTAAGTTGTCTCTATGTAATAAAGTATATTTTTATACAAAACCATGTATGTTAGATGGACATTTCGTATGGTCTGGACTCTTTTAAAGCCCCGCTTTTCTTTATCTTTCTTGTATACATTATAAAACATAAGCAATCCGGCTCTAGAACCAACAAATTCTTTGGTGGACCACCTTGGGGTGAATGTCTTTTTTAGTATTCAAAATGAATTGAAACTAAAGTGACACTAAACTCAGGAGTTACATCTTAAAAATGCATTCAAGTACCTTAACCATTAACAAAAATATATCTTATTTGTGTATCACTCAGCTGTAGATCCTCAAATCATCTCTGAATTAGTGCTGACACTTCCTTCTGGAGGGTGGCTACTCTTGTTCCCCATGGTCCCTGTGTGTGTTGTAAAGTAACCCTCTCTCTAAGCTCACTCCCGTGATGGACTACAATCTCAATACAAATTAGTAAATTAAACAAGACGTCCATCACAGGAGCAAACTTGGAGTGGTGTCTACTTTACAAGACACACAGGGACAATGGGGAACAAAAGTAGCCACCCTCCAGAAGGAAGGACAGAGTCAGAGCCAATTCAGAAATTATTTGAGCATCTACAGCCGAGTGATACACAAGCAAAATTTTTGTTAATAGTCAAGGTACATAAGCAAAATTTTTGTTAATAGTCAAGGTACTAAACTGAGTTTAGTGTCACTTTATTAACCAGCCTTCCTAGCAGCACACATATATACCTTTCCTTCACTTCCCTGCGGCTCTCTTCATTATTGCTATCTGCATAGTTGGAAAATTAAAATTATGGGCAATAGGACAGAATGCTTATTTTATCAGTATTGAGGAAATCAATTCTGAGCATGCCAGGAGTGTTACAGCTGTTCTGCAGGTTGAAGTATTTCAGGGTATTGAGGACACTAGCAGGTGAAGCCACTCAACCACTTTCCTGCAGCCATATGCTCTGATTCATCTTGTGGTAAGCAGCCCGCCCTGCCTGGTAACATTGCAGACAAGTATAAGATGGAACAACTTGTATAGAGATACACAGCATGTGAGCTACCTTCCTTTTTTAATGATTAAACTTTATTTCAGTGTAACAATTAGAAAATGTAAGCTTATTTTAATTCCTTAAAATCACACAAATGAATATAAAATGACAGAACGAATCTCTACCGAACACCCCTATAAGTATGTCATATGATATGTAAGTAAAACCACCTCTGATTACATTGTATATACAGATATTAAAGAGAATCAGATAGTCCAAATGAATATAGATAAGACACAGATATAAACATATAAAAGTGATATATATATATATATATGCAAGCTCACATCCCACCCAAAGTTCCAGCCGTGTGGTACTCTGGTTTGCAAATGAAAAATCCAGAATACCTCAGAGCTGAACAGGCGCTTCTGTGAATCACCACCTGAGGGTAAGTGGTTAACTCTTCTGAGACTGAAGGGAACACCGTTGTAGCATGAAATGAAATGTTTAGCTGTGTTAGAGAGATTAGGACCGAGTGAATTTAAAGGACACGTAAGCAATCCAAAATACGATCTCCTCTGGGATGTGAGCTCCTGCACAATGAACATTGCTAAGAACACGTGTAATTAAATGAATTATATTTATGGAGATAGAATTCACATTTAGACCCAGCTTGCAACTCCGACCCATTATACAAGAATTATTATTTTTTTTAAACATGATGGCAGTCACAATACCAACAATGGTATAAACATTGAGGAGAATATGTAGCATTACGCCACACTTGTCCCTGCAGTCAGGAAAATGACTCGGAGACAATAACACACTGAAAGCAATAGTCTTTCTGCTGACAAAAGCTTTTTTTAAATATCATTGAAGGCCTTAGCTGAATATAAAATAGATCATTTATTTTCAATCTTATGCAGAAAGTTTGGAGTTTAAGCAATACCCATTATTGGCTAACATCCATAAATGCAGGACAAAGAAACCTAACATGTTTCAAAAGCTTGCATGTCTAAAAACCTGTCATGCCTCTAAAGAAATGAAAATGGTGTCTCCCTGTAAAAGAACAGGTGATATACGTACCTCTCTGGCGGCCCTGGGAGTGCTGGATTTGTGTATTACCGCCTTGCATCGTGGTTCCGTCATTCTGTAGGACACTACATGACTTAGCCGTAGCAGTAGGGGTCAGAGAAAGGAACTACAACACACAGTGTGGGACACAGGCATCCTCTCACTCTTGGGTGTCTAATGCTGTAGACCAGGGGTTGCCAAACGTAGGCCCTCCAGCTGTGTTATAACTACAAACCCTATAATCCTTCTGCCTCTGTCATGCCTGTGGATGCCAAAGTCTTGCAATGCCTTAAGGGACTTTTAGTTATACAACAGCTGGAAATCCAAAGTTTGACTACCGTTTCTGTAGACAATGATGGAGTCTACAACATTAGAATGGAGGGAAGGAAGGAGACATGGTCTGAAAAGGTAAAACAATTATTTGGGGAGCTGCCATTTTCATTTCTCTAGAGATTCAACAGGGTCAGGGCCGGATTAAGAGCATCATGGTCCTGGTGCTGTCTGTCGGTCAGACGGGAAGCAGCAGAAGCGGCTCTCTAATCAGGCAGCCGTCCAATTTGTCTGATTAGAGAGCCGCCCACGTCTCTGCCAGTTCAGCCCGGATTGCCATGAGGCATACCCAGGTGACCCGGGCCTATTTTCAGTGTTGGGCCTGGAGCTAATGCCCCAGTAGCCCCATGTTAATCTGGCCCTGAACAGGATCTCTGTAAGCTAGTCAAAAACATGTGTCACAAAGGGACTGAATAACTGTCACTAGATCGAGCCAAGTAACATAGGAAATTCACATATACGATGGGCGAACGGATTATAAATCAGCTCCTTAAACTCCAGACTTTCTGCACTGATCCTTGGCTAGCACAGTACAACACTCTTCTATTTACAATATAATGGTTAAAAGGACATTTTTTTTAAGGTTTAGAAGATTTCTGCTTTCATAAAAGAAATCATAATTTTATCAGATTTTAGCAACCTTAAAAATGTGTTCGGCATTCTAAAAGGGATAGCTCTTTATGGTACCTTCCAATAGATATTAATGGTATTTTTGCACATGCCATTAGCAACAAACTGCCTGTTGTTGTCTAAATGAACCCAACCACACCTTATATCACTAGATCTCCAAATTAAAGTGACATTTAATTAATTAAGATGCACCTAAACTCTCACAAAGACTGTGCTGGTGCAAATGTTTTCTGGGTTCTTTTGCCCTGACTGCTTTTTACTATTCAATAGAAGTCTAATGCTGATGTTCTTCAGTCCTCAGTCTACCATGGACAGGATTGGTTTCCTGTGTATTCATTTACTGTTTTGCTTTGCCTATACAGCTGTTGTGAATCCTGATAGTTGCTGTGCCCCATAGTTGTATTGTGATGTTAATTGTGGTAGTGTGGACTAGGGATTTGCAGCTAAGACCCAACCCACACTCAATATATCCACCAAGAGCTGCAGTCCACATAGCAGACATTTTGATGAGGATCCATTTGTGCCAGTCTTTTCATTGTATACATGTAACAATGCTGATTTCCAAAAGCTCAGCAGCTTTCTGATGGTGATCAAACTGATACAAAACTCTGGAGTAGCTACAACTAACTGCATTTCAACATTTGCGATGACTAGAGCTAGAGCATGATACCAAGAGCATACATTGGTGTGCTTTTAACTCAACCTCATGGCATTAGCAAGCACACCAAAGCCCGCTCTTGGCAATATACTCTAGTTCTAGTCATAGCAAATATTGAAATGCAGTTAGTTGTAGCTGTGTCAAGTGTCCAATTTTCATCCACCATGTGTACATGCCATGTACATGTGTAAATGGTGTTTGTCTTTCTGGCAGTCTTGTGATCAGGTAAAACCTAATGATGACCTAACTAAGTAAGGATTCCAAAAACTGCCTGGACGTGACGGCTTCTCCTTACCAATAAATGAGGCTGCCTTTTACGGAAGTGTATCTGTCAGTGAAGAAAGCAGATGCAGGATTTATAAAACTACACAAGTAACACACTATTATGTGCTTCAGCCTAGTTTTGTTAGCAAGCAGCTATTTAAAAGATAGCACCATAGAGAGGCGAACGTTCACGTCGCAGGAACTTGACCTGGAATAATTTAGCAGCATGTAACAGTAAAATCTGCAGCGCGTGTGTGTACAGATATATATTACAGAGCGGGTGCCCAGAAAGACATTAAAATAAATGGTGATAGCTGTTTAGTCATGCCGAGATTTGACTTCTGCAGCTTTCCCTCCCACTCTCACCCCCTCACTCAACACAGATCCTTTGGAGAGAAGCCCAGGACAGCAGTGTTAAAGCTGCATTTTCACTAAGTCGCCCAGAAATATAAAAAAACGAGCTGCAGAGTGTAAGACATTCAGAACAAACCCTTATATCTAGTGTGCTCCCACCTGTTTTGAGGGTGCTGTCTAACAAAACAAAACAAACTCAGCACTGCACATTAATATACAGCTTAGCTTAATCAAAATTGTATCAGAATTAAACAAGTTATTTAGTGAACTTATAGGGTTTAGTAAGTTTTGGGTTTGCATATGAAAACATGGTGTCAAAGAAGGAAATATCTTTAGACTTTTGCTGGCCAGGTTCTTCCTATGCAGGGTTTCTATGTTGAGTGGATGCAGATTGGTGGAATCACCCTGTGGATTTTTGTAGAGGTGATATCTACACCTCAGCTTCAAATTCTCTCTTCCTGCCGTGATTATTACAAGGGCCTTGCCCTCATTTTAAAGATACTTTTCTAGATACAAAACCATCAGAAGGTGTAACAGATATTTTGTTATTCATCAAGGGAAAGTATTTTTTTTACAATGCTCATCAGCTCCATCCAGTGGCCATATGGTAGTATCACATTACATACATTCCATAGAAAATATATCTAAGGACATACATTTTTGCACCTATTCGCACAGTAAAAATGTTTATAAAGATTTGCAGGGCAAATCACTATGTAAATTGTATATAAATATTTGTATTTACAATTGCAGCATAATACAACAGTCATTTTAGAAAAACTGCATTTAAAAATAGAACTTGATACCAGAGCCAGTAACAGTCAGGAGTATAACTGACAAGCTTTAATTTATGAGTTTCCTTACTGTTTTTTTTTTCTTTTGCATCTAGCTGTAATAATAATAATAATAATAATAAAAATCTGTAATAATAATCTAGCTCATTGTAAAAATATAACATCTCTAGAAATACAGCATCCAAGCCCATTTTACAATGTGCACTCAGCTGTAACTCTTTCAAATAATGTATGCCTCCTAAAGTTAATTCCTTTATATCCACTAAAATGACTGACTGCCTGTTTTACAGCTCTGACAGTTCAGGCTCCATTACATATTAGCAGATATGGTATATGTAACAGGGATGCAGGTGATGCGTATTTTCATAAAACCCAAGTGGCTTTCCTGTTCGCTGTGCTTCAGTAAGCTGGCGTGAGTCATCATGAACAGGATTTCCAGAAAAAAACAAAGGGGCCTCTTTATAAAAGCAAAGAAACCTACGTATATTCACCTTTGCAGCATACCGATGATCATTTTTACACCTATTTTTAAAATGTCACATCTGACATTGGCAAGGAGAAATCAGAGCTGATATTAAAAAAATCTATGCAAAGTGGATGTCTTCATGAAAAATATTGTGTTATTTTCAAAAGATTTGTGTTAGGTCTAATATTTAAAAAAAATACCCAACTAGCTCTTAGCCAGAGTTGTGTGTGGTCATTAAAGACCCATGGAAAAAAAAAAGTTTGTATACAAAAAGGTAAAAAGGCAGGTGGCTCCAGGGGGATGGGGCAAGAAACATGGAGATAGGCTTAAAACTACACAGATGCTGGTTAAAAAGAAACAGCATTAAAAGTCTTCTCCCTTCAACTGTCCTTTGGAAAAAAGACCTGTGAAAGGTTAGGTCAGTAGTCTCTACAATAAGTACATGTAATTCAGAATCACTGTAGTTACTGTGGCATTAGGTTTTGGGAGATCTCAGCTTTCCTGTCCCATCCTCCAACCAGCTAATCATTTTATTCATTCATACAGGAACCATTGCAGCTAGGGAAGAGGTGCCCAACAATAATAATGTAATACATGCCAGCTGAGAAAATGTGAGGAAATTAATAGTTTTGGCTTTTTTTTAACAAGACATTAAGGGGGAAATCATGGAAATAATGAAAACCTGGGGAAATTTTAACTTTCAGCTTTATAAATATTCCACAAAATTGCCAAAGTGTTACGTAGGTCTAACAGCTTAAGATTTGCATAATATCAGAGCAGGGAAAGCTAAAATAATTGATATTTGGCTTTATTTAGAGATTTGTATAGCTCCTTCATTGTAGTCTATGTATATTTATGGATGGAAATTCAGTGATGTAAAGCAACTCACAAGATTGTAGTTTAAAGCAATTTAATGTAGTTAGACAGTTAGACCTGTAATGGATTATTTGTATTTGGTTGTCATTTGCACCATTAGTTGACAGAATGCCTTATTTATAAAGACTGTATATATCTAGGTTGGTAACATTGGATGTAGTTTAGAATCATTGGCATTTTGTTTTCCACCACTATTTTAACCCCATGGAGAAGTCAAACAAGAAAGGCATATGACTTCCTGAAAAAGGTTAGTTTCGTGAATTGACTATATCTTGAAAACTGTACAATAGTACTAACAATGTTATTTAAAGTGTATCTAAATTAAAAAAGAAAAATTGAATATATTACGGCCAACCAGTTTCTAGTCGAGGTGGTTGCATTTGTTTTTTGGTTTTTCAGGATTTTCTTTACTAGGTAATCATGAGAATAACATGCTTCCTATCCCTACGTGGCTACAGTCACTCTTCTACTATATCTATGGAGGGAGCCATGGTTGTCATCCAGGCTGGACTTCAAACATGTCTGCCATTGTTCATCTCAATTACATATAGGGTCGATTGGATTACTAGTGGCGATAAGTCTGGGCTTGGTGTGAACCCAGTTTGAGTTCACACAAGTCTGCTCAAAATCCTTCCTGTCCAATCAGTTGCGGCAGGTGCATTTCCCTCCCCGCAGCTGTTTGTCTCCCCACCACAACTGACACTACTAATTGGGTCAGGGGGAGTCACAGTTTTCAGCGGGCTTGGGTGAACTCAGGCAAACTGGGTTCACACCAAGCCCAGGCTCATCTCTAATTAGTTGTGTACAAAAGATAGATAAGGTTGTTTTTGCTGTCTGTTCAGCTCACATGAAGTGGCAAAGGACGTTGCATTTCTGGCAAGATGGACAGGTATTTTGTGGACTTATTGAAAATGACTGTAGTCTGAAAAATGAAAAACTAATGCAGCCACCACATTTAAAGAGTTGTAAGCTGCTATATATTACATTGTTGTTTTTGGGTTTAAATACACTTTAATATCCATAAATAAATTAAATGAACATCTTAATCTGCTAAACAGCTTATACATTTGAAGTGGTAATATTTCAACTTTTGCCTTGTTTAAAAACACTATGGCATAAGCTTTAATTCCCCTTAAAAAAAGAGGAAGATTAAAATGCAAATGTATTAAAAAGTATATTAGCATTTTGGCTTTTGAAGGAAGAACTCAGATACACTTACATGACACCAGTGGAGACATCACTCAAATGAGGTCTTTGCCACAATACTCATAAATAATGTAAACTTGTTTTTCTAAATGACATTTCCAAAATGCAGTGAATGTTTTGAAGTCCAAGATTTGTAATGCAGTCATTCAGTCTGTTAATGGGAATCACAACTGTCACAAATGCACTGAAAGCATAAATTTAAAAAGCAGGCAAGTGGAATAAAGCACTGAAAATTTTCAAAATCATTGCGGCTTGTATTTGTTGAAATGTATTTCCTCTATGCACCTGCAAAAAACAGCTATATTTCTGGCTGTGTGGCTGACTTTTCTGTATCGGAGAACATCAGCTTTAAGTCCATAGATACTGTCACTTCTAGCTCCACATGCAATCCATAAGCCTGGTTGTTAGGCAGCAGCATGTAAAGTCATGTCGAGGCCTCAGACACCTTGCATTAAGTGTAATTGCTGTAATGTAAGGCAGTAGTTTCTTCTCTGTGCAAGAGTCAGTCCGCAAGCTGAGTTGAATATGAAATTATTGTATATATTTCTAAAATAATATGTTTGTTTATATGTATTCAGGTATGTTTTATTGGATTGTTTTAATTACTCTCCAAATGGCATTATATAGAAGTTGGGATTCCAATGGATAAAAACTACCAAGTAGTGATGAGTGAAAAGGTTTGAAAATTAAAATTGTGAATTTTTTAATCTCCTTTATAAACCCATTGAGATGTGACTAGTGTGTAGAGAACCATACAATTAATAAATCATGGTTGCCTAGAATCTTAAATAATCTGATTCTCCATAGATCAGACAGATCTACATCGAAATATTCAGGATATCCACAATGAGATAATCCATGATTCTACCGATTCAGTCACTACCATATAAATGGCTGGATTTCTGAATAGCCAATGTAGGCTCAGCATATAACCACCTACATATTATGACGCTGACTGTCACATATTCTTGGGTATAATAAAATTTTCTAGACTGCCCCCCCCCCTGCCTGCCAAAGCAATCCTTCTGGGCTCTTGTTGTTTGTTGTTGCATAGTTTGTACATTTTTGTTGTTCGAGCAGTATACTGTATTTTTTACAGTTCACCCACTATGGGTTTGTACACCTACCAAACTGCTAATAGAGTAGAACAACAATTTTCCCTACACAGAGTGGGAAAACTGTCTCTTTCAGATTTTCTATTGACAGCCTCAATATACCTTGTGTGGCTATGAAGTCTGACCTTGTTAGTGACACTAAGAATGTCCTTTCACTTGGGGTTGGAAGGGGTGGGATAAGGCAGTAGGCTTGATGGGGCTAGAAGTATAAATCTGTCCCTGATGACCACCAGTGTATAGAATGTATTTCCAATTACCACAAATATATGGTGGGCACAACTGACAAATTGTCCAAAGCAGAATAATGCATATACGGATATTTTGGCTTCCTTTGTGCAAGTGATCAGAGCTCATTCTCAGTTGGACTAGATGTGTTTTTATGCCCCTTCCTAGAGCCTGAGGATGTGTTCCAGTGCTCAGTATCCTCACACAATGACACGATCATTATTTGTTCTTAAACGTATAGAAGAAGAGTACGATGATGTACTTGCTTCCTGAAAACACCACACAGAGACTAAGGTGACTTATGAGTGACAAGATTTCTGGATTGTCTCCATTAAGGATCATCTCAGTGTATTAGCAGTACTAAAAATCACAGCACCCTGGTGCAAAATCTGAATCTGCAGGGCATATTTTCTCATGTTTTAGAAGCCCAATAAAACTATCAACAATTTAAGCAGTATAAAAAATGGAAAAATTATGTGTAGGTGAGTAAAAAATGTCATTCTTTAGAGAGTGTAATGGGAGCACACAGCTTGAAGGAACTCATGGATATGGAGATATCTGCACCCTCTACAGCTTCTGTAGCTACATCCTAGGTAGAAAGAACAAAGGTGACTGTATCACTATCTATGTCCCCCAAACGGGGGGACAAGTTAAGTAGGCACTTGTAAGCAAGAAAAGTACCTCTCTGCCTACTGTCTAGGGAAGCCACCTGAGACAAGAGCTTCATCTTTCCTCCCAATACAGATGCAGCTGTTTCTCTTCATTGCATACTGGAGCAAACAGCACTTGACCTTAGAATAGCATTGTCTTTAGTATACAAACCCCATTAGCGAACCAAACCCTTAGACTACCAGTTTTCCACAATGTCTGCATCTTGTTTGGGCTCAGATTGTGCACTTAGGATTCTGAAAGTTGTGCCAAGTGCATTAGTGCTGGATAGCTATAAATTTGACAGACCAGAGGCTCTGTAACTCACAAACTCCACAGCGAGCTGGTTGGAAAAAAAACCTCTCTTTTCTCTTTCCTTTCTTATTTATGGCTTTGTTTTTCTCTGTGTTGCCCTCTCCAGGTCCCGCAAGGTAGGTCCAGGGAGAGCGGCCCCCCATAAAACATCAGCAAAGCACAAGTTGTTACTCCCTTTTCTCTCTCTCCTTCCCGTGTCTCAGAATCAATATTAATTCATTATCTCCAACACTTGCCAGATATATTTATTCCCCTCTCCCCCCTTCTCACGCAAAAACACACACAGCTTCACTCCCAATCCATTAAGGCACTTGATTTATGTGTCCCGTGGATGGTTAACAAATAATATTGTTATATAAATATATGTTATAAACAATAACAGCGTACAGTATCTAAAGTATCTGCATTTATATAGGGCTGTGTGTCAGGTATCTAGAGGTCGGCCTGGGTGTGAGTAATGAAAGTTTCAGAATTGAAGGGTGTAAGAATCAAGTAATATATGGAGGTATAAATATAGGTGTAAGCACTTAGAGGGTCATAAAAGGTATACATTAAATATATAAATCTACGTGCACTTAGACGGACAATATGTCAGCTGTTTGCTGATGCAAGGCACTTATTGTGTCAGATGTAACAGGTTTGTCAATAGGAGTTTTTAATTAACGTAAAAAACACTTGAAACCTCCAGACGGAGTGACAGACGGAGGACTGACGGGAAGTGAGTTTTGGCTCAAGGAATATAAGGAAGGAGCTACATTTACATTCTGCGCACTGCGATTCCTTATACATTCCTTTATTGTCATTACAATAATGCGAGGTCACAGGAAAAGAAATGTGACAGTTCACCTGTTACATCTAAATACCTTTCTGTGATCAAAACACTTTGAGGCACTACATATATGTGCCCTGGCTGTTTAGGGAAATGTATAGATCTGTAGGGTTTCATAATATGTAAGTGCTTTAGAAATCAGGCTTTGAGAATACAGCTTAGCCATAGGAAGTTTACTTTCACCTCTTGGGGACGTGATCTGCTTTCTGCTGGTGATTCATGAGGACAGGCTGAAAGCAGGCTGCAGTGACATCGCAAATTAAACATGACACACGCATGTCACTGAGCTACTCCACACGAACATACACTTATCCAAAACATGGCTGCATCTTTGCTTACAGGAAACACTTAACCCCTCTGATGCAAGGACCCAGAAGAGCAATATTTAGCCTTTTGCCTGCCAAAATCCTGATAGGCGAGCAACACAGCCTAGATCCGGGCTGCCTTCCATGTGATAAGCGAAGGGAGGGGAAGGTTTATTTAGCTAGAAGAGAAGCAGAGTTCAGTTCTAAATATTTGATGTTTTAGGATCGTTAAGCATAATTAAATACACTGATGTTAATGCCGTCCGCTCAGTGGAAGTGACAGGCGATAACTGCTGCATTTTATGAGTCCATTGGGGAGGCCTCACATACTTCCCCTCTACCTCTTTTCTTCAGCAATATTTGACTCTGTACGAGAAAGGACAGACAAATGGATAACGTTGCAAATATGCTTCCATTGATGTGCTATATCATCCTATGAGCTAGGGACAAAATAAAGCTCCTAAGGATGATGAAATATATAACACTACACACATAAAAATACTGTCCCCCATACCATCTTGTCTTGATTTGTATTGTAACTGTAATGTCTTCCTTATATTATAAAGCACTGCACAAACTGTTAGTGCTATATAAATCCTGTATAATAATAATAATAATATCTCTATAAGGGATCAGCAAAATATAGTAATGTATTAAAGGTAGCTGTTCCATTTTAACTGCTTACAGTACTAAACCATGGGCCTAATTTACTAATGCTCCTAATAATGATTGCATGCTTAAAGTGAACACAAGTTCTCCTTCGTCAATCAGATCTTATGAATCATAAATAAGTAATGGAACCATTTTCTGTGACCTATATTAAAGACAGATGCACAGTACTGAAGTCACTTGTAGTGCCAGCAATGTTTGCTTCACAAGTGTGCTGCCAGCCTGTCATTAACATACAATACTATAATGGTGCTGCCAAACTCGCACAGTTACTCAGTAGTACAGCAGTGCTGCCAGCTTGGTACTGATTGACAACACTTTAAAACTGACATCTGTTTCACACTGCTACATGACAACAGTTGTGCCATCCCCTCAGTAATACAAGGGTAACAAACCTTTGTGATACAGAATATGTGTAGTAACCTCATATCGACCTAAAGTGTCTGCCTTCATTTGTATACGAAGAAGCAGAAACATACTATGCATTAAACAATTAATCAAGCAGTCCTGTCTTTTACTTACTGAAATAGACCACTAAATTCAGTAAACTCCCAGTTATCCGGCACCCATGGGGATTGTTGCCGGAAAACTGTAGTTTTTGGTTGCTTGAGAGTTAATAGTAACTCTCAAGCAGCAGCACCCTCCTTTCCCCGCAGCCCCATTTACCTGCCGGCTAGCTTCTGCAGCTGACAGGTGAATAGATTTCAATAGCCAGCCTGCTATTGGCTATTTAAAATTGTAATAGCCAATAGCAGGTTGGCTACTGAAGCCACGCCCACTGAGCAGAGGAGCGGCCCTGAGAGAGAAAGTTCTCCCTCAGGTCCGCTCCTTTGCTCAGTGGATGGGTGCAATAGCTTACTATTGGCTAATGCAATTTAAAATAGCCGATAGTAGGCTGGCTGTTAAAACTGCCAGAACTGCTCCCTTGCTTGTTGGTCAGGGTTTCAATAGTCAGCCTGTTATTGGCTATTTCGAATTGCA
This sequence comes from Nanorana parkeri, assembly GCF_000935625.1. Lineage (NCBI taxonomy): Eukaryota > Metazoa > Chordata > Amphibia > Anura > Dicroglossidae > Nanorana > Nanorana parkeri. The sequence goes on along the minus strand of NW_017306293.1, from coordinate 2,648,691 downwards.
ATAGTCAATAGTAGGCTTGCTATTGAAAACCCATCTACTGAGCAGAAGAGTGGACCTGAGAGAGAAAGTTCTCTCTAAGGTATGCTCCTCTACTTAGTGGGCGGGCACAATAGCCAGCCTGCTATTGGCCATTGCAATTTTAAATAGCCAATAGCAGGCTGGGTATTGAAACCCATTCACCTGTTGGCTGCAGAAGCTAGCTGGCAGGTAAACAGGGCTGCGGGGGAAGCAGGGTGCTGCTGCCTGAGAGTTACTTTTAACTCTCAAGCAACCAAAAACTACAGCTATCCAGCACTTACTGATCCCTGTGGGTGGCGGATTCAAGGTACAGTAAGTTGAGGAGATCGTTTGTTAAGCCCTGTACGGTTGGTGGATTAGTGGCAAGCCATTCTCTCATAATGTTTCTCCTGGCTGCCAAGAGTGCGATACTGATCCATTGTCTGGTGTATTTACTGTAACCCCCAGGATCTTCCCAATAATTCAACAGAATCAATAACACATCAGATGGTATCCTCCTGTCTACCTGCCTTGAGTTCTTTAAAGAAAGACTCAATGCTATCCAATAAACACAAGTTTAAAAACTACTATGCAGGTCATTATCTATCAGTTAATACAATATGCAAAGCATGAATTGAAGCAACAATCATTGTAAATGAGGTTTTCTGATGAACTGGAACATGAATTGTAATTATTGTATAACCTTATGATAATTTGGGAGAGATTGCATACAATGCAGTCCTCTGTTGTACTGTTAGACGTATTCACTAATGCAGAGGAGTATATACTATGTGGTATACAAAGCACAGTAACCATTGGCCACCACTAATCTGACCACAGTCAACTGAAATTGATATGAATTCCTGCACTTTACTTGTCATCATCACCATCATCTTTGCACTATTTACTTAATAAACCTAACAAAAAAATATAAGCAATACAAATAAAACTGTTTAGGCTTAGGGGGTTATGGAGGCAGGCTTTGTGTCCTCACTAACTATAACATGGAATCCTATGATGGCCAGTAATATATAATGTTTCCAATATATACATAGTATAAACATACAGACATTATTGTTAAGAGACCACCATATAATATTCAGCTAGTAATAATCATTTTGTGTTGAAGCATACTAAAATATCCCAAACCACAGAGCTAAATCTTGGTTTGTACTGGTATGAGAACTTGCAATACTCTGGTACTAACTGGCATTTAAATGCAGTATTTGCATAGATGCAGTATGTCCAGAGACCACACAGATATGGCACTCTAATCTGATCTGTTGTATACATTAAAACATTACCTCTAAATGGTAGCTAGGACTGTAGTGCAAGTGTTGTGCAAAATGCAAGTGAGTAAATGAGTTATAGCAAGCACAGCAAGATCTGGGATATAGAGGTTGTTAGCACATTTTTTCGGTCTTCCTTACACAGAAGCTCATGCTATAATTTATCATCAATTAAATATTAGATATTCATTATGTGCCTATACTTTGCTCTTCCTTTTCCCTTTCTTGTATTTCCCGTTATAGTGTCCATCCATTTTCTGTGCTGTGCTGGCTCTCTATATATTCCTTTTTACTCGCTTCTTCTCCCTCCCTCTTTCTCTCCTCCTCCTGTTCTCTGGCTCTTCCCTCCTCCCTCTCTCTGTGCTTTTGCTCTAATGCATTTCACACTCATGCCCTGATATTCAATACAATCTTTATTCACTATCCCGAGAGGTTGCCCTTACGAGGGTCAGGCTACCGTGTGCTGCCACTATTTCTGCTGGGGGGTATAAATGGAGGGGGGCTGATTCCGAAAGACAACTGGACCACGGAAGAAAGCTCTATTTATCTGCTGTATATATGAACATCTCCTGTCTCCAAGGGTCTCATACTGCAATGTATAGCAATGGTGAGAAAGATGCCTACTTCTCTCCTCATCTCTCTGCATTTTTTCCCATCTGACCGTTTTCAGAAGAGATATTTTGTTGTAATAGAATTTTACTATTCATCATATACCTATTGTCTAATTAATCTTATAGCTTTGTAAAACTGCTTATTAAAATTGCTTGCGCAGCTCTGTCTGAATCTATCCTATCAACCCTTTAACCCCAACATAGTTTGTATATATCTAAAATAAGCTTTTGTTAGAGTACGAAGCATTACATAACACTGTCTTGTGCCATGTACATAGCCACTGTCATTTTGCCACATCTGTTCCCTACAGAACTTCTCAGAGCATTTCTGTATATTTTCTATGTACCTCCTGTTGAATCACACCGTCTCCTACAAATACTCATTTTTCATATTGAAATTATCTTTTTACTCACTCCTATAACTTGATGTAACAGTTTGTTCAACACTTTTTTCTTTCTGCTGCTTCATTTGACCAATTGATGGACCTCATTCTACTGTACCTTTTCCCTCCTAAAGTCATCTGGGGAACATAAATACTAGGCAAGAGCATAGCACTAAACACAGGCAATATCCTACATGGGGTCCTTGTCTAGTGGGATTTAACCCTTTTTAAAGGGACATGTTTTAAATTTTTGTCTTTTTTGATGTCTCCTCACGTCTCATTTGCCCTCTCACCTCATTAAGAAACCTGCAAAGCCTAACAAGTATAAGAACGAGCCTCTCGTTATCCTTCCTTTTTTCCCACCTTTTCTTAGCACATTAGGCGCTCATATACTTATATTCCAGTTCATCTGACAATTGTACTCGTTATTACAAAGACGTTTAATTAGCCAAAAATGCTACTTGGGTTCACAGTATGCAGACAGCACTGTCTGTTCTCACTTCTTTCTCTCACTCCCTCCCTCTTTCACTCGTTCCTCGGCCTGCTTTTAGATTGTGTGTACGCCTTCAGGCTCTGTTATAGCTGCCACAGTTCTCAATTCATGCCTGGTATATGTGTGTGTATGATGTTGTGCTTTATTGTGAGAAAATGATAACTAAAAATAACTAAACTGAAAACACAACTCTCTAACAAAAATCTCTAACATCTTGGGTGCTACCGTAATCTTAGGCGACTATGCTCAGTACAGTTACTGTGTGTTAATGCGATGTGTTGTATAAATAAATGTGAAAAAAGGTTTAATGTATTTATAAGCAAGAATGAGTATAGGCAGATTTTTCATGTTGCTGATAATGCAAAAAACTCTGACGTCTTTACATAGCAATATGGAGCATATATGATCACAAATTATCTAAACACTGGAACCTTGATCTGACTGCCTGTAAATTTTTGGAATATTATTCTTTTTCGATGATGCTGTATAGATAAACTAGTGCCATGCCTTTAAACTAGTGCCTGCTGTGTGCTGTCCTCTGGATATGCGTGTCAGGTGAAAAGGTCATCCTGGCACAATCAGAAGCTCTCTTAAGGGCCCCTTAAGCTGTTTGAACAGTATTCCTATTTAACTTGTAAGGTGATTATTAGAAGAAATGCACTTTTTCTGTTTCGTATTAACATAACAGCAAAGAGACTGTACTAATGTGCGACAATAAATCCTTATTAGCAGAAGCTACTTCTCAAATGTCGGCGCATCAAGTTGTCACTGATTATTGAGAGGTTTGCCTAGTGCCAGACAAAACACAACCATCCTAAGCAATATTTTCCAACCAAGGTAATAGGACTTACAGCACTGACTCATTGATAGAGAAATGCGTAATTAGCAGATGCAATAATGTTACAGCAAACTACCTCCTTTGTGTAAACATCTTATTAGCACTTGTACAAAGGTTACGTTACGCAAGATTGTTTTACTTTATTAAAGGTGTTTCTCTCCTTTTGCCTTACAACAGGTATTAGAAGATCTTACAAATCACCATGAAAAGCTGTAGACGGCGAAATAGTAACGGTACCGTGTGCTTTTATACAAGATTATAAAATGAGGTCCTAAGTGGAGTGTGCAGTCTTCCCTACTTGCTCTTCCAGACTTGATTTATCTTCATTTTTTCCAGCAACAAAAAAAGTCTATACGCTTCATGTTCAAGTGGTTGTTTGTGGGGTAAGAAAGTTCTTCATGCCACCACCTTTTTCTGAAGAGAATAATCAACCCCCCCATTCCTTGTCCATGAAAACCTTCTGATGAAAGGTCCCTAGATCCTCTCTCTGCCTCGGTCACACAACAGTGCACTTATTCCATACCCTCAGCCCCCCTCTGCCTGTGTCTGCCATGAAGGAGGATCACTCATTACTATAAACAGGAGGAATAGGAGGGGTAGAAAAAAAAAATTTCTACAGAAAAGGAAAAAAGAAAGAGGAAGAGATGTACGAATCCAATCTGTTACGTTAGACTGTGGAATAAGCCTCCTGAGGTGCAAGAAAAGGTTCTCTCTGTGGATTGGATGCTTACTCTGGCCATGCTGTTTTGGATTTACAAATACCAGGAAAGTGTCATGGAGAATCTACTATAGACAAGAGGAGGAAATATATCCCTTCCGTTTTCTAAAAAGAGGTATGCACAAGTAGACAGTGTTGACAATATATTTTATTTCTGCCAGTTATGTTACATTGTAAAAATTGTAGTTATCCTAGAAGTAGTAGTGATTTCATTTGACCTTTCTTGGGTGAAATTAATATATCTAGATATTTTATTTATTCAGTTTTGTAATTGTATTACTGCTTAACAAAAAAAGCCCTCTGCCAAAAATAATCAGCTTGCCTCTTACATGAAAAGAAAAAAAAAAAAGAGGATGCCACAGCTCAATACAGGCTTAACGGAAGATACAATCTTGTTTGGCAAATGAAAGATTGCATACAAAAATGAACTATGTTAAAATAATTAGTGGTTTGTAAACAGAACAAAACACAAATCCACAAGAAGTGAAGAAACAAAAACATCACTGTAAATAATTCAACAAAATAACCTAATACATGGTAAAAGCACATACTTCATACATAGATTAATAAAATATTGATACAATAAAGGATTCGCATGGTTACATATAACTCTTAGCTGGCATAGATGCACCTTGCACTATATGAGCCTTGAGACACTTATGGTTTATACCCTCACTCTGTTAGCTGTTTCCTAAGTCTTTGTCTAGATACGATGCATGAGAGAGATTTGAACAATTGACGAAGCTTCCTTTTTCCCCCCTTCTGTAGGAAAAGGCAGTGGAGATCAGGACTAAAAAATAATGGGCTCTCCTAAATGTACATTGCTGAGGATGTTTGGTTTTACTTGTCTAACTTTTGCATATAATGGGATTTCAACTAGTAATGTCATAGTACAGCACTAATGTGATCCTTTCCAAACAATCATATACCTGCAGAAGTACAGTAACACAGCAGTTAAGACCAAAACAATTTTCCTAATGTATCAATATAATCTAATGTATTATCATTGAGAGGGATATTATTAAGTGTAAATAGGTGCATGGTGATTATTATGAAATGTTAGGTTACAACCAAGTCTTACACACCACAAGGGCAGCATTTCAGGCTGCGATATAAACAAAACATGTTAGGATGACATAAAACATGTCTCCAGTGTGTAGTGGCTCATTAATCTATGGTAATCTAACCATTTCCATCTGTCAGGTGTACGTGTTGGAAAGGAGGGGATCTGCCTTGGGGAAAGTAGACACAGATAACCATAAAGTGACATGACAATTCTCTTAGGGCCTAAGGCCTTTCTGATATGTTGGCAATCATCATGCTGTGAAAGATTTCTGAATGCCAACAAACAAGTTGCATTGCAGAATTAGTTTCTCCATGTTAAAAAAATCCATATTATATTATTATCCTATATCACAGTTGTAATGGACAACAAAAACAATAATTTATAATGTTCTGCAGTGGTAGAAAACCTGTAAAGAATTACCCATATGTTTTAAACCGTTAATACTTGTCTCCAGCACAGTCCCCCACAGAAACTACTCTTTGCTCCCAGTCCCCTTCTGTTTTCAGTAACAACCAGTGTAATTCAACCCGCTTCCTGTGAGCTCAGGCATCACTTCATCGCAACATCACTTCGGGGTCACCACCTTGAATTCACACTATAATATTGCAGGGAGCAGCGCTGACATCATAACATAAGCACAGCTCTGTGCAGTATATGACTGCCCACTGCCGCCACAGGGAGAAGTGGAAAAGACTGGAGGATGCCACATGTCCTGCCTAAGAATAAAGGTATGTATGAAGGTAATTAAATTATATGCAGGAGGAAGAAACTGGGCAGGGGGAAGGATTTTTTTAAAAATGGAATCCTGCCTTAACACCTGGTGTGCAGCACAGCGGATTTAAACACATACTGCTAATGAGGAGATTGCCAAGAAATTAGGTCTCTCAGTAGCCTGAGAAAAAAAATCACCCATGTAATCTAGCTCTATATCATTTTACAGCATAAGCATCATGAACTAACCAAGAGCATTACAAAATAACAATGTGTAAGCAGATAAAACAATATATAACATAAAAGTATTACATATTACAATGTAATATATTACATACAATGGGTAATGCTTATTTAATCGCCTTCTTGGCCCACTTCCCGGTATTTCAGACCAAGATCTTAGATCTCACTAAAAAATAAACAGTTACCGTATGTTTTCCTTGACATTGTAAATAAAAGTGGAATTATATACCTAGAGTAGAAGTACTCAAGAACAGCTCTACAAAGTATAAAATAGGGAAATATGTACTGTAATGTGGGGCCTACATTAGATGGTTACTGACACCATTGGATAAAGTTATAATGCCAACGTTTAGGCATGTATCCCAACAATGCCCTCTTCCAAAAGCTCTATTTTCTGACAAGTGCCAAATATGCTTGCATATAATTATTTTGTGTTTTGTTATATAGTTATTTCCAAAATAACATCAAAGCCCACACATGTCTACATGGCATTATACAATGTGGGCTAAATGCCCTTCCCTTTACCCCTTCTCTGGGTGAAAGCCAGCATCACATGAGGACCAGAAATTTAGCTACCATAAAAACAGTTATATCAGCTCATATGAATGGCAATACTGGCCATTCTTTTAAGCAGGTCCAGAGGCAGCTTTAGCCAGCCTCAATGCCACCTTCATTACATTTCAAGCTGTGGACCAATGGGCAATATAAAATAAAAAAATATTCTTAGTGAATCCTCTATACCGTCACTAAGGCAAACCCCATACTTGTCTTACCCGGAGAATACCACGGCATAAAGAACTGACTTGATTGTTATCCTCAAACAACTACCCAGCCAGTGGTACTAAAGTTGCTGAAGAAGTGCTAGTGCTGTGTATTTTTAAATGGTCTAAGCACCATAATAAACATCTATACAGTTTGGTTATTAAGATGCTGACATGATGCTGGTATGTAAAGGCCTTCCAACTGTATCAATTAAAACTAGAACGGAAGTGTTTGTGAGCACAAGTATGTTTATACTGTATATATTTATATATACTTATATTATATACATTTATATATAAAATATACCCTATAATGCCACAATTAAAATGCTACAAAAAGGTCCACAATAGTATTACATGCAATGACCCAGTTTAACAATTGATGTGCATTATTAAAATACAGGTCCAAAATTTCAATCCCTTAAGATTTGGTCCTCTGGCATTTAGAATAAATTATTTCTCTGAGATGTCATCATTTACCTTTACCTCCTTGTATTGGGGGTTCCTTTCACAAATCTATTGATAAGGATCCAACATAGGATCATGCATAATACAAAGGATAACATGAAAAGGAAATTCTCTATTATAAGCAGTCAATACAAAGGTATTATGGATATATTTATTTCTTGACCATTGATTGGCAGGAAGGGAGCATCCTTTGCAAGTTTAAAATGACATTAAAGCCAAAAAATTTCCCCTCCCCATGTAAATTTTAGCACTTACCTTAAATGATGTCTCTTATTCCGATCTTCCTCTTCTTTCCCCATGTTTTCATGTGTCCTTCCAGCGGTGCGGCGGCTCTCCGATCCAGCGCTGACTGTTCTGTCCCTCCGATCCAGCGGTGTCTGCATGCGGGTGCACGTGTCCATAGACTTACCTTGCGTCTCTGCTCGTCTCCCGGCCAAGAATCGGAACTGCGCATACGCCCGCCCCAAGATCCTTTGCGGCCATATAAACAGTTCCTGATTCTCGGCGCGGGAGCGAGCAGCGATAACGAGGTAAGTTTAAAACTAGTTAAAGTGATTTTTTGTTTTTTTTAAACTTCTTGCCTATATCTACTGCTTGCTAGCAGTAGATATAGGCAAAAAAACCGGAGGGTTTAGAACCCCTTTAATAGCCACTATGTAACTGCTAGTTCCTTTTCTACTTGCCTAACATAGAAGGTTTAGGCATAAAGGTTAAAACGGATAAGCAGTACACAGTGTAAAATGCTCTACGTCAGTAGCGGAAAGTTAGAGAGAAGACACTTAATACTGTTGTGCAATATACATGGCTAATTTTTCACAAAACATATCCCGATTAGACTTGTGCGCCGTCAAAAAATTTGTTCCGTTTCGTTCCGTAATATCCATTATTTCGTATTTCGTAATTCGTATCCGAAACTCAATTCGGATTCGTACGAAATACGTATTTTCATTAGTTTCGGCACATTTTCGTAACTTTACGAACATTCGTTATGATGAAGTTAAAAAGCAAAAATACCTTTGTTAATATTGGAGTCGATGTGGTAGTTGTTTTTTTATTCGAAATACGAATTCCGTTAACGGATTCCGTATCCGAATTTCGTATTTCGGACTTAAAAAAAAACTACCATCAACTCCAATATAAATGTACTTTGCTTTTTAACTTCAATATATAACGAATGTTCGTAACGGAACGAAAATACGTCCATGGAATTTCGTATTTCCTGCCTGTATTTGTAATGCAACTCTCAGCAGCAGAAGAGAACCTCTGATTGGTCAACCAAAACAAAATACGAATTCCGTTACGGTCTGCTTTAAGTGTTTTTCTAAGTTTTTTCTAAGGTGCAGGTCAAGTATGTGTCTAATAGGACACAGAGAAGGCTTGTTCCAGGTTAGTGTACAGCCCTGTCTTGTTAGTCACTTCAGCTTCTTATTAACTCAGCAACATCCGTGTTTATTAGTCCCATTCTCAGATTTGAGCATAAATTAAGTTTTATGTGCATTTTGAGGAGAATTTCTTACAAGTTATTTAATCAATATAGAGAGACATATGGCAGCTGTGGAGCATCTGGTGTAAGTCTAGGATATGAATAGATCGGAGCTGCCTGAGGTATATGGGGGATTGCAGTGAAGTTTACAGAAGTTATGATTTACTGGGGAGCTTGTTTTGTTCTTCTACATAGGTAAATATTGTGCATGTGGTAACCGGAGGGAGAGTTTTATGTGATGCATTGGCTAAAGGGAGAGATTACTATAAGACAACTGCACACATGCTGATGTGTCTTTTCTATACCAGTGATAGGTTTTGTAGTTTCACTGATCACCTATGGTTCTACTAGGATGAAAACACATAGGTAAGCAACATTGTTTTAAAGTCTAACAGCTAAAGCTGTGTTTTGAAGTGGTGCAACTGAAATTGAATCTGCTTATATTTTGCCTTCTTTGGCTCCTCCCCACTGCCTTCATATCATCATAATGGTTTTTAAATAAAACCTTTCCATTTTTAATGCATCTTTTATTATAGACCAGCGATTCTCTGCACATGCAATGCAGGGAGATCATAGCTGGTGGGAAGGGTTGGCAGGGAGCTGTACAAAGCTTCCTGAAAATATCACAGCACCCTGCATCATTACTTCTCTCAAGAGCTCTCAACCCTGATGCAGAAAAGACATTGACAAATGGACAGGACATTGACAAATGTAAGGAATTACCAAAAAATAAATAAAAAAGGTTCCTACCAAAAACACCTGTGTCATCCTGGTAATGTTGCAAAAAAGTCAAAGTCTATAGAATAATATACAAAAATATATAAAAATGTATTATTCCCACATGAAAAAAAAATACTCCATAAAGACAAACAAGACATATGATTTTAAAGAACATTTAAAAGAGAATTATGAGGTGAGTGATTTCCACTCATCCTCATAGTTAGAGCCGACCTGTGACAAAGAAGCTGTCACAGGTCGGCTCTATAGATCGGGAAGTGAGCAGAAACATGCAGCCAATTCACTCACTTCCCGATCATCTCCCTGCAGTGAGCAGTGACTGTCAGTCACCGCTCCCCCGCAGGGATTCCCCTCCCTGCTTCGATTCTCCAGCGCTGAGTGGAGGAACGGATGGGGCAGGTACAGCTGGCTCTGCCTCTAGATAGGCAGAGTCAGCTGTCACTCACACAGCTGGGTGGATCTCGACAGTATTGTCGGGATCCGTCACGTCTGCAGCACTTTCAGTATATCACGGGCAATAGCCCGCCATATACTGAGCTTTTGGTCACGGAAGGAGGTTAGTATATGTCCTCCCGTGATCCTAAAGAGAACTATGGGGAAAACCACTTACCCCATAGTTCTCTTTTAACTAAAAATCTGTCCACAGAGACCCAGGGCATGTAATTGTGTGGATCGCTGGTGTGCCCACATAAGACATATTAAAGGATTGTACTTTCAATAGCAGCTTATTTTAATAGTGGGTATAAAAGATCAAGTTAAATAATAGCACATATGATCATCCACTCATTGAAAGGTCACTGAAATGCAGTGCACATTTATGTCATGTGTATGTACTTTCACATCCACCACAACTGTATTGTTTTTTTGTATTTCACATCTAAAGGAGACATTTATAATCCATAAAGACAGGACTCTTATTAGCAAAGTTGATCTGCAATATATCCATGTAAGATGATCCTCTCAAGGAATTCATAGTGGTAAAGAGACACATCATAACAGCATTGAACAATATACACATAAATACGCACCAAACGGGCTCAGTTACTCTATAGCACATTTCACTGCTAATTAAACAGTCCACCAAGACATATTGCCATGCGTCCTGGGAAACGTATGCATCTACTCTCCTGTTGCATGGATCATTAGAACAAACTGATGCACATCAGTCTATAAGGGTATATATGGAAGTGAATATAACCTAGGTATATTCTGAATCTGTGTCTCCATGTCTTTAGACGCGGATTCAGAATATACCACGGTTATGTACATTATATGAAGTATTAGGTTCATATAGGACCTAATACTCACTACACATTGTTCCTAATACTCACTACACATAGTTCCTACTGCTTAGTTCACATAGGACCCAATGCTCAATACACATAGTTCCTACTGTCCAGTTCACATAGGACCTAATACTCAATACACACAGTTCCTATTGCCCTGACAAAACTATACAAACAAACCACTGACTAGGAAATGCAAGCAGTGATGGAAGGAGTTCAAAACTTTGGACAGCTCCTTATAAATCAGGATTATTTGCTAACAGCGAAAATAATAAAAAATGTACTCAGGTGCATTTATAGTTTGTTGGAAGGCAACAATATTTGTTCCAATGTAATGTACTAAGGTATGCTGGCTCTTTGTTAAGTTTATCTACTGCATATTTCTGTTATGTATAGACACATACATAACTTCTCTGTAGCACAGCATTTTAATCTTAGGGCGGACATGTAGGCAACAGTAAAGCTGTTGAATGGGTCCAACGATTATGATTAGTGTAACAAAACTAAAACATAGGACACCGGCGCACCGATCTAAGTGCAGTATAACGTGACTATTTAATAAGGTTAAAAGTAATGCACTTACAGGATATTAAAATAACATCTCGCCTGTCATGCATCAGATGAAAGTCCCATCTCAGCTGCTGGTCCGATATTGCTATCAGGATATGGAGAGAACAGAGTCCAGTTCAGTCCAGAAAGATTCCAGGGCGCCTGTGCTGGAAGACACAGGTCTGATCCAGTGACTGAGCACTGCTGTGGCTGGTTCTCCTCAAAGCAGGGTCACAGCTGCTGAGTACTTTCGGGTCGTCAGGTGTTGCTAGGCAACGCGTTTCAGAGGTTCGCCTCTTTTGTCAAGCCTTTGGCTTGACAAAGGAGGTGAACCTCTGAAAAGCATTGCCTAGCAACACCTGAAGACCCGGAAGCACTCAGTACTGTGGCTTAACAAAGGAGGTGAACCTCTGAAACGCGTTGCCTAGCACACCAATGTTTCCCTATCCAACCAACCAGGCTGCAGGATCGGTGCATACATCTTCTCTGGAGTAATTACCAGTATAACTGGAGTTCATTTGATACTATGAATATATAGTCCATAAACAATCGATCTAGTTGCGCAAGTTGATGACTTCTGTTTTATGTGTAAAAAAACTAAAGAACGTCTTAAAATACTACCAGATTGAATATTTGCTACTAGACCTTTACGGATATACTCTAGTATATGCTCTTTTCTACGAAAAGTTTTATTGATATAAAACCAAATGTTTTATTTAAAAATCTTTTAAAAAAACTGTGGAAAAATATTGTTTACACTAACCCTTTATCAGAAAATATGATAATATGTACTATTTATGTCTCTGCATAATGGGGAATGTAAAAATAAACACATTTATTGCATATGGTTTGAAATTGTGTGGGAGGTATTATAGATGACTGTAAGTGGAAAAGGTGAGTAGATATAATTCTGGAGAAAAATAATAATTATAATATAATTAATCCTGTAGTGTACACTGAACTCTATCAATAAGTAAATGAATAAATAACAAAATGGCTCACAGATATTGTGGCCTTGCATGATGGTAATACTGTATATCAGACTATAATTATTCAACATGGTTATATCCAGGGTGAATGTTGTATTATGTTACAGCATACATCTGGACACTTATATGAATTAATTTAGTTAACTTCTATGTGTCCATGCACTTTTTCTTAACAGACTTTCTCAAAGCAATATGTTGATATATTAAAATGAAAATCATTAGAAACAAAATTTGAATGGTTTGCAATTATAGCGAAAAGTACTTATTTCCTATGGCACCTGGTTCTATATTGTAATTAAAGAAAGATAGTTTCAGCTGCTCAGCTACAAAGTAAATATAGTAGCAGTTAAGCTGGCTTGCCTTCAAATTAACACAATGAATATCTAAAGCCACTTTTTTTTAGTTTTTGATATAATAGGTAATGGTTAAAACTCTTTTTTTTAATCCACCCACATTGGTGATATATAACCTTTACTTACTTTCCCATTCACTGAACAGGAAGCAAGAGGAAACTTCTCCAAAATAAGAGAAATCCCCTCTAAAGGTGCCCATACACTGCACGATTATCGTACGATAATCGTATGCGATCGGTTTTTCGTACGATAATCAAGCAGTGATTGATAAAATGAAAAAGATCCATGTGTTCCCATACAGAACATTTAAATCAAAATCATGTGTGAATAAAACATGTTTATATAAGCATAATATACATTTTTATGGTATAAACCAAGAAAACTAAAAACAAATATTCATTAACCCCTTCGTGACTGACGACGTACAGTGTACGTCGCCAGCATCTGGGCTGTTTAAACAGACTCCCGGCGACTTTTGCCACCGGGAGTCTGTTTAAACTTGTAGAGCCGACTGTAGGCTTTACAACAGAAGTGATTCTGGCGACTTACCTGTCGCCAGATCGCTTCTGTGTCCCGATGAAGGGGCCGCCCCTCCCCCCCTTAAATTTATCACTAAATTTTGGGGTTTAATAAGGAGTTGCGCTAATATTGCACAACATAAAAATTTGCAACTACCACCATTATATTGTATAGGGTCTTGGCATTCAGAAAATATATAATGTGTGGGGGTTTTAAGTAATTGTCAGGCCTAAAATGTGGAATATAACATGGGTGCAAAAAATGAAAAAAAGGCCTCAGTCATGAAGGGGTTAATAAACAATATCATAACTTTCAAACTAGGAATAGAACCAAAAGGCAACCTGTTCTCACTCATTATTGAAATTCAAAATAAAAATTTTCATAATCATAAGCTAAGAAAAAAAAAAAGCATCACCTCACCCCTTCACGTGCAGAATCATGCAATTTAGGGATATCCCGATACCAATACAAGTACTCATGAAAATGGCCCAATACTAAAGGCCGATACTGGCACCTTTAAATTGTTAAAGAAGAGCGGCTGTCTGAGGTCCCACGCTTGCTGGGGACCTTGTGGCAGCTGTCTGTGACAGCGCCGGTTCAGCCCCACATCTCCTTCTCTTTCCCAGCACCAGCAGGGACCAGCACAGCCCTGGACAGCCCCCACCTGCTTGTACAGCCCTGGAGTCCAGCACAAGCCCGTCACCCACCATTCAGCCCTGGAGAGCCCGGAACCCACCTGCAGAGCCCTTGTAGAGCCCGACACCCACCCACAGAATCCTGGAGAGGCCGACATCCACCTGTACTGCCCTGGAGAGACCCACATGCAGCCTTGGTAAGATCTGCATGCAGCCCTGGTGAGATCCCAGGGCCGTCTTTAACACAGGGCAAAGAGGGCACTTGCCCCGGGCCCTGTCATGGTTGTGGGGGCCAAAGCAGCTGCCCCTTGAGCCCGCTGCCCGCCGCGGTCGTACCGTAGAATCAGCACAGGAAAAAAAGGAAAAAAAAGCACAGGAAAAAAACAAAACCCATGCAGGAAGGTTTTTTTTCCCTCAGGGGCAGCCGCGGAGCTCTCACAGCTGGAGGCTGAGCGGCAGAGCCTGTGTGTAGTCAAGTCACTGCACTGGTAAGGTAAGCCAGCAATGATCTGGAGCTGGGGGGGAAGGGAACAGAAGCAGCTACTGAGTGACAGGGCTGAGCGCTCATACGTTTCCTTGATCATCTGTACGGTCCATCCACTCGGTCTTCTGGAGCTCTGCCCACCAGCCAATGAGAAGAGACCTCACCCCTCCCATCCACCACACGAGGATCTCTGGCTGGGAGTTTGGAGTTTATCTTCAGCAGCAGATGGAGACTATGTCGGCATGCTCCTGCCAGCTCCCACCCCCGAGACACGGCCAGCACAGTACTGGTGAGTGGCGGCCTGGAGAGCCCTGAGGAGAGCGCTGTGGAGAGCGCTGGTTTAACCAGGGCCCTGTGGGGTCTCACTAGGGCTCTGTGGGGTCTAACAAGGCTGGTTAGACACCACAGTGCCCTGGTGAGGCCCCCACAGAGCCCTGGTTCAGCCAAGCCTCTGCGGGGTCTCACCAGGGCTCTGTGGGGTCTCACCAGCCCTGGTTAAACCCCGCAGAGCCCTGTTGGGACCCTACAAAGTCCTGATGAGACCCTATAGAGCTCTGAAGGGCTCTTTGGGATTTCACCAGGGCTCTTTGGGATTTCACCAGGGCTCTTTGGGATCTCACCAGGGCCCTGTGGGGTCTAACCAAGCTGGTTAGACCCTACAGAGCCCTGGCGAGACCCTACAGAGCCATAGTTAGACACTATAGAGCCCTGGCTTAACCAGGGCTCTGTGGGGTTTTACCAGGCTGTGTGTGGTCTAACCAGGGCTCTGTGGGGTTTACCAGGACTGGTGAGACCCCACAGAGCCCTAGTTTAACCAGGGCTCTGTGGGGTCTCACCAGGGCTCTGAGGGGTCTAACCAGGTGGGTGAGACCCCACATAGCCCTGGTAAGACTCTACAGAACCCTGGTGCTGGTGAGACCCTACAGAGCCCTGGTTTAACCAGGCCTCTGTGGGGTCTAACCAGGGCTCTGTAGGGTCTAACCAGCCCTAGTTAAACCCCACAGAGCCCTGTGGGACCCTACAAAGCCCTGGTGAGACCCTATAGATGCCTGGTTTAACCAGGGCTCTTTGGGATCTCACCAGGGCTCTGTGGCATCCCATCAGGGCTCTGTGTGGTCTAACCAAGCTGGTTAGACCCTACAGAGCCCTGGTTTAACCAGGGCTCTGTTGGATATCCAAACGCAGACCTGGTGAGACCCAAAAGCAGCCCTGGTGAGACCAAATTGCAGCCCTGGTGAGACCAAAATGTTCTTCATAATTTTAAAGAAATTATAATTAGTCTGTATTGTTTTAGAAAAAATATCACATGTCTCTTTAAGAAAGAATATCGGTAATTGGTATCGGCAAGTACCTGAGGGAAAGTACTTGTACTTGGCCTTGAAAAAGTGGTATTGCGACATCCCTAATGCAATTTAAGCTTAACTGCAGCTAACATTTTCATTACTGGCTGTGCAATTCTGTTGCAGTGTCTACAATTGCCTCATTTCTTGTCCTGGTGTCACAAGGATAAAGAGCGGGTAGAATCCTCCCAAGGAATTTGCGACTATTCCTCACTCAAGATTAAAATAGAATTGGCTGGAGTTGGGCTTTAAAGCATTACCTTTGAAATGATTATAAATTCATCACGTTGTTATGCAGGAATTAATGTTCATATCTCTCGAATTAATTTGACAAAGTTCATACTCTGCATATATTTCACAATTTTCAAAAAAAACATATATTACATACATAGGAGCAGTGATTTCTTGTCATTCTACACTTGAAAAACAAAATTAAGTATTCTGGGAGATTTCCATATTCTTTTTATTATAGATGCTTCCAGAGGCTTGTTAACAGTTGTTCTTTATCTGCACAGTTTAGATTATTGTATGCAGTCTCCATATCCTTTTTTGTTTTGTTTTACATGCTGACTGGTTACATTTTTGACTGACTGCTGAGACACTAAACTTTTTCAAGCCCTGGTGATGTGTATCATGTATGATGCACATGGTGAGGGATAGTGGGGCACTTTTTTTTTTTGTAAATACATTTTTCTCCTAAGTTCTGCCAGGCAAGCAGTGTAGCTATTATTTATTATAGAGTAATACTACCACTGTACAAATCACTGGTTCGGCCTCATCTGGAGTTTGCGGTGCAGTTTTGGTCGCCAACTCTCAGGAGAGAAGTCATCGAACTGGAGAGAGTTCAGCAAAGGGCTACAAAATTAATTAAAGGAATAGAAGACCTAAGTTATGAGGACCACCTTCAGCAATTAAAATTATTCACCTTAGAAAAGAGGTGATTACGAGGAGACCTTACTGCAGTCTTCAAAATCAACAATGGTGAACACAATATACGGAAACAAACTGTTCAATCAGAAAACTGTATTGAGAACACAGGGACCCAACAGGAGATTGGAGGAAAAGGGGTTCAATCTCAGAAATCATAGGGATTTTTTTTACTGTCAGAGTAGTGAAATTGTGGAATTCACTTCCGCAGGCGGTAGTATCCGTCGAGAAAATTGATAAATTCAAGAAACTTCTTAATGAGTTTCTTATTTCGCTTAATATACAAAAATATGGGCAGCGATAGAGTCAAATAAATACAGATACACAATTACACACACCTATTCACACATAGGTTGAACTGGATGGACCCTTGTCTTTATTCAAACTTAACTACTCTGGTATATTAAAAACCAATCCCCCCCCCCCCCCATGTTAGTGTAAGGACTTACCTTAAATCATGCCTCTTAATCCGATCTTCTTCTTTTGTGTAGTTTTCAGATGTCCCTCCAGCGCTGACTCCTTTGTCCTCCTCTTCTCTCATGGCCCATGGAGTCTGTGCATGTGCATGCTGCTTCATAGACTTACCTTGTGTCTCTCCTCGTCTCCCGGCCAAACATCTTAACTGCGCATGTGCCCACCCCAAGATCCTTTGCGGACGCCCGAGACTCTTTAGATGTTCGGACGGGAGTGCGCGGCGAAGACACAGGTAAGTTTAAACCTATTTGAAAAGGTTTTGTTTTTTTAAAGGTTTTGCATATATCTACTGCTTACTACCAGTAGAAATATGCAGTAGAAATATGCAAGAACCTGTAAGGGTTTAATAACCCTTTAAGTGATCTCTTTCAGATATAAATTCTGTTGCGCACCTACCTAATTCCAAACAAGCTAAACTCCTGAAAACTTTAATGAACAAAGTATTTACATTTGAAAAGGGAAACTATACAGTACTTGTTTTGAGTCAGTTTGATTTTTCTTGCAATATTTACAATTTTTAGAAATAT
>NW_017306293.1:2606984-2630796 GCF_000935625.1 Nanorana parkeri | reverse complement strand
ATAAAAAATGTCAGAACTCCTGATTAGCATACTTACTCCAAGTCAATAGATCGAACCACTAATGTCAGAGGATAGCATCACAGCCAAGCAAATGACATAAGGAGAAAACCAGCCATGGCAGCCTATATATTTATATCAGTACTGGTTTGGTACATCAACTGATAGCAGGCAATTGGAATTCATCTTTTCCGGGTCTAACTTTAGCAGAGTAAACTCTGATTGCTTGCTATGGGCCTATGAATTTAAGAATAAGGCTTTTGGACTATAGATTTTTTTCATATCAACACTTCACCAATACAAAAACCGACCACTTGTTTATAATAATAATAATAATACAAAATATATTATTTTTGTCAAGTATCCATAAAATATGGCATATAAATATTTCCTATTTACCAATTTTAGTCAGCAGGTGGTGAGGCTCACAGCTTTTCTGCAGGTTTTCACAGAACAAACTTATTGTTATACTATGAATACTCTGAATAGAAAATGTGCATGAAGAAAACGTTCCTTCAGATCTTGAAATATATAGTGCTAGCAAAAAGCACCTGGATTTGCCGACTGTTCTCAAAAACTCACTCAAGTGGGTTCTATACTTCATATGACGGACTTATCAAGAATTTAAATGTTCAGTTTAATTATAAGAACTGTGCAGGCTTATTCCCTTCCTCTCACTTTGCAGTTATGGAACCTTATGCGTTTTCAATTAATAGAATCTGTAGCCAAGTCTACAGGCAGTGCTGGGCTTTCCTACTACAAAGGCCAGCAAGCTGTGCAAACAAAGGATCACAGAAGCATCAAGTGCTATTTTATTATTGTAAAATAAAGTTATTGTACAAATATTGAAAAACTACTTACAAATATTAGTTTATAAACATGTAACCATTCAAAATAAAATGTAAAGTAAACTTTTTAAAGTTTGCCTTAGGGCTCTGAACATGACCCTGCAATATTTTGAGAGGCACGCAAACATTAAACTGAGCCCATGCAAATTGACATTCTTAAATATGCTCTTCTAAATCATAGCTTAGCATGATTAATTTATCATAAGGATCCTAAAATGCTTTGTGTGAGACATGACCAATCTAGGGAATTTTGTGGATTCTATAACGGTGTTTTTTGTAAGGAATCTTAAAAAAACCTAAGTAGCTAGAAAATACCATTGGCATTTTTTTTTTATGGAGGACCATCCACATTCCTTTTTATAGGGCCTATTAACACTAAAGCATTCCTGTCAGTACTTTTATATGCCATTTGTTTCCAGTTTAAAGGCCAACTAAACTCTTGACAAAAAGCAAAAAATTTAGTGTGCAGCCAAAACGTAAATTGCTAAATATCTTATGTCTATTTTAAATCAGCACCGACTCCAGTAAAGCAATCTGAAGTCCACATCTAAGGGCCGCTGCTCTTTGCGTTATAGCAGAGATCTCTCTCAGAGATCCAACACACCCCATCACCTTGACACAACCGCAGTGCAGCAATCAGCAAAGCTCTTACTCTGCTGATTGCAGAGCTGTAGTTGTGACAAGGTAGGTGGCAGTGTACAGGTAGAGTACGCCGCCACCACCCTTTCATACAGGGATCATCAGTACTTACTTAGCTGCTCCCCCCAGTACTGGTCCTGACTTCCTGTTTTAGAGTGACTCCTTTCTCAAGCAGAGTGCTATGCAGTCACCCTTGTGTGTGTGCTAGTAAGCTGTGTGTGTCTCCACAAACACATAAACACAGCAAATTAAGCTACTTTTTTTCCTTCCTTTTGGTCTATTAAAAATGTAATTAAAAGCATGTTGTTGGATTTGTTCAATATGTACAATAAAATGCCTGTTGATCCTGCCAAAGTCCAGTTCTCATTTCCTGTGCACTGTGCTGCACTGAAATGTGAGCAGTGTTATTAGCCCTGTATTATGCCCTCTAGCATTTTACAAACTACCGATGTTAGACTGACCGGCCTATAGTTCCCAGGTTGGCACCTTGCCCCCTTTTTGAATATTGGGACTACCGTAGCCCTCCGCCAATCACTGGGGATCCTACCAGTCATTAAGGAGTCCTTAAAAATGAGGATTAATGGTCTAGTTATAACCTGGCTTAATTCCTTAAGTACCTTGGGGTGCAGGTTATCCGGTTCACCTCTGTGAGCTTCCCGCTATATTGGAATATAGTCAAAATCAAAAGTGAGCTAACTATAACCTCACATACATAGTTACATACATAGTTACATACATAGTATTTGAGGTTGAATAAAGACATTAGTCCATCAAGTCCTCACGCTAAGGATAACAACGCTGCTGTTCAGTTTAGTACAGTGAACGAGTGCTGTCACCATAGGACAAGCAGTGTGTTAATGGCAAGATCACCAGATAAAAAAATGAGGGAAAAATAGCCTCAAAATTAAGACAACTAATGCAGCCACCACATCTGAGGCCTCGTTCACACCATCCTCACCATTCTCGCACGGGAACGCAAGGCACATCAATGCCTGCAGTCCTGCCAGAAAAAATGCTGCACTATTTTTTCTGACCGGACCGGATTGCAGGCATTGATGTGCATTGCCATTTACTTCAATGCACCGCCACGCCCCCTCTCACCCCACAACAAACTGAGCTGGCCGCAATGCGATCCAGTGCACTTCGGGCCAGAACGCACTGAGGATGGTGTGAACGAGGCCTAAGGGCAGGTAAGCTACAATATATTAGCTCTTTGCTCTTGGTTTAGATACACTTTAAGCCTAAACAGTTTTGTTTCATACAATTATATCAAGCGCTTTTCAGTTCACAGTAACAAAAATGTGCATTACCGCCAGACATTTTATTTTAGTACAGGTATTCCTCACTTAACGACCGAGTTCCGTTCCTACGACCAGGTCGTTAAACGGATTGGTCGTTAAGTGAGGAACTCTATACAGTACTATACTGCATTAGTACAGTACTGTATAGCGTTGCCGATGTACAGTACCGAACAGTGTACTGTACATCCGGCAATGGAAATACTTACCGAGACCTGCAGTGAAGATCGGGGGATGTCACTTCCGCCGGCGACCCGTCGCACTGACGCTGACACGGAAGGTCGGAGGTCGATCGGCGGTCCGTCGTAAGTGCGAGTGGTCGCAAAACAGGTAAGTCGGTAAGTGAGGAACATCTGTATACACAAATTAAATGCTTTCTCCAGACGCTCACTAGAATACAACAATTTTCGAGGATTAAAGACTTCTGTTTACAAAACCCATAACAACCTAAAGCAATCTCAGTGCTCAATGTCATGTTGTCTTAGAAACTGATAAAGATGCTGTATTAGGAAGAGGTGCCAGGAGACTCCTTATCTTTAGATCATAGCAGTCAGTTTTGGGAGAATATGGACAAAACTTCCCCATATGTACATATGAAAGAGAATGTGTATAAAGTATTGTTTTTGTGGCATCACAGTCATAATTGGTTTAAAAAAAATATGTCCAAATAATAAAGACTTTTGTTGGAGACAGTAGCACCGCTGCCCTTACAGAATAATTTTATGTCTTCTCCATTTTAGTTTATTTTAAACCACTAACCCCTATATAAGGCAGATTGACTTCTAGCCAGGCCCCAGGCATGCCTAGCCAAAGTTACCAAACCATGGTATATAAGTGTTTCTCAATTGTATAATGACCCAATATGGTTGATGCATTAGGTAATAAGGAATATATACACTGCCTGGCCAAAACAAAAGTCACACACTAAATTTCGTTGGACTGCCTTTAGCTTTGATTACGGCACACATTCACCATGCCATTGTGTCAATAAGCTTATGCAATGTCACAACATTTATTTCCTGCCAGAGTTGCATTAATTTTTCACCAAGATCTTATAGTGATGATGGGAGAGTTGGACCACTGTGTATAGTCTTCTCCAGCACTTCTCAATGGGGTTAAGGTTTGAACTCTGTGGTGACCAATCCACGTGTGAAAATAATGTCTCATGTTCCCTGAACCACTCACAATTTGAGTCCAATGAATCCTGGCATTGTCATCTTGGAATATGCCAGTGCTATCAGGGGGAAAAAAAAGTTAATTGATGGAAAAACCTGATCATTCAGTATATTCAGTTAGTCAGTTGACCTTATTTTTGGGCACATAACGTTGCTGAACCTAGACCTGACCAACTGAAGCAACCCCTTTAGCTCTTGCTAAATCCTGGTGTTGATTTTTTTTTTCGCCAGGCAGAGTATGTTTCTATCTCATAATGACCCAATATGATTTATGTGCATAATAATCATGCTCGTGGATGGACACATGCTTTTATTGCTTTCTCTGTGCCCTTTGAAGAGATTTTGCTTACTTCCAGTAAATGAGGGGGAATCTGTGCAATGGGGTAATGGACAACAATAAAAACCTGACTAAGATCTTACATTTCCCCCACTCTATTCAAAACGACATAAACGTTTTAGCTGGAATTGCACTTTAATAAAAGAAACACACACACATATTATTACATAAGAAAGTATATGCAGAAAGCAGTGCCTGCTATAATTTTAGCGTCAAGTATGGCAGACCACACTCCCGGCATGCTACAGAACTTTGAAAAGCATTTCCTGTTTTTATGCACTATTTTTCCGTAAGGAATAATGACATTGCAGCACTCTAGAGTTCATCCACCTTAATGTGATAGATTTGCTGGCAAGAAACAAAGACATAGAAAAAAATTGTAAATGTGATTTTTTTATCCAGAATCCCAAATAAGCATATTTCAGGTGTTAGCGGTACTGTAAAAGACAGTAAGCTAGGCAGAAACCTCTACTGTTATCTTTGTTATTCAGAATGACAGTCTCTTTACACATTCCTGAGTATTGGGACGCTTCCAGAAACCATAGAACCTGTGCCAAACACAGGATTTTTGAGCAAAATATGTGACTTCTTTACTACAGATGCAGAGGGTTAGAGGGCTGGCAGCCTAACCTACAGTGATCCTCATGTGCCTACCTACCTTACACCCACTCTAGTTTTGCCAGTGTGGAGGGTAGTGCTATTTAAATGAAGGAGGAAATGGGCAATTGCCCTGGGTCCACCAGGAAAAGGGAACACAAAGAATGCTTTAGTATTGGCCTGATAAATAATGCTCTTACATAGTTATCAACTCAGCTGCCTAGTGTCCTAAAAATACATTAAAAAAAACCTCTTAGAAAGATGACAACAGCTTCTTTGTAACTATGAAATTGTAATTTTTTTTTTTTTGTATAACGCTTATGCCATAAAAAACTAAAATATTTCTGAGCCCAGATCCTTCCTTGAATTCTATAAGACCTTTAGTACTTCATTTCAATGCACATCCTTGGAATGCACATAACTTTTCCTTTTATAAGGCTGGACCCAGCAGCTGTAATATTTCCCTTTGGATAGTTGTGTGGAAGTACAACAAATTTGACAGCTCTAGAATAAAGCCAGAAGGACTGGGGGGGGTGTTTGTTTTCTGCCTGGAGGTGGGCTTTGATGATACTGCCCTTCCATAGCAATTCATTATGTCTTTTGTCCGTAACAGCAATGTAGTTGTCTTCAACTTTCACGTCTGGACTGCCAACACTGCTCATTCCCATCCAGGCCCACCAACATATCCAGCTGCTGCCTGAAAAGCCATCAGCACTATGTAATGCCTCATTCACACTTTAGTTTGAGAGTTTCAAGAAGTGGTTTTTCGTGTTTCTTCTCCATGTTTTTCAAGCTTGAGTATTTTTGTGTTTGTCAATGCAAAGCTAGCTACTAGCAGGAGGAGACGGTTGTTAGGCATGGAATTGCATGAAAACGCATATTGCGTATTTTTCGAGCGCTTCAATTAAATTCTACAGGGCCAAAGACACGCGGTTGTGCCCAAAAACATTTCATGTACTTTTTCAAGCGACAACACTCAGTTGTGAATGGTCACCAGTGAAAAGAATGGCATTGTTCATGTTGAGCATTGTCAAGCTTTGTGAAACATGCGACAAAACGCATGTGAATGGTAACAGCAAGGAACGGGCTGTGTTTTCTCACTTATAATGTGCAGGCACTATCCCACACACAGACTCAGGCATTGGATGCTTCGCAGGCAGCAGCAAGTCACTTTTGTGATGTCAGATGTTGAACTACAGAAAGTCTTAAAAGTTTTAGCGGGTAAAGAAAAACTACAGGGCTGTTACTGACAAAAAGCATAATTAATTATTATAGCAATGACAGTATTAGTAATTGCTCATTTTAAACACCGTATGTATGTAAGCATACACAAAATGTATGTGAGTCTGAAAAGTGTTATCTGTGTGATGACATTGGCATATGATTTACTAAAGACAAATAAGCTTTTCTATTTTCATTTTGCAAGGAAATAAGGTAAAGTTCTGCTGACTTCTATCATCCAACTACATGGAAGACAAAAATACTGTTTATTTTCCTTGCAGATTGGGTATTTTTTGCAAAGTGAATTATTACCACATTCACTAAGCCAAAGGTAAGATTCCCTTGCAAAGTGCACATCCTACTTGCCTTTAGTAAATCAACCCCAGTGCCTCTTTAAAGTGACATTAAAGTCACACATTTTTTTTTGTCCCCCTCCCATGCTGCTTTAAGGTCTTAGCTTAAATGATCCCTCTTGATCCGATCCTCATCTTCCTTCCACTTGTATTGAGAAGTCCCTCCAGCACTGGTGCCGGTCTCTGATCCAGCACAGACTCCTGTCTCTTCCTGTCCCACGGTGTCTATAAGACGTGCACGCACCCGGAATGCATTTTGCCTCTGCTGTGTCTCTCCTCTTCTCCCCGCCGAAGATCTTTACTGCGCATGCATCCTGCTCGGCCGCTCAAGAAGCTCCAGATCTTCAGATGGGAATGAGCGGCAGTTACAAAGGTAAGTAATTACCTTTTTGGTAACTTTTTAATTTTTTTTAACAGGGTTATTCACAAAAGGGTGAAGAGTATGGAGAAGGCAGGAGAAGCGAACAATCTAGGCCAAAATAGCTGATTTGGAAACATTCTCCAATTCAGCTCACTTTCCAGTTCAGCTATTTTGGCCTAGATTGTTCACTTCTCCTGCCTTCCCCAAACACTTCACCCTTTTGTGAATAACCCTGTAAATGTTTTTGCACATAAAGTATCTACCACTTGCTAGCAGTTGATATATGCAAATAACCACCCAACCCCAAAGTAGTGTTTAATTATACTTTAAGCATGAAAACTAAGATTCCCAGCATGGAACTCCAGCACCGTGCAGCCCTAGAGCTGCAGAGCTAGAGAAGATTTAGGCCATCCTAACCATTTTGGTTCTGCTGTTGCCAGTCTATGTATCTGATTTGTTATCTATTCTGCGCTCTCTCTTCATGAAAGAAAAGCTTTTTCCCCGAAAAAGTGTTGTTTCTATGGTAACAACAAAACATCTACCTCTTGATTTCTTTTCGACCAGATGTTTGTAATGAAACTACAGCACAGTTATAAGGACCTTGCTACCAGCATCAGTGATGATCATGGCACTTGTGTTTGATGCAGAGATTACTTTACACCAGCAAGAATAAGGGTGGTTCAGGGTGATGAAAGGATGATGTAAGCTATACACAGATTGCTCCACTGAGTCTTGTTAACTGATCAACCTGCTGCGTTCCAAGCAACAACCTCCAACCTTAGAGTTGCTATTTATTACCAAGGCTCTAGAGGAATAAGAAAAGAATATATAGGATAATTGTGTTAACTTTTAACAGACACATTACTTGCATCTCTGCATGGTGCTGTATCACAGCTATCGTAAAATCTTGCTAAATACACAGAAATTTAATAATGACTTTGCCTTTCACATCAACTAAATAGCAAAAGGTTTATTTAATAGCAGAATGGAAAGTCAGGTGCAACTATCCATTGCAACCTGTAGGATTTTGGTTTCCATCACTTTAATGTAGACAGACAAACTCAAGATAATTTCTGATGGGTTCCTTGGGTTACTGTAGTTTATTAATCTTATTAAATAATATAAATAGCAAATATATAAATACAATGTGCATTGACATACCTGCCAGTGTTGTATAAACTGGAACAGCTTTAAGACTGCAAAGTGTGACCTGCTCCGCACAGTTATGTCCATATGCACACTAAACTAAGTCTATTTCCACTAAGTATCAACCTGAGGAGGAACAAAGATTGAGGCCTGAGAATGGTTAGGGCATCTCTGCTGTGATTCTTTCACAAACAGCCTAACTAAACTAAGTCTATTGAGAATGGTTAATATCTAATACCTAATATCAGGTTCCCAAAGCACTACCTCCTCTAGCTGGGGACACACAATTACTATACTGACAAGTGTTAACCTATATATAAACAATGTGCATGTCAATTAGACCTATCCCATGCATGTCGTGCCCATCATACCCTAGCTGTTTCATAATGGCTCCAGATCAACCACTTTTCCTAGCTATTCTTCCGGTCTCTCTCCTCCACCTCTTTTACCATTACTTATTGTGCTTACTTCTGATTGCGCCAAGATGCAAGGATTGGGTACTGCTGCAGCTGTCAATTCTTTCCAGTGACTGATATTTCTGTTGAAAATCACTGACTGTACAATAAATTGGGTGTACAACTACCAACAGTACAATGAGGGCAGGAAAAATACTACCATTTGCATAGATAATGTGATCTAATGCCATGTTTCACGTTGAAAGCATTTTCCTGGCACTACAGGAGAACCCTTTCTCCTCCCTTTAACTCGTAAAATTATTTGCTTTTTTATATTTACTCTAATATTGGTCTTCTAATTTCAGTCATTTACAGCTCTTTTTATTGCTCTCAATATAATATTCCTCCAATTGCCTCATATAATCTGACATATACCTCTCCCTTCCCTTTCTGAGCCGGCAAACCTAGGCCCTCTTCATCCTGATTAAATGAAGTCTGTGCAGCTGACTGAGCGCTCCGACTTGGCTTGCATGTGCTGGTAATTACATAGAGAAGATGGGAGGCTCACATGATTAATGTATAAGGCCGTGCGACAGTAATTAATGTTCAGGATGGTTTGTTTGATTTAAATTTGGCTTTTTATTATTTATTTTCTCTTTAATGACATAACCGTACAATTAAAACTCTTGCAGCATGTATATTAGTTTGTATGCATGAAAATGGAGTTCAGAGGCTCATGATCACAAATCTATTGCAACAATGATAAATCATAATGCCTTACATAAGAACATGCTTAAATTATTTTTCTTTAGATGCAGTCGGATCAGAGGCATTAGTAGTCTTTTAAACTCACAGTAGGTGACATTATTTGTAAAGAGCAGGCGTTTGATCAGCAGTGTGACAGGTGTAAGAGTACAGATGGAAACATAAGCAGGTCCAGTGTCAGATCATATGTTGTAGTCATCCAAGTTGCCCCTTAGGTAAAGGTAAATAGCTGTAGCTTCGGCTAATTCTTCGGCTCACTTCCGCTGTCGGAGCCCTTCTGCCTGTACAGCAGCTGAAGGCAGCCGAACCGCTCACCTGAGCCAAGCGCATATGCTTTGGCTCCGTTGAGCCGAAGTCACAGGCGAAGCAGGCAGAACGGTCTGCTCCGCCCTTTTGTTGTCATACAATGACAGGCCACTGTCCTCAAATAACCTCATAACAGTAGCCTGTCATTGTATGACAACAGATACCCTTTACTAGGGATGCCGAGTATTTGGGCGAGGTCTTGCACTCGTCCAAATGCTCCCGATACTTATCCTGATACCAGAACTTCCAATGCTGAGCATGTTCAGATGAACCAAAGTGAAGGGAGCCGAAGTCAGCCAATGTACGGCTGAAATCAATTCAGCTTGGTTATTCACTCGGCTGCCTTCGGCAGCTTAGTGAATAACCCCCTTAGTCTTGTTAGCACGTGCTCCTGGGCATTATTTAACTGCATCCTCCTATGTCCATGCGTTATTATTTTAGCTATAGTCTAGGTGCTCAGGGGCCTCAGGTCTTTTAGAAGTCTATCACCATCATCATTACTATAAATGCTGACTGACTGTAACCCCATGCAAAATACTTTTTTAAGAATTCAGCACTGTACCTTCACCCTTCTCTATTGCTTCATAGCAAGGATAAATGCAGTTCCTTCAATGATGCATATATGTCAACTAAAATGTTATAGTGCTTACTTTTAAAACTAATCAAATTAAAAGCCAAAAAAATCAAATCTTTGTTTTCATAAGATACCTTCTCTTCTCTCTCTCTCTCTCGCTGTTCACTTGACCAAGCTGTTTAAATAATTAAGCAGTTAAATTACTGGAAGTTTTTTCCAAATAAAGGGCAGGCCACAAGTGTGCAGTAGGCACAATGATGGCTTTTGAATTTGCAATAATTAAATCTATATGTTCTGATATGGGGTTGAACTTCGACCTAAACAGCATGTAACTGTGATTACATCATTTTACACACACATTACAAGTTTTACTCATTGGTACAGAAATATAATTGAGTTGTTCAAACTTACTTGCTCAGTGTTCCATGAATAGAGCTACTGTCCATTTATTAGAGTTCCACTTCCGTGGCCAAAGAAAGTAGGAATCATGTATTTGGGGGTAATGCATTCATTAAAAGCCGGCAAACTGGCCAACACATCTTAACCCATGGCTTCAAGGCACTGCTATTCAGAAACTGAAAGGACCATGTTAAAAATATAATTTACGTTCACCAGTAGCAGATAAGAATGAAAAATGGTAGATGTTAAATCTCAAGAAAGAGATACAGAATTAACCTGACCAATTATAAAGTTACTCTGCCACTAGGAAACAAGGACTCTTCATCCACCAATACAGAATCTACTGGATCCTTAAGGTGCCCATACACCTTGCAATCATTGGACAAAAATTTTCGTCCGATGATTGAACCGTCGTTCGATTTTAGTATGGCGTCCCCATCCTGCCCCGACCATCGCACAGTTCAATTAGCGGTCTTTAGCAGAAATCACCTGTATAAATTTCGTTAATTGACCACACAGATTTTCGTTTGCCTATGAGCAGTGTTAATGGTGCGATTTTTTCCATTCGAAAACTCCATCAACCTACTGAATTTCGTAGGATTCGACAAAAGTTTTCTAGCCTGCTGGATAGACGAAAGTCGTACGATTGTACAGTATTTGCGGTTGTACACTGCCCATCAATCTTACGAATATCAGACGAAAATGCGATCGCAAAACAAAATTCGCCCGATATTCGTAAGGTGTATGGGCACCTTTAGGATGGAGTGTAGAATGAAGTCCATTCTGGTGAGGGGAGATTCAGTTGGTGAACTACTCAGTTTGTACACATGGCAGGTACTAAAACTTCCATGTGGCACTTAGAGATAGAGGTCCCACCAAAGGCATTGGTATACTTTTTCATAATAATCATTGCTTTACAATGCTGTGTATTTAAAGTAAAACTGGCACTGATTCAAACACTAAATTAAGCAACTAATGAATACAGGTACAAGCCACAATGAATGAACTGGTACTCAGTTTTGAAACTGACTACCATAGCCTTCATTACTCAGAAAAGCCTCTTGTGCCCCACTGTGATTTAAAGTGATATTAAACACAAAAGATTTTTTTGAAGCAAATGCGGATTAAATCACTTACAATAGATGCTGCTCTTTGATGTTCAAAAGTGTTAATTTACTGCACAATCAACTGGTCCCTGAGCGCTGGCCCTGATATTCTGTGTTAGGGTGGCTCCTTTGCCTTGCAGGGTCCTATGGAGCCACGCTTGTGGGTGCTAGTAAGCTGTGTGTGTCTCCACAAACATACAGGCACAGCAAGGCAAGGTAAGAAAAGTCACTTCCCAGCTCCCTGCTTCTTCCTTCTCCAAGCTATTAGGTGGTCAGATGCTGGAGTCTGTGCTGTCCCTTGTGATCTTGTACTACACCGCAAGTTCAGGAAAGTCGAGCAGGGACGCCTGCCTTTACACGCACATGAACTTTAATGGCATCCCAGTCTTAGTCCGTAGGGTTCAATATTCAGTTGGCCCACCCTTTGCAGCTATAACAGCTTCAACTCTTCTGGGAAGGTGTCCACAAGGTTTAGGAGTGTGTCTATGGGAATGTTTGGCCATTCTTCCAGAAGCGCATTTGTGAGGTACTGATGTTGGACGAGAAGGCCTGGCTCGCAGTCTCCTCTCTAATTCATCCCAAAGGTGTTCTATCGGGTTGAGGTCAGGACTCTGTGCAGGCCAGTCAAGTTCCTCCACCCCAAACTCGCTCATCCATGTCTTTATGGATCTTGCTTTATGCACTGGTGCGCAGTCTTGTTGGAACAGGAAGGGGCCATCCTCAAACTGTTCCGACAAGGATGGGAGCATAAAATTGTCCAAAATGTCTTGGTATGCTGATGCCTTAAGAGTTCCCTTCACTGGAACTAAGGGGCCAAGCCCAACCAATGAAAAACAACCCCACAGCATAATCCCCCCTCCATCAAACTTTAAACTTGGCACAATGCAGCCAGGCAAGTACCGTTCTCCTGGCAACTGCCGAACCGAGACACATCCATTGGATTGCCAGACAGAGAAGCGTGATTCGTCACTCCACTTCTCTAGAGTCCAGTGGCACCGTGCTTTACACCACTGCATCCAACGCTTTACATTGCACTTGGTGGTGCAAGGCTTGGATGCAGCTGCTCGGCCATGGAAACCCATTCCATGAAGCCCTCTATGCACTGTTGTTGTGCCAATCTGAAGGCCACATGAAGTTTGGAGGTCTGTAGCTATTGTCTCTGCAGACAGTTGGCGACTTCTGTGGACTGTGCGCTTCAGCATGAGCTGACCCCGCTCTGTCATTTTACATGGCCTAACACTTTGTGACTGAGTTGCTGTTGTTCCCAGTTGCTTCCACTTTGTTATAATACAACTAACAGTTGACCGTGGAATATTTAGTAGCAAGGAAATTTCACGGAACAGCTTAAAATAGATAATAGAAAAATGTCCTGATATTTGGAATGCACTTGGCAAGTCTGATAAATGCAGTCTGATAAATGCAGCTTAATGCACCCATCTACACCTGCCACCGATCAAGTAGATTTTTCATAGATTTGATCTCTTAGATCAGCAAAATTTATGATCAACTTTGTAATTTGAGAGTCTACCTTAAGGATGGGGTGTTCTCTTGAGTCAGTATTTGTTTTATGCATGGTGCTAAATGTTACATTGTTCATAACAGTTTACCGTTTAAGCAAATAATAGGCATATACTGTATGAAATGGATATCATTAAATATATTTACTTTAAAAAAAATATAATGGAATAATTGAAAAACATTTATATGCAGTTAAGGGTATTGGTAACAAATGTACCCACGTCAGCATGTACGTAATTGAGATTAAGTGAAACCAATGGGTCCCTTAATTTTATGAAAGGGTACATACTTAGATGAAGTTAGAAACGCCAGTATATTGCATTGAACAGTCGTGCCAAGCTACCTTGTATTCAAGCATTGGGAGCAGACTGGGCAATTTAGATCTGCAGATGATTGATGGTGCTTATTAATTATCTAGTAAACAAGTAGGTGACACCAGATAGGCCAGATGTCACCTCCTACGTGTGCACTGCGGGTAAGTCACAAAAGTGGCTGGACATAATTACCAATATTTTCTCAGGTAAATCAGTTTATATGTAGTTTAGCTGTATATTTAGATGCTTGTCTAGACTTTTACTTTAAATAAATGTTATGTGAAATCCAATGAGCATTTATGTGTACTTAAAAATGTTTAATCATCAGTAAATGCATTACTTTACTGTAGTAAACCTATGACCTAAATCTTCTTTCTCGTTCTAACAGACAGTGGTCAATAGTAAGATTAAAAGTAATATATGACCTACTTGTTCACTGCTGATTTGTATATTCTGAAGGGAAGAGTATGAAGTAGTTTTTTTCCCTGCATTATCTTTATGCCATGAGAACATTGTGTCACTTGGGGTTAATTCTGATTTGGCTGGAGCATAACAGATGCCTTATTTAAAGTATACTTTAAAAGGAAAACTTTAAATTGGCATTCACTGTGTATTGCAGCACCAGCTCTTATTCAATGCACAGCACATGAGCACCCACAAACCCAATGTTTCTCTGTAATGTGACCACCTTCTGTGGTTGCTGGCTCTGGTCTGCCCCCTCCTACTGGATGCACCTTACTATTGGTTCGTGAAGCCGATCACAGGCACATAAGACACGAGAGGATGGGTCAGAGCCAGAGACTATGGAAAATGATATCTGCTTGTATTACAGGAAGACCTCGGGGGTGGAGGGTGCCAGTGCATTATGCAATGAATTAGAGGTGGTGGTGCAGGCAAATTACAGTAAGTGCCAAAGCCACATTTAGTGCCGGCTCTCTGTCCGGTCTTGATTTCACCCCACGCACTGATATCATCACATATAATGCAGGAGCAGTGATCTCCGATGGTGCTGCATTGTACACAATGACCTAGAAAATTGCACCCTCCTCCCTCACATGAGTGGTACATCCCTGATGAAGCAAAAACCAGCTCAGTGTTCTAATCTGCAACAGTTAAGAAAAGTGAGTTTACCGTAGAACTGAAGCCAAATTTTTTTTTTTTTGGGATAGAGTAAGAGAAGGTTATAACCCTGATCAGTTTTTTTTTACAATCCTTGGTGGTCAGCAGGGTCACTATGTCCCCATTAGAAGATTTCTCATCTATGCCTGTTCTAGTAACAACACAAAGTTGGGATTTTCTTTCACCTTTGCTTTCAATGATAATGGTCACCAGGACAAATAGAGATGGTGAATCTCCCTAACACAGACAGCAATAAAAATGACAGGTGTTTCTTATCCCTCTCCACCCTATCCAAACAAAAATAATTTTGGCTTCAGTTGCATTTTAATTCTCTTTTTCCTCTTTTCTAATTGGTGCATTGTGTGTAAATTTTTCCATAGGCTAACATTGGGCTTCCGATCTGGTCCACCTGCCTGATAACAGGCAGATCTGATTGGAAAGCCTGTGTGAAAGGACCCTAAAAGAGGCAAAGAGTAAAGAAAAATATATGATAAACATGACATAAAATTAAAAATTTGCACAAAGTTAATTACATTTGAATTTTACAACGCTTTCATTAATTAAATAACAGTAAAAATTCAAAGTTCTTTATCAATCCTTGTCTTCCATTGTAGTTGATCATTGTAATGGGAGTTTGGTGGGTACTTATATCTGCTGTATCTGTTCTTCTATGCTATTTCAATAATTTTTTATTAAGTACAAAAATTATTCAAAGATCAATTTAAAGGAATGTATCAATGTAGCTAAAGTATTAATTTATTTAAAGTGTTTAAAGGTTTTTAAACCTTAATAATAAATAATTAATATTAAAAACTAACATCACAAAGCCACACATACATTACATGTAAGATTGTTTTTAATAATATAATAATATTAATCATTAAAAATAATTCATTTTCTGTAAATCAGCCTAGGATTTTTTTTCCCCATAACAAAACTTCAGTTTTTGCGGTAGTTCCTGTTACTAGTGCTGTCTCAATGGAGCCACCACTGCGTGTGCGTTGCCCCCAAGGGCTGCACTGATACCTCCAGCTACTCTGTTCGCTGACAAGCACAGGTAGAGCAGAGAGCCTGGAGCTGAATAGGACCTGGGATCCACCCACCTGTTATTAGTGACAGTTCAGCATGTCAGTGAATTATAGCAGAGAAGCACATCTGCAGAAGAAACAGTGTAAAAGTATGGACAATAAAGTTTATTTTAAAATTATTT
Organism: Nanorana parkeri; assembly: GCF_000935625.1. Lineage (NCBI taxonomy): Eukaryota > Metazoa > Chordata > Amphibia > Anura > Dicroglossidae > Nanorana > Nanorana parkeri. The sequence continues at coordinate 2,615,118 of NW_017306293.1, read as the reverse complement.
ATTTATTGAAGTTAGTTTAATGTTTATTTTAAAAAATGTCTTTGCTGTGGCGATATGAGGGTGGAGGGCCCAGTAGATACTCTCTGTTACTTCATCATGTATGTGTCTTGTCAGTGTATGCACAAGTTTCAATTTTATAAATCGTGGGTTGCCTCCCTGTGGGCGCCTAATTAACACCTCTCCCCCTATGGTAGGTGCATTTAGGAAAAAGTAGAAAGTAATAGGGTTTCTGGAGGGGTGGTAATTGACCATCCAAGAGAGATATTACTAAAAATATATATCAAATTTTATTTTGTAATTTGTATAAAATTAAAAATCAATGTATTTCGTCAAAAAAACCCTGCGGTGGGGTCATCTTGATTCCGCTCTCCCGATCCTCCAAGTGCCTCCCTTACTTTGCAAACCAACCCTGCATGATCCACTTTGGGTCCCCTGATGAAGCCACTGGCGAAACGCGTCGGGACCTTTTAAGATAAGCCATGATAGGGGATATTATACTTTTGTTTATTCTGTGATCAATATCATGGCATTTATAATACCTGAATTGTATCATTATGTATTTACTATATAAGTGACCAGATCTGTACAAACAAATCCCATGCAGGGTTTTTTTGACGAAATACATTGATTTTTAATTTTATACAAATTACAAAATAACATTTGATATATATTTTTAGTAATATCTCTCTTGGATGGTCAATTACACCCCTCCAGAAACCCTATTACTTTCTACTTTTTCCTCAGTGTATGCACAAGTGATAATGGGAGATGTAGTCTCGCTGGTGGGCAAGGTGGAGAGAGAGGGTGTATGCGCCTCAACCAGAAGTTAGAGGGATGCGCTGCACCTGGGAGATGGAACTTTGTTAATGTTAAAAAGGTCATTCAAACCATTAAAAAAGGAGTACTTGAAAATGAATGGCTTTATTAAAATTATTAAATGCAAGTAAATATAGAACTTGTTTATGGAATGAGGGTTTACTAGCACAAAAGAGAAATTCTATAAGCTGTTGTACTTTTTCATTATAAGTGTCCTTTAACATGACCTTTTCCTTTGCAGTCTTTCTATGCACAATATTTCCAATGTCACTGTTAAAGGCCTTGAAGCAGGTTGTGTTTAAGTTGAAACTTGTGTTGGTTATGTGCAGGAAAAATAGTAATTTAACCAGTACAGCTCCCGCACTTGTATACTCCTTATGAACCAAGGCAATTGTTAGATTTTTGCTGTGGGCCTATTGATTCAGCAATAGCAGTATCAACAGTGAAAGTAATTAAATAATACATCTCAAATTCTTTTGGGTTAGTTCCTGTTACTAGTAAGGCAAGCAAGGTATTTTGTGTCACAAAAAATCGTTTTTACTATGCAATCTATAGCCAAAATATATAATTAAACCAGTAAACATTTTCTAGTTTTACCATTGTTAATTTTAAAACAAGTACTCTTACTGTAGCTAAGAAAAATTTAATTTTTCATTTAATTTCACATTACAATTGTTTATAATGCTGTAACACTAAAATTATGCTTCTGGTAGAAAGCATGGTGACATTATTTACAAATTAAATAATGTTGCTTTTTTTTTCAATTTATCTCACTTTTTAATTAAAAAAGTAATCTGTTAATTTTTTAATGCAACACTAAATAAACGAACAGTTAATTAAAAAAATTATAAAGTCAATAAAAAACAAAAGTTTAAATATTAATGGTATAAAAAATAGAAATAAAAATGTTTTAACACATTTTATTTAATTTTACTTTGTAAGGTTCCCTTATCTAATGTCATATGCAAACCAAATGTCATTGCATTTGATCTATACAATGTATCATTAATATTGTTACATTGTATGCTCTCCAGCTGTCAAAACGAATATCAGAGAGGTGAGTCACTGCTACCTCTCTGCTATCTTCAGCTGTCAGATACGGGATCGCTATTTAGCGAACCCGTATCTGAATGTAAAGGCTTCATTCTTTCATTAATGAAAGAAAGAAGCTTTTAAAAAAGCTTAACTATTTCATTAATGAATGTCTCAATAGTGAGGCATTAATTAATGACTGGAACTGCTGAGAATCAGCAGTTATCAGCATTACAGAGGCTAATATAACTCGGCACGTAGAGTGTACGTGGCCAGTCATATAGCCACTTTGTGACGGGACGTACACTGTACGTCTCCCGTCATGAAGGGGTTAAAGAAGATTCTGAACTGGACTTCTGAAGCTTCATTTTACGCAGCAGTTGCTGCAGCTACTTCTGTGATGTACAGCATGATTTGCTGACAATAGTGACTAGGGAACAGGGATGGGGGAAAAGGAGCAGAGTATAGGAGATACACCCTAAACTCCTAGTGCAGTGATGCTAAGGAAATTAAAGGGGATGTCTATAATTGGACCTCAGACTATGTGCAGGCATCCGAAAAAAAGCAGTGAGCAAATTACAGAAAACAAATCGGAAACTCCTGCCTACAAACTGTATACTGTGCACTGTGTTCAAACCAGTGGGCACTCATATGAAATCATGCATGTCAGCAGACTGCATCTGATAGGTTGGTAACAATTATTAACAAGATATCATTGTTTCAACACAAGTGGAGTTTCCCTTTAACTACATCTATCCTCAGTTTCTTGTTACGGGATCTTAATACTCTGACTCTGTATTCTTGTCTTGTACTGGCTGGAAGCAATGTTTAAGAAGGTACTTACTGTGTTATCAGTGTCTGCATCCTTCATCATCATAGAAGACAGCAAATAAATTATTAAGTTTAGTATACAGAGCATGTAGGTTTGGCAGAGAACAGAGACAGTACACAGCACAGTATAAAGTGCAGCAACCATGTTATACAGGAAATATCGCTAGATATAGAGTCAAGTTATAAAATAAAGGCCTTATCAGGCTGTGCAGCTCGTTACGCTGAGAGTTTATCGGCAGACTGCTCTGTATTCATCCTGACTCACTCGAACTTCTTATTCCAAAAGCAGTAGCATCACGGGTCTTGTGGAGACAAGTTATGGAAATAATGCCAGGTACAGCATAAAATAGAAATAGGAGGGAGGAGGAGATACAGCCAGCAATGTCGACGATTGCCCTTCATAGTACTTATTCTGTAGGTCTCCCAGCTAGTAGACTAGTAATGAGCAAGACAATGCCCGATAATCTCCGGTCATCGAGTTCACCCTGCATAAAACAGGAGGGCTAAAGCACACCCGTCTGTACGTAATACACCGAGGCCAGTAGCTGATTGTACAACATAGCGGCTGACTGTCCTTTTGGAGAGACATTTCCTGTTTTCAAGCCAAATCCTTCTACCCCTTGTTCTTATACATCTATCCCTCTAAAAAAAACTCTAAAAGAGTTCTGTTTAGAGAAAATGTCCCTATAAAATTTCTAAAAGTATTCATATTGTTCTTTCATATTGTTCCTGAAATTTATCTAAAGTCAAAACATTTTTTTGGACAGCGTGGGAAAAGACTGGAGCTCTGTCATGTTTTTAATGTCGTATGTGCCTTCAGTGGGGAAATTTGATACAGTGACCATTGTCAACAAGTCTGAAAGTAAAAATTGAAAAATCCCAAAATAAATATATTAAATAAAAAATATCCTTATTTTGGAGAGATTTTCACTTAACTCCTATTGTGTCTCGGGGACAGGAAGTTAAGGGAAATCTCCCAAATAGGAAAAAAACATACAGGGCTTTTAGCTATTGCCATCTCTATCCAGATCTAAAAAAAATCTGCAGGATTGTGAATTGAAGCTCCATACTCTATTTAATGGTCCAAATTCATCTTTATTCAATGTAGGGTTGAGAAGATGGTGTAGAAATAGTTAACATATTTCTACACCATCAACATAGTTAACATGCTCCAAGCTCACTCCCATGATGAACTACAATCTCAATATAAATTAGTAAACTACAAGTGAGATTATAGTCCATCAGGGGAGTGAGCTTGGATCGGTGGCTACTTTACAACACACAGGCACCATGGGGAACAAAAGTAGCCACCCTCCATAAGAAAGGACAGTGTCAGCACCAATTAATTCATCACTATTTGAGTGATACACAAATAAGTTACATTTCTGTTCATACCGGTAGTTAGGGAACTTAAATGCATTTTTAACATTCAGCTCATGAGTTTAGTGTCACTTTAAGAAAGGGTGTCCCTATATCCTATCTCAGAAGGTTGGGAAGCATGTGTACAGTAATATTCCACTAGACCAGTTTTTCTCTAGCCTTTCCTGATCAGCAAAAAAACAAACCAGGAATAAAGTAGTTTATATTGCCATTCCTGGTCCTCTAACTCCTAACTTCTTTACAATGTACATGCAGTCTTTCTGCATCCATGGTGAGCAGCATTTTGTTGCCATATAACATTTGCTGGCACAGCTTATTTGTGAATGCTTGGGGAAAGCACAGTGATTCCTTTAAATGTAAATATTTTTCTTCTGTAAAATAGAGAAATGTACTGAAGGTTCATTACTGGAATTTATTGCCATTTATTGCTGAAACACATTAACACAGCCCGTGCGCTAGGATAAACTCTTTTTTTACGATCTGTCCTTTAAACCTGCTGCTTATTCTTGAAAACCTCTTCATCAGTTTCACTCTCTTTCCGTACGGGAAAAAGGTGTAGAAAGACACGGGATCCAGGAACAGAGATTTAACCTGTTTAATACCAACATCACTGATATCTCCACTAGAAAGTAACTGAATGCACAAGAATCACTTACCAATTAAACCTCCAGAGTTCTGCGTGTGAAACTGGTGTACAGTACTCATGTCTGCTTTTTGTATATTAAAGCAATCTGAAAATTCCCCATGAAGTGATGTGTCTTTTGGGGTAATTAACTCCCACAACTCCACGCAAAACAACATTTTGATGTTGATAGAAAATGCATTTACTTTGAAACTCAATATCCAGAGAACCCCTGTAGAGCCCAGAAATATTATATTTTCTCTGCATAACACATAAATAAACTCAAAGGAGAACTATGGAATGAGTGAAAAACACTCATCCCCATAATTCAAGCCGACCTGTGACAAAGAAGCTCTCACACATGGGCTCTATTGATCAGGAAGTGAGAAAACACACACCGCAGATCGCTGACTTCCCAATAATTTCCCTGCAGAGAGCACTCACAATAAGTCACCACCCCCTGCAGGGAATCCTCCCTTCCATCTCTAATCCTCCAGTGCTGACTAGAAGGATGCATGTGGGAGGGGGCAGGCATAGCTGGCTCTGCCTCTAGATAGGCAGAGTCCACTGTCAATCAGCCAGTGGGGTGAATCTCAACAGTATTGTCGCGATCCATCCCGGCTGTGGTGCTCTCAGTATATAGCGGACAATAGCCCGCTATATACTGAGTTTTGGGTCACGGGAGGACGTTAGTATATGTCCTTCCGTTACCCTAAAGAGAACTATGGGGAAAAAAGGTTATCACATAGTTCTCTTTTAAGGCCACCTCTGCTTATACAGACTTGTCAAGATTTAAAACTGTCACTATGGTACCAAGTGTGACAGTGCATATTATACTGGTCACCAGATAGGTATCTTATTATGAAACTTACAGCATCATACATAAGCTACAGACATGGCTCTGCAATGACAATAGATACCACTTGGCATATAACACTTGGCTTCATATGTAATTTTACATAGCACACCAATTGTTTAATGTTCTTATTAGGTTGGACTAATCAAAAATATTTAATTGAATTGTGCACTGTATAATTATTTGGATATATATGCCTTGACACCAAATGTGGTTCAACACACTCAAATTGAAACACATTTTTCAAATCGAAAAATAAAGTTAAACTGATCCCTTGAAAAACATCCAAGCAGCACAGTCCACCTGCTCCATTTTTCATACAGGCTCTGCTGTAGTGCACTAGTCTACTGCAGTCCTTTTCATTGATAATCACATAACTTTTTTTTACTTACACCCACAGCATGTTCTCCGATGTTACTGACATGCAAAAAAAATAATGTATGACATTGTCTAATAAGAAGTTTAGTCACCAATCAAACTGTGACCTGCCTAGGAAGTTTGAATTGGACTAGTGATGGAACAAGCATAGACAGAGGATATTACACAGTTCAGACTTCAGGATGTACCTCCCACTTGAGCATGTAAAGATCTCTGTGTGATATGGCGCGAGTGGATTAAACAATTAAACACGATGACAAAATAGATATTATGTTGACATTTAGGGCCTGTGTACCTGGGTTTTTGTACACTTCTGAGCTGCTTCTCTCCATTAAAAAGTGTAATGCTGCTTAAATAGAGGTCAAACACCCCTGTGAATGTATATCAATTATCTCAGAAGCATCTCAAGTGAAAGCAAAATTCACCTAAAACATGCTGTATTGCCCATTGATACAAGCAATTAACATCATTTTCCAGCTGATACTGTTTTTCTTTTTTAGGATGGTTGTGATACATTATTCTTGCTGCTATTGGTCATTATCATTTTTTAGATGTTACTTTGTCCAATCATGCAATTTAAATGGTGGGATGTACATATTATGTTTCATCTAAAGAATCACAAGTAGTATTAGTTTTACATTAAATATTAAGATTGTCCTATGAAAGAACAGATTACAAAATTACCTTGACAATCACCCAAAAGGGATAATGGCGGCAGATCTGATTGTTAGGTTTGCTCTAAAACCACAATGAGCTGAGAAAATAAGACAGAACTGTATACTGCTGGAGGCACATTATTCTACTAAAATGCTAAACATTCAGGGAAAATGCTGGCTTTCACAGCTTTGTTAGTGTTTAGCCCTGACAGATAAACAAAGCAAATCTTGTTCCTTCCCTCTCCTGTTATTAACTGCAGGATACAGTAAGGTGACTTTAGTTCTTTCTCCAAGATTTAGAAGACACACTAATTCAGAGGAAGGAAAGGAAAGTAAAAAGGAAAGACATAAGAGAAATACATGATAACATGGAAGGAATTTGTATGAATCAAGAGAGGAAAGGAAATACAAATACTTATTTTTAGAATAATAGATATAAGTGAGTTTTTTTAAATAAACACTCCCCAGGCCTTAGGGCCCATTCACACCACATCCATATCATCTCCAGAACAGACCAGATTGTTTCCGGACCCAAATTGCATCCTAATGTATCCCTATGCTATTTCTGGCCTCTGTTCACACCAGCGCAGTCTGTTCCAGACCAGAAAAATACTGCATGTCTCATTTTATCTGGTCTGGAATGAACTGGAACTGTGGGCAGGTTCACACCATTTTCCGGACCAAAATTGAGAGCGTTAATGTCCCTAAAATCTCTGTGAAAATCTGGACATTTTGTTTTTTGCAAAATGCATTTGAGTAAATGCGTAAAACAAAATTAATGTTGTTATTCTTTTTAAAGGCCCCTTTTAATTATCCTGGAAGACATCTTGTGGCAAAAAACAGCTCCTCATTAGCCTCATTATCTTACTTTTTCAAAGAAAAATAAAGAAAAAACAGACAATGAATAAAGTATAATAAATACAAACAATTTAAGCAAATTTTGCCTTATCAGTAAAATGAGCAAAATTCTGAATTTCGGTTTCTGGGAAATTTCATCAATGGCATTATTGGTAATTTTATGGAAAACCCAGTAATGTTGTGGCACAATCACTGCGCTCATCCCTAAAAATCAGTGTTGAAACCTGGACCAAACATAAATTGCATCAAAGTCTGTCTCCAAACTAGAAGATGGCAGAAAGTATTTCCCGAAAAACTGAAAATCCCTCTTTTACTGTACAGTACCACTTTATGTGTCAGTAACACTGGGGGGTCCTGCAAGTTATAGGCTTTCTGTGAAATACATCTACAATTAGATTATACCTTCATTGCCACCTGCGTGTGTAACAGGTCAAATAGAGAATTTCTTGGAAATCTCCTTCAAGTTATAATCAACATGATTATGTAACTGTAGAGTAGTTTTAAATGTTCATAATGATCGCTTTTCGTTTCCATGCCAAAGCCATAAATGAAGTAGCTACTAGAGGGATTATCCTGGAACTGGACTATTCCACATTTAGTGGTCCAGCTGCATTCCTGGCACCACCACTTTCATGTTTTTCCTGTGCTCATCTGATTACTGAATGCAATTAATACATGTATTGATAGCAATATATACGTTGTTTA